>NC_061512.1:258071057-258271217 GCF_022539505.1 Lolium rigidum | reverse complement strand
CGGGACAGTGCCCGGTTGACCCCGGTCCAGAGGCCGGTCGGCGCCGGGGGAGCCCGGTCCAAATCCCGGTCGGACCGGGCGCGTGACCGGACGAGGCCGGTGCCACGGCCGGTTGACCGGGCCAGTGACCGGCCAGCGTGAAAAACATGTTATACAAAAACTGTGATAACTTTTGTGTCCGGACCCCGATTGACATGAAACCAATTTTGTTGGAAATATGGAGACTCCTCACAGAATATTTTATATGATTTTAGAGAGGGAGTCTCCCACCGTCAAGAAACGGTGAAGACGTCCAAACTCGAAAACGCAATAGAAGATGCATGCGGATTCCATTTTTGATGAACTTGGGCTTGTTGTAAAGCTAGCAACAAGCTCAAGAACCTCACACAGAGAAACACCAAGAAGCAATAGGGATATGCAAAGTATGCAAAGTATTGAGCTCCCTAAGACGATGTGATCAAGCTACCCAACCGAAAGCCCCTCTTGATAGTGCGGCTATCTATCCTATAATCCGGTCTCCCATCAACCACCTTGAGACTGGTAAAAGGAAAACCTAGCAAGGCCATACCTTTGCCTTGCGCATCCTGCTTGATCTTGATGATAGCTCTTCAAGCTCCACTCAAGCCGGAATGCCTCACTTGATCATCGTCGCTTCGTGAAGACTCACAAATGCTCCCCCATACACCATGATGGGAAAGCTCTATTGATGCACATCTTCACATGTCCATTATCACCAAATTGACGGCAAGCTTCAAGAATGTGATCCACTCAAGATGCTCATCTTGAACTTGCCCAACTCAACCTTGTATCTTCTCATACTCTATCATACTATCTTGAGGTGTATAAAGAATTCTTCACTTAGAATCAAGCTCTCAAGATCTTGATCATTCATTGCTTATCACATAGGATAGAGTATGGCTAATATTGAGTTCCACATAAGAACTCCATCTTCATTTCTTCTTCTTGATCATATCACATATGTATCTTTAAATCGATGATCTTGATGCCAATACACAAGGTGTATCTTTATCTTCATGGCATCCATACTTGAATCCAACACATGGAATACAAGAAGTACATATGGAATATTCCTTCATATAAACTCAATGAAAACATTAGTCCATAAGGGTTGTCATTAATTACCAAAACCACACATAGGGGCAATATACCCTTACAGTATTCTCGGCACGGAAATGAATAATATATTTTGATTATTTTTATATCTAATTTTGCGTTTGTGTAATAACAACATAAAAATAAATTAATATTAATCTTGCATGTTGTAAGAAGAGAAATAAGCAAATTCAACATATTTTCTGATTCACTTTTTGTACAATTATTTTAACAAGGGGATGTGCCCCATGGAACTTTTCCCTCCGACATTGGGAGTTAGCATTCAGTCCCTTAAGACATGTACAATGGTGTAAGGTTAGCCTTCCCTCATTCCATTAGCTAAGGGGTGATGTCTTATGAAATAAGAGAACCATATTTTCTGCGTTGCACTGTTTATCTTCCCTCAGCAACACAATTTCCAACTAAAATTTAATTAATTCTTATTTATTGATAGGGATGATAATAATAGATAATGCATTGTACCACTTATATTTATTATCTTCTCTTGCTTACGTGGACTACTACGAGAAAGTGTGCCTTCCCTACCATTTTACATTCCCTTATTGGGAGGAGATGCCGATGACAACATGCATGCAAGCAATCTTTCCATGATTTTAAATTTTACAATTAATTATCTCTTAAGCCGTTAATCCAATTGACGGTCCATCTTCACCGTAGGGTTCGTATCGACGAGGGATTTAAAACCAGATCTCATCTTAATATGTTTTGATGAAACTTTTTGTCAACGCCAATTGCCAGGTTATAGTATTGTAGCTATCAGGTTAATAGTTAACTGTCACCACTCAAATCATACATGGGTGAGGAGCGAAGGTAAAAACTAGATATCAGGTCTAAACACGTAAAATATAACTGTCACCAACGCCAATTGCCAGATAATTCATATATGTTTTTCATCATAGCAATGATCTACATGTCCAGAAAGTGGCTATCTTATCAGGTCGAAACACGTAAAATATGACATTATCATCACACAAGCCTTACATGGGTGAGGAGCGAAGGTAAAAAAAAACTAGCAATCAATCGATTTTAACCTAGCACCCAATATTGGCTAACCCGGTGACCAAGACTATAATCTGGCAACTACAACAACAAAAAAAAAATTCAAAATATACCAATATGGCATCTAGTTTTGAAGATATCGTCGTGATAAAGCTAACCGTCAAAACGGGTATGAATTTTGATTGATAGTTCAAGAGATACTCCCTCCGTTCCTATATATAACCCGTATAGTTTCTGGCACGGAAATTAAAGAATGCATATTTAGAAAAAATTACACCATGTATGGCTATGTTTCACCCTAGGCAATTGACGTGATCTAATAGAGGACTTTGCATTAAATAAAGAAATCCAATCAAATCCTTAAAATATTATCCATACAAGCGAGGCAGCGCAATACACCTTATATTCTGGAATTTTTCTCAAAAAACTATATGGCTTATATATAGAAACGGAGGGAGTAGAACATTTTAAAGTTTGAAAACAAAAAAGGAATCCCATGTGGATGCATGCATGCATAACTCAGTTACCATATTTGAATCATGCCCACGAAATCCTAATCTGGGCACGTTCCCTTATTAGCACGGTCCTTTATATATATGTGATACACTTTAGAAAGAATTATCATGTATAGTGTATACAAAAGTCATTATATTTGAAAAGAGAGAACATTTAATCTAAAAAAATAGTCCCTTCCAATCTTGTGTTACACTTCCTACGCATAAAGCAAAGCAAGATTCACTGTTGATACATCAACGACATGGATAGAGTTCTCCTCTTACCTTTACATAGGTAAGTGGAGCGTCTTAAAACATCTCTTTTTTGCGAGAAAAGAAATATTTTTTAAATGGAGACAGGGTTACAATCACAGAATATTGCTTCTGTGACCTATGGAGGATATTCACAAAACCAAACCTCAGTTCTACCTTGGACCCTACCTAACTTAGCTAGTTCATGACTAACGGTGTTTATAATCACAAATTTATTAAATGGAGAGAGGATTTTAGTTGCTTTGAAGACTAGCAGCACCGGTTATTTCTCTGTGTCGGGTGTTGATGACTTGAAGAAGAGGCCTTGGCAAGAGGCGGCGACGGCACATGTAGAAAGCATTTTAGGTGGTGCTTCTCGAGTACCAAGCCACCTTTTCCAGGGCAAATCCCAAGGTCTGGCCTATAATGGTTGTACCTGGCAATAGCCTTGTTGAAGGCATTGTTTAGTGAACTCGGTCTTTTTCCAGGATGAAAACTCAAAATCTTTGAACGGGCGATGACAACACATGTGCATTGTTTTCTTCTTGTAGGCGTTGCTTTTGGAGAACTTCTTTTGCGGTCCAGGTGTTGTCTTTGGTGATGGTTAGAGTGTTGTTATTGTGAGTGTTTCATCACTGCAATGAGGTCTTTTTTTTCGGGAATGACACTGGGGGGCGGGGGGTGGGGGGGGGGGTTACTGCCCACTGTTTGTTATATTAACTTGAAGCGACTTGGAAGTCATTCCAATACGAGATCTCAGATATAAGCCTATATATGGTATGGCTGCTATGGCTGAACATCTCATCCACCGCAAGTACGCCTACATGAAGACGAAGTTCGCGACGGACTATGAAAAGCGCGAAGGCCATTCCTTCTGGGAATATAAGCCACTTGCGGACATGAACCTCGAGTATGCTGCTACTGATGCATATGTCAGCTATGAGCTCTGTCGCATTATCACCATAGTGAACCAGGGTAGGCGGCACCTGACGCCATTCTGCGCCAACAATGGGGCTGGTTCTTCAGTTCAGGGGGGCAAGAGTCGCCGTGGCTATTAGACCTGATCAACCATAACAGCTTCCCTTGTTGCACCAACTATGTGTAAATATATCTACTAATCATGTAATGTGATGTCAAGACTAGTTTGTGTAGGTTCTAAGTGTCTGAAGAACAATATGGTTTCTAGTGTATTTTGTTTCAGAACTACTACTATGTAAGACGTCTTTTGTGCATATGATGATGACAAGTCTGTTTGTTGCTAATCCTGATAATGCTGCTCCTGATTGTTTTCTGATTCATTAAGTACAAAAATTAGATACAAAATAGAAGAAATGTGTAAACAAAATATGTCCACTTCATTTCATATGTGTGAAAACACATGAGGTCCTTCATAATCAAACAAGTTTTCCAGGTATGAATAATTATGTATTACACAAATCTAATCCTCAACATATGTGTGTAAGCCAATACATTGAATGTGACAACTAGGTTTGGAATGGGAATATCATGGTTAGTAGGCCTGGAATTAAAACTCGAAACTCGCGAGCTAAATGAGTAACTCGTGACTCGACTTGGCTCGACTCGAACTCGGTGTATAACGAGCCAATCCAAGTTTCATATTTTATCGTTAAACAAGTTCAAGCTAAACGAGTCAAGTTCATTGAACTCGCGAGTAGCTCGTTTAGCTTGGTAAAAATGAAGTTGGCCCAAGCCCACCAAAATGGGCAACTATATTTGTGGTTTCTCAACTTGGCAATCTTATTCTAATGATATATTGATCGTTCTGGTTTATATTGTTCTGGTACCATAATCCTAATGCTTGTTGTTCATCATTCATGCCCAAATATTTGGGAAAAATGCATTGTACATTTTACATGTTCTATTTCATAGTTTTAAACGAGCTACTCGTGAGTTACTCGCGAGCTTTGCGAGTCGAACCGAGTTTCAAATCTGGACTCGATTGTTAAATGAGTCGAGTCGAGCTAACACGATTGTTGACCGAGCTTTAGCGAGTCGATCCAAGCTGGCAAGGCTCGGCTCGAATTCCAGCCCTTTGGTTAGGCCTAGAATTAAAACTCGAAACTCGCGAGCTAAATGAGTAACTCGTGACTCGACTCGGCACCACTCGAACTCGGTGTATAACGAGCCAAGCCAAGTTTCAGATTTTGTCGTTAAACAAGTTCAAGTTAAACGAGTCGAGTTAATTGAACTCGCGAGTAGCTCGTTTAGCTTGGTAAAAATGAAGTTGGCCCAAGCCCACCAAAATGGGCAACTATATTTGTGGTTTCTCAACTTGGCAATCTTATTCTAATGATATATTGATCGTTCTGGTTTATATTGTTCTGGTACCATAATCCTAATGCTTCCCAAATATTTGGGAAAAATGCATTGTACATTTTACATGTTCTATTTGATAGTTTTAAACGAGCTACTCGTGAGTTACTCGCGAGCTTTGCGAGTCGAGCCGAGTTTCAAATATGGACTCGATTGTTAAACGAGTCGAGTCGAGCTAACTCGATTGTTGACCGAGCTTAAGCGAGTCAAGCCAACTTGGCTTGGCTCGTCTCGAATTCCAGCCCTAATGGATTCACGGTATCAAATTCTTAGAAATTTGAAAGAATTGACATACTCGATTCATTTTTTATTTCTTTCTTTCTTGGTATTGAGACTCAATGTTAAAGGTGGAAAAGGTTTTTAAACAAATATCCTTCACTATGTGTGATAACTAATTCATATTTAAAATATTTTATAATTTTTAATACCCATACTGAAAATTCTGTGCCTGCCCCTGCGTCATGCGTGGGACCCATGTCAAAGTAATGGGAAAGTGGTCTACATGCACGACTACACATTTTCACACGCACGCGTTAACCAGACGAAACCCAAACGGCAGCATATATATCCATCGGTCCCATCGTCTCGCCCACCCGCATCTTCTCTTCCACAATCTCTGGCGAAAAACCCCTTGCACCTCGACCAGCGCACCACTGACCTCCTCCCCTTCCACCGAAAACCCCCAAGATGAAGCGTGTTCGTGGAGACGAGCCAGTGGCGAGTGCGGTTGGAGGCGAAGGCGATGCTCCCGTAGTCATCGACGCCACGGAGGCGGAATCTTCTTCCGGAACTAGAGCCGCTCGTCGCCGCGCCGTGACCGTGGAGGGCTCCGCCCAACCGGCCGTGGTCGCCGTCGCCGATGAGGCCATGGGTGATGTCCTGGCTTCCGCGGCACAAGCAGATGACCAGTGCTTGGACCCGAACGACCCGTACTACCGCGACTCCATGCAGTACCGCACCTCCATCGAGTACATCCTGTTCGATGGCCCCAGAGAGTGCGACGAGTTCGAGGAGGAGGCCTCTGACAACTGCAGCGAGGTACTCTGCTATTCCGATTGATCCCCTGTTTTTCTTCTTACTGTTGACCCTAGGGTTTGCTCATATGGTAGATTGATTTGCTTAGTCTACTACTTCTTGTAGAAATTGATGATTATGGGGTTCTTACTCATCTGATTTATGGGTTTGTAGTTACTAGATTTGTAATATTTGATGCACATCTTGATTGAACTGTACCAAATTACCAAACAAATGATTTATGGTACGATGAATATTCATGCATGTTTCAAATTAGTAGATGGCACTTATCTTAATTAGGTCATGATTCCTTGTGTGTTATGAATCATACCTGCTTAGTGTAATGCTCACTGCATTTCAAACTTAAATTCATCCGAATCTTCTTTTCATCCTAGGGATTATGATTACAAGAATTGTATTATAGGTAACTATTGATTGATCTGATCCATGGAATTTATAATCACCATTTGTCTTAAATTGGTGCTTATTTATATGATGAAACCATAGTGTGTGCAAAAATTTTATTTAGGGAACAAATGAATGATCAGATGCATGTAATTTATGATAACCATTTTCTTGAATTCCTGCTTATTGACATCATGAATCCATATTGTTTTATGAATCAGTACCTCTTGAGGGAACAAATGATTGATCTGATCAATGAAATTTATAATCACCATTTCTCTTAAATTGGTGCTTATTTACATCAGTGAACTAATGATTGGGCTACCCATGAACAATTTGGGATAGCACTTTAAATTGGTGCTTATTTATATTAGTGAACTAATTATCTATGGTTGGATCTGGATCATAAATGTTGATTCTACATGCTGATTAATTCTTAATAATGTTCATAAAACAATATTTAATGCTTGAATTGTATTTCAGTTAATTTCCTTCTCTCACTCCTTCTCTACTTTCAAATTCACAGCAAGACTCTGAGGACATGGGCAGCGACAAGGAGGACAGGAACCGGAAGAGCCGCTTCGTTTTGAAGAGGCTGAAGACTGGCCAGATCCCTTTTCGCCAGAACGGCCAGCCTTCTTGGCCATTCTGCGGCAGGGTCTTCCAGAAGGACATTGACACCCTGATCGAGCATGCGACGGGAGTTGGGAAAGGTAGCGAGTGGAAGCACAAGCCTGCTAGCAAGGCGAAGCACGTCAAGATTGGCCTCATCCCGCTCATCGGTCCAGCTGTTGGCCCTCATGTTCTCCATTAAATTTAGTTTCTGTTAAGTTGTTCCCCTGGAGGTTCATGTTTAAAAACTATGTTCTAATTTTGTTATTTGGAACCTGGGCAATCATACCCAATTGTTTAAGACTATGTCATGTTTATATGTTGTTTGCTATTGCATTAGCATTACTGCTGCACATGTTATCTCTTTTTCATGTTGATGCACACTGCATTTGTGTAGATGCTTTATTCTGTAGCTAAGCAAGTTTCGAGTTAATTTCGACTACCAAAAGTTTTTTTTTAAACACTTTTGTTTAATGTTGCTGTTTGGCTACACCAGAGTTGTGTAGATTACATATCAGTATGTCTGACAGAAAAGAAAATTTGTGAAGTTTTGTAAGTACAAGATTTAATATAGTTAATTATTTTGTTGTAATGACAATCATAGTATAGATTGAACAGAAAATGGATTTCGAAGTTCAGATTGTAACAATCATAGTAGAGTTTTGTAAGTACGACTAAGGTGGGTGACAAGATGATGTTCTTGCTCTACCTGGGGACTGAAGGGCTTTACTTGTTTACTTCATTACTAATGTGCTAATAATATAAAACTTGAACGTTATTCACAAAGGAAAAACATATTATTTACAAAGCAAATGGGCTGTGAAGAAACAATCTTTTGGCCCAAACTATGGGTGCGGGGATGGGCCGTGCGAAAGGGCTAAATCCATGGGGTTTATTCCAAAAAATACGTAGCTCCGCCAGGTCTCCTCCTAACTGCCCTACCACCACAAGACGCCGCCTCCCTCTTCGCCCTCAGACGACGTCGCTGCCCTATCGGCCCTGCGCGACCGACCAATCCGCCACTACGACCTCGCCGCCATCCAAATTGGGTTAGCGTAAATGGTGGAACTGCCACCCACGCTGCCTCGCGGACTTGTACTCAACCTATCTCTGCTGCCTCCGCCACTCGTCAGATGAAATTACAAGGTTTGTACCAATACACAGATAAATTTGACTGATAAAATCATTGATTTCCATCCTTCCGGTTCGATGAAGTCAATGGCGCTTGCAATTATTGTCAGATAGTCTAGCTTCTTAGGTTCACATATGAGTGTCAGTTTCGTCAGTTTCAGGTGTCAAGTGTGAGTTTCAGTTTCATAGCAATTTCAGGGTTTTATCCAAGTTTAAGTTCTTATAATTATCATGTCTAATGTAATCCCTAGCAATTATTACTGATGTATGTGTTGATTCCAAATACTTACTTGTAAACTAATGCTGCTCGTATTGTTTTTTTATTAACAAGACCGGCTTTATGGAGATAAGGCACAATGTCACAAGACAAGAGCTGGATGGAAAAGGATAGAGATTCTGTGGAGTGGCAAAGTGGCATGAAGAGTTTCTTGGATTTTTGTTTCGATGGTCCTTACCCAAAGTCAAGTATCCCTTGCATGTGTACGAAATGTCTGACTAATGCTCAGAGAAAGAGAAGGGATGTCCATATGCACTTGCTTCAGAATGGGATGGATCCGACGTACACTAGCTGGATATACCATGGTGAACAACCCGATGAGGACAACATGGATGAAGATTCTGATGATGAAGACGTTGCAGATGATGGTGTTGGGATATGTGACATGCTCCAAACTCTCATAAGGGGCACAAAAGTGGGAAGTAATGCTGTAGACACCAGCAGTGATGGAATGCAACATGAGCCAAATGCATCAGCCAAGGCGTTCTTCGAACTATTGGAAGAAGGAAAATATGCATTGTACCCCCTATCTTTCATTGTGAAGCTTTACCAAATCAAGTGCGTGTCTGGGATGACCAATAGAGCATGTGACTTAATGCTACAGATGTTCACAGAGGTGCTGCCAAAGGGTCACTGCATTCCTACCAATCTCGCACAAGTGAGGAAGGTCATCCGAGAGTTGGGTCTGGATTACAAGAAGATACACGCGTGCGTTAATGATTGTGTGATATTCTGTAATGAGCATGCTGAAGCCCAAGAATGCCCTGTCTGTCATGCGTCTCGATGGAAATCTAGTCCTACCGTAGATAAAGACGATTCATCGAGCCGTAAAACAAAGAAGCCAATGCCACAGAAAGTTCAATGGTATTTCCCACTCATTAAAAGACTGCAAAGGCTGTACATGACAGAAGATATGTCAGCTGATATGAAATGGCATAAGGAGAAATGTAAAGATGATGGTCTAATGAGGCATCCTGCAGATTCCAAGGCCTGGAAACACCTTGATGAAAAATATAGTGGTAAAGAATTCGCAAAAGATGCTCACAGTGTTCGGCTTGGCCTTGCTTCGGATGGATTCAACCACTTTGGGCTCATGAGTATATCACACACTACATGGCTTGTCATTCTGATCCCGTATAATTTGCCACCATGGATGTGTATGAAACAACAGAATTGGATAATGTCAATGATTATTCCAGGACCAAAGTCAGCAGGAAATAACATTGATGTGTACTTGCAGCCTTTGATTGATGAACTGTTAGTTCTATGGGAGGATGGTGCTGAAGCATATGATGCTGCAACTAAACAAAATTTCATGTTGTATGCATGCATGTTGTGGACCATCAATGACTACCCGGCTTATGCAATGCTGAGTGGTTGGAGCACAAAAGGCAAGCTAGCATGCCCTTACTGCCACGCGCATACAAATTATTTATGGCTCAATTATGGTAGAAAGCATTGTTACATGGGACACTGATGTTTTCTGATTAAACCACACAAATGGCGTCGAAACAAGTGTATGTCAACAACAAGACAGATACTAGAGATCCCCCGGAGCCACTTATAGGCATACAAGTTCTAAAGCAGATTGAGAGCATTCAACATGCACCACTTGGGCGGTCAAATAAGAGAAAGCGACCGGAAACTAATAACTGGCACAATTGGCGGAAGAAAAGTGTGTTTTTCCAGCTCCCGTATTGGAAACACTTGCTCCTTAGGCACAATTTGGATGTTATGCACATCGAGAAGAACATTTGTGACAGCATTGTGGGGACTTTGCTTGAGATGGATGGGAAATCAAAGGATGGTCCGAAGGCTCGTCTTGATTTGGAGGACTTGAAAATTAGGAAGGATCAGCATGCAATGCCCGCCAGTAAGGATAAGTACATAATGAAGAAAGGCTTGTATGCTTTAAAAAAGGAAGAGAAGATGATGCTCCTCAGGTTTCTGTAGAGCATACGGATGCCTGATGGCTATGCTTCACACATTAAGCGATGTGTGGTCCTCGAGAAGTGCAAGCTTACTGGACTGAAAACTCATGACTGCCATGTTATATTACAGAAACTTCTTCCTATTGCGTTGCGCAAGCTTCTGCCAGCGAATGTCCTTATCCCACTGCTTTAGTTGAGTAAATTCTTTTCTGATTTATGCTCCAAGGAGTTAAAGGATGAAGATTTGGAGAATTTGGGCAAGCAAATTCCAGAAATTCTATGTCAGCTAGAGATGATCTATCCACTATCTTTCTTTGATATTATGATGCATCTCCCAATTCATCTAGCTCGAGAAGCATGGTACGCATGGCCTGTACAGCATAGATGGATGTATCATGTTGAGCGATACCTGCGTACGCTGAAGGGATATGTGTGTAACAAGGCTCACCCAGAAGGTTCGATTGCAGAGGGGTACATACTTGAAGAGTGCATGACGTTTTGCAGTCGATTCGTTCAAGGCATGCCTACAAAAATAAGTCAGTCCGAATGCCATGCAGATGGAGGTACAGATGAACCACCAACAGAGATTAGCATACTCAGTACAGTTGATTACACCAAGAAAGGTTTTGCCCGTGAATCACTCTCTTTGGATGATATTAATCAAATGAGGCACTACATAATAACAAACTGCAAGCAAACCGAGCGATGGGTTGAGTAAGGAAACTTATGTATTTGTTTCATAGCATGATATTCATTAATCCTTTCGCAATGAAGTAACCACCATTTCTTTTTGAAGTGTACATATGCAGGAGCTCAAAACGAACAACTGTCCTAATCCAAATAAGAAACACAAGGAAGAGTTTATTGGCTGGTTCGAGAGACGGGTAAGTTACTTTAACATTTTCACAAATGTTCCTTAATAAAAAAACAATGGTGTACATTGCACTCACACATATTCTATTCCATGAAACAGATCGCACAACTCCATAAAGATGGGAAGGTCAGCAATCTGTTGTATGCACTAGCTAAAGGGCCTGATCACGTTGCTCGTGTGTACACCCGTACATTACTGAATGGATATTACTTTCAGAATTCCTATATAGAGCAGGACTTGAGTACCCAAAATAGTGGCATAGTAGTCAAGGTGCAAGGAAGCAATGGAAGTACTGATGTTTATGGGGTGATAAAGAAAATCATATTTCTTGACTTTCCTCCTGATAAGGAGGTTGTTCTATTGCAGTTTGACTGGTTCGACGTGCCTCCTGCCAATAGAAATAAGAGTAAGGGGTATAAGAAGGACAGATATGGAATTATTGACCTTGACACTACTATAGTCTGATTCAAGGCAGACCCTAACATTCTAGGCATCCAAGCTGAACAGGTTTTCTACGTAAGAGATGTGAAGAACACTAATTGGGCAAGTGCTATTAAAATGAATCCACACAATGTGTTTTCTCCTTCTGTTTTAAATGGTGCAAACCTTGATGATGCTGCAGAAGGTCATGAACGTGGTGACGCAGATGTGCAGGATGTCGCTGATGCAGGAATTACAGTTCCAGAATTTGATGTACCTAACGAGATCACTAGTTGGTGCAGAGATGATGATGAAGGAACGCACGTTGATGTTTCAGTCATAAAAGGTCTAAGACCTGCTGAGTTCGACGAAGATCAAGTCGAATATGATGCTGATACGGATGATGATGAGGCTTACGTAAATGATGGCCATGTTGCTCCTTTGGGACAAGATGAATTGAATGATGACCTAGGATTCTTTGTGTAGGCTGTCTCTACACTGTTTGGCCTCAATGTTTTGCCATGATCATGGACACATTTATGTGCTTGAAAGATCGTGTAACAATATAATTTGAGTTTAAATGTTCCAAAGTTTCAGTGTTTAGTATTTATGAATTTCAATGCTAAATGTACTAGTGGAGTTGCATCTTATATAAGTTCTTGATTGATTATTTAGTACTGTCACTTGTTGCAACATAAGTAAATGGTAAGAGGTTCAGCTTGTGGATATACCAAAGAGGTAATTGAACCAGAGGTACAACAACTTGTCCTCAATGTGCATTTTCATACAACATATCTCAAAGTGTGGTGTTCCACTAGTACAAAATGTTGTCCAGGACGTGCACCGTTGGTACAAGTAGTCTCCGCAGCTGACACGTGTCCCTCCCAGACGGTGGAACCCAGTTGGCACTTTCTCTGTATGTGTACTGGTGTATGCTCGTGTTGCTCTGATTATGAGGAAATAGTTTAAATGAATTGGTCTGTGCTTTACTGGCTTTGTTGACTAGGCTCGAATTGTGAGATCATATGTTCGATCACCTATGTAACCAAATTTTAGCATCATATTTATTTGTTTCTCCTGCTGACTGGTGGGACCAGAATAATTTATCAAAAAAAAACGGTGACAGAAGTGAAGATACTGGAACATATATGAACATATCTCCTAAATAAATTTCAATTATCCACTGGTGCCAAGCCCAGGAGGTCTGTTTAAATTTTATGGTTGCAAAAAACATGCAAAAAAAACGGCTCACCGAATTGAGATACTGGACCATACATGAATTGTTGTCGTAAGAAAATTGCAATATTGATAAAGGGCCACGGCCCAGGAGGCCTGTTAAGCTACGCTGTGAACTTTTTCGTTGTAAAATATTTATTATTTTCGTAGCAGCAGCTTATTGTTGCAGGATGGTAAACCTATTACCATATGACCCAAATTGTCGTAGTAAACAATAGTTATTGCCGCAGAACACAACTGAGGCAAAACACATATTTTTTACGTTGTAAGACCTAGCCTCTAAGGCAACCGAATGGTTGCCTCGCGCAACGGATCTTAGTTGTCGCAAAATCGCGATTGTATCCCAACCATGATACATTTTGTTGCAATAGGAGTCCTCTACCGCAACGAAATGAAAATTTATCGCGACCAAAAAGAGTCGTGGAAATATGGGCGTCCTACTACCACAACCAGAGAGTTCGTGGTAAAATTGGAATATATTCCCACAAAAAATAGCCGTAACGATAGATTTTGTGGCAATAGACCGGATTTCCTGTAGTGGGCGGAGCCCAATCCCGAACATCCCCCATCAACAACATCTGGTCCAGAACGGTCCCAGACCCTCCACGACGCGGCGGACGCGGCATCGTAGCTATGAAAACTAAATCATATATGTACTAACATAAATAAACAAACATAATATTGAATTTGAATAACTTATGAATATATATTACTAACAAATATTACTACTTTTCACTACCTTTTTCTAACATATAAATTTTTATCTAACAAATATTTCTAACATATAAATTTCACTACTTATTTACTAACAAATATTTCTAACTAATAAATTTTTATCAAACAAATATTTCACTACTTTTTTCTAACATACAGTTTTTTTTTAACATATATACATACTACTAGTTATAGTTCTATAACTAATATTTCTAACTAATAGTACTACTAATATTTAGTAAGTAAATATTTCTAACAAATTCTTTTAACTAATATTTCTATCAAAATATTTATACTACTAATATTTCCATCTATAGTATTACTAGTAGTAAAAAAATTCTAACATATAAATTTCACTACTATTTTTTCTAACAAATATTACTACTAAAACTAAACTAATATTATTACTAATACTACTACATATAAATTTCACTACTAATTTATACTAATACTACTACATATATACTACTAAATTTATACTAAAAAAACTTACCAACAAAATGGAGAGGAGGCCGGCGGCAGAGGAAGAGGCCGGCGATGGAGGAGTCCAGGGCGGCGGTGTCGGACGCGCGGTGGTGCGCGTGGCGGGAGGTAGGCGGCAGCGACGGACACACGGCGCGATGGAGGTGGCCGACGTGACGAGGAGAAGGAGGCCGGGGCGCGCGGCGGGATGCGGCGATGGCGCGCGCGGCGGTGGTGGCGCACGGCAGCGGCGATGGAGGTGGCGCGCGCGGCGGTAACTGTGGGCGACGGCGGGCGCACGGCGATTCGGCAGCCTGGCGGCGTCGTGCTCGATCGTCTCCGCGGGACTGATCTCCGCGGAGACGAAGGGGAGCAGTTATAGGTGCTACCCCTTTGGTGCAACTGAGACTAAAGCTATCGGCAGGATAAGGACGCGCGGGTGGATGCACTGCTCGATGAGATAAAGCATGTAGCGCACGACGCCCTGTCGGAGGAACAAGACGAAGTAGTGGCGGCGCCGTGCCTATAAAAGGAGCATCGATACGCCATGGCAAGCAGCTCAACAAGCCAACCTAGAACGTAGGGAGAGCTTCATCTCCATGGATGGAGGAAAGGGTTGAGAAATCTCCCATGGTGGAACTTCTCGAAGATGTCGATGGTGCACACGCCCTATGGCATCTTCGGAAGCTCTGCCTCGGAAAAAATTTCCTGCAAGCCCGTGAAAGACTCCATCTCCTCTAACAGTGTTGGGGAAAGGTTTGGGATATCTCCCGTGGCGGAACTTCTCGAAGATGTCATTGGTGCACACGCCCTATGGCATCTTCGGAAGCTCCGTCTCAGAAATTTTATCCTGCAAGCCCGTGAAAGACTCCATCTCCTCTAACAGTGTTGGGGAAAGGGTTGGGAAATCTCCCGTGGCGGAGCTTCTCGAAGATGTCGTTGGTGCACACGCCCTACGACATCTTCGGAAGCTCCGCCTTGGAATTTTTTTCCTGCAAGCCCATGAAAGACTCCATCTCCTCTAACAGTGTTGGGGAAAGGGTTGGGAAATCTCCCGTGGCGGAGCTTCTCGAAGATGTCGTTGGTGCACACGCCCTACGGCATCTTCAGAAGATCCGCCTCGGAATTTTTTTCCTGCAAGCCCATGAAAGACTCCATCTCCTCTAACAGTGTTGGGGAAAGGGTTGGGAAATCTCCAGTGGTAGAGCTTCTCGAAGATGTCGTTGGTGCACACGCCCTACGGCATCTTCGGAAGCTCCGCCTCGGAATTTTTTTCCTACAAGCCCGTGAAAGATTCCATCTCCTCTAACAGTGTTGGGGAATATCCCTATATATATGGTACAAAAATCCAATCATCTCCATTGTTAATATCTTACATACAGTTACATGATTACACAAAAATAAATGGGAAATTGATTGACATGTTGAGATACTCATTTGTGCCATGAACCTTCTTCAATTAACTTGATCATGGAGCATCTTCATCATTGAACCTTCTTCGGCCGTAACCATGGAGCATCTTCATCATTTAACTTAATGCTTGGGTCAATGTTCACTGTGAAGGGTGAAATTTCATCAAACTTATTATAATATTCTGACATGTCTTTCTTGTTCTCCACTCCCACGATGTTTCTTTTTCCAGAAAGAAATATGTGGCGCTTTGGCTCATCGTATGATGTATTCGTTTCCTTATTTTTCCTTTTTCTTGGTTTGGTAGACATGTCCTTCACATAGAAAACCTGGGCCACATCCTTGGCTAGGACGATTGGTTCGTCTCTATACCAAAGATTGTTGAGATCCACTGTTGTCTTTCCATACAACTTGTCTACCTGAACCCCGCCTCCTGTTATCTTGACCCATTTGCACCTAAACAAAGGGACCTTAAAAGAAGGTCCATAGTCAAGTTCCCATATCTCCTCTATGTAACCATAATATGTGTCCTTTTGGCCTTTGTTGTTTGTTGCATCAAAGCAGACACCACTGTTTTGGTTGGTGCTCTTTTTATCTTGGGCGATCGTGTAAAATGTATTCTCATTTATCTCGTACCCTTGGAAAGTCAATACAGTCGAAGATGGTGTCTGGGCCAGCAAGTACAGCTGATCTCCAACAGTGGTGTTATTCATGAGATGTTTTTGCAACCAACTGCCGAAAGTTGACATGTGTTCACGTATAATCCAATCGTCCGACTGCCCTGGGTTCTGGGAGCGTACAAAATTCTTGTGTACATTGATATACAGAGCCACCAAGGTGGAACTTTGTAGAACTGTGTAATGTGCTTGAGTGACAGAATGCCCGTCCCTACATATCATTGTTTTCTTTCCTAGCGTGCCTTTTCCACTCAGTCTCCCCTCATGTCGCGATTCAGGAACACCAATCGGCTTAAGGTCAGGAATAAAGTCAACACAGAACTCAATGACCTCCTCTGTTCCATAGCCCTTTGAGATGCTTCCTTCTGGCCTAGAACGATTATTCACATATTTCTTTAAGACTCCCATGAACCTCTCAAAGGGGAGCATATTGTGTAGAAACACAGGACCGATAATGGAAATCTCATCGACCAGGTGAACGAGGAGATGCGTCATAATATTGAAGAAGGATGGTGGGAACACCAGCTCAAAACTAATAAGACATTGGACCACATTATTCTGCAACCTCTGTAGACTTTCTGGATTGATTACCTTCTGAGAAATTGCATTGAGGAATGCACATAGCTTCACAATGTGCACTCGAACATTTTTCGGTAGAAGCCCCCTCAATGCAATCGGAAGCAACTGCGTCATTATCATGTGGCAGTCATGAGACTTCAGGTTTTGGAATTTTTTCTCTGTCATATTTATTATTCCCTATATATTGGAGGAGAAGCCAGACATGACTTGATACTGTTTAGGCATTCAAAAAAGATTTCCTTCTCTGCTTTTGTAAGAGCGTAACTGGAGTAATGACGTCCTTTATCTGTCTCATGCAGTTTTTTTTTGGGTCTTTCATACGTTGCTGGTCCTCCCGTGCTTCTGGTCTATCTTTTGTCTTCTCGTACACGCCCAGGAAGCCTAGCAGGTTCACGCAAAGATTCTTCGTCACGTGCATCACATCGATTGAAGAGCGGACCTCTAGGACTTTCCAATAGGGTAGCTCCCAAAATATAGATTTCTTCTTCCACATGGCTGCATGTCCGGCATCGTCATTCGGAATAGACCGTCCGCTAGGACCCTTTCCAAATATTACTTCTAGATCCTTAACCATACCAAATATATCAGCACCCTTACGGTGGGCAGGCTTCTTCCGGTGATCTGCCTCGCCGTTGTAATGCGTGCCCTTCTTTCTTACGGGATGGGTACACATAAGAAATCGACGATGCCCCAAGGACACGACCTTCTTACATTTATCCAAATATTCACCTTCTAGCTCATCTAAACAGTGCGTGCATGCATTGTATTCCTTGTTTGACTGTCCTGAAATGTTACCAAGAGCAGACCAATCATTTATGGTTACGAATTCGAAAAGCAGCGCTCGTAGGTCAAATTCCTCCTGCTTGTGCTCGTCCCACACAGGTGCACTTGTTATGGACCACGGCTGTAGAAGTTCTTCAACTAATGACTTCAGGTACACATCAATGTCATTGCTGGGTTGCTTCGGGCCTTGGATGAGCACTGGCATCATAATGAACTTTCGCTTCATGCACAACCAAGGAGGAAGGTTATAGATACAAAGAGTAACAGACCAGGTGCTATGGCTGCAGCTCTGCTCTCCAAAAGGATTCATGCCATCTGTACTTAGACCAAACCTTAAGTTCCTTGTATCCTCTGCAAAGTACGGGAATTCTCTATCGATTTTCTCCACTGGGACCCATCAGCAGGGTGCCTAAACATCTCGTCTTTCTTACGGTCTTCTTTGTGCCATCGCAACAACCTAGCGTGCTCTTTATTTCTGAACAAACGTTTCAACCGTAGTATTATAGGAGCATACCACATAACCTTGGCAGGAACCCTCTTCCTGGGGCGCTCGCCCTTAACATCACCCGGGTCATCTCGTCTGATCTTATACCGCAATGCAGTGCACACCGGGCATGCATCCAAATTCTCGTACTCACCGCGTTAGAGGATGCAGTCATTAATGCATGCATGTATCTTTCGCACGTCTAATCCTAGAGGGCAGACAACCTTCTTCGCTTCGTACGTACTGGCGGGCAATTCGTTACCCCTTGGAAGCTGCTTCTTAATTATTTTCAGCAACTTTTCAAATCCTGAGTCACTGATACCGTTCTATGCCTTTCATTGCAACAATTCCAGTGTGCTACCTAGCTTTTTCTGGCTATCTTCGCAAGTTGGGTACAACAATTTGTTGTGATCCTCTAACATCTGGTCGAAGTTCAACCTTTCCTTTTCGGTTTCACATTCTCTCCTTGCATCAGCAATGGCCCGACCAAGATCATCAGTAAACTCATCTGGTGCCTGTTGATCTTCTGCTTCATTGTCTTCATTGCCTTCTGATGGAAAACAACCCCCCTTTGCAGTATCACCGTATTCAGCGAACATGGGATAGTTATCATCATCCTCTTCTTCTTCTTCATTGTCTTCCATCATAACCCCTCTTTCTCCGTGCTTGGTCCAACAATTGTACTGGGGCATGAAACCGGACCGCAGCAGGTGGCTGTGAATGGTACTCGAGGAAGAGTAATTTACGACATTCTTACAGTCAACACATGGACAATAAATAAAACCACCATTTTTGTTTGCCTCAGCCACTTTGATAAAATTTCCCAGGCCCGAAGTGAACTCGTTAAAGCGTCGGTCAATGTACATCCATTGCCGATTCATCTGCATGATATAATTAAGCTTATCAAAAACCATTAAAGAACATCATGATTAGTGAAACGATGTATATATATACACATGCATTTTATCAATAACAGATGAAAGGATAAAGTTATTAACCTCGATGGACAAGAAAAAAGACAGTTAAACGTGGCTTGTTTTGTGTGAACTCAAGTGGAAAAAGCTCTTAGGCATTCATCGAACACCTCTTGTGCATATGAAGAGGGCAAAGCAACATACACCTCTCTTGTGCTAAGAAGTGGAAAATGGCTAAGTGTGGCTCACACTTGGGTAGGGGCAAGGTATATGTAGGCAGATGGGCACTTGATCCCGGTTGGTAAGGCAAATCGGGACCAAAGGGTAGGCCTTTGGTCCCGGTTGGTAATACCAACCGGGATTAAAGGGTTCCGAGGCCTGACACGGCCTGTCACGGCCTGCTGCAGCCCCTTTAGTCCCGGTTTGTATTACAAACCGGGACCAAAGGTCCCAAACGAACCGGGACCATAGGGTGGCGTCGCGCCGCGCCAAACGAACCGGGACGAAAGGCCTGTTTTCTACTAGTGAACCTTTACAGCATATAATACCAAAAAAAAATTCAGGATGCATGCCATTGTTATATATTGTCCGAAGTACATGCCATTGTTTTTTTTATGGTGTCTTATGGTGTATATGGTATTCGGTGCCGAAGATTTAATGGACATTACAGTCCAGTGACCTTTGTTTATCATTCCGATTATGTAGCATGTCAAATGCAACTTATGAATTATGAAAAATTAATGTTCTTGTTTTTCTTCATCACTGATTCAAGGTTGACATGACGTGTTTTTCTGCACGGGCAACGATCTTGACGGAGAACCATTGCAAGATTGCAGTTTATATTTGAGCCAATTTATTAAGCTTTGCTCTTTAAGCTAGCTGTAAAATTCTATGAGAATATCGTTGTATTTTGTTTTGCCGTGACTCGTAAATGCTTGGTTAGCCATGAGCGGGGGTAACGTTGTTTAAATTCCCAGCTGGTTTTGTATTTGTTCTGTCACCTTCTTTTGTTTATGACCGATACTCATTCTGTGAAAGCCTCAGATTTCCAGGCAACTGATTGTGTTAACAAAATCAGGAAAATTCTATCATGGAGAAGTGCTTGCATCTGATATTGATCGGTGTACTCCTTACAAAACTAAGGCCGGAAGGGCCAGAAAACTATTATTAAATCAAAGAGGATGATGCGACCACTACATTATGCCGGGAGGCTAAGGTGTAGTTTTCATTACAATAACACAGCAACTTAACTAAACGAAATGGTGTGGTTTCCTAGCAATATACCAGACTCAACTATGTGACAACCCTACCTATGACCATACCTATCAGGTGAGCTCTCCAACCTATCTCGAGAATCCAGATTGCAAGCTAAACGTTGATTGAGTGGTCTTACTCTTCTACCGGTGGTTGCTCACCAACCATATAGATGTCTCGAACAATACTAACTTCTCCACGGGAAGCTCGGACGTGCCAGCCCTCTGAGGCATGTCGCTCCTCTTGAATTCTTAGTCGATCTTGAGCGCGGTGAAGGTCTTGGCGAGCCTCAAGCAACTCGTCTATGGGTTGATCCAGCACCCGGTCCTCCGCAATGGTGAAGAAGGTCTGCTGGGTAAGTGCTGCATCGTCTTCGTCGATGACATCTTCAATTTGACTCTGAGCTTGAGATCCCCCCTTGAAGGGGAGGTAGCGACTAGCGCGCTGCTGCATCTCTGGAAGTGTGTCCCGCAAGAGGCGAATTGCCTCTCTTGCGACGAGCTCAACCGCCATGCTCTTCGACGGCATCCTAGGTCCAATGAAACGGTATGGGCGTCTATCTAGAGTTGGCCGTCCCAGCACCACTACCTTTGCCATGTACTCCGTCATTGACTCACTCACATCAAGCTCTAGCATGGTGTATACAGGCTTCCTGTCAAAACCACAGAGCTGGAGACAATCCCATAAAACCCTAGGAAAACCCGTTTCAACGAGGTTGTTTGGAATAGTGGCCATCTACAAAATTTGGAGAACGATATATAGGATTAGTAAAAGATGAAGTATTTGTGTCACCATCATAACTTTTGTCATGCAATCGTCAAAAATAAACATGATGTAATAAACATGTGGATATCCATGTCCCATCATAAGTTTTGTCATAGCTATCTTAGTGGTTTATAACATACTATTTTTTGCCTTCATACACTGATACACCCATATACCTTAAAATGTTTTGTTTTCTGCAGTACTGTGATGTAAAAAAACACAAGGAAAAGAGCAACCAACACCAATTACCTTGCATATATTAGATCACTCATCTCACGTAACCGGTATGTGTATGGAAAATCTAATAGAGGATGCATCATGCATGCAAAATATTTTTTGAAGAGGCCTAAACCTGTTACCTGTGTCTCACAACCTAGAGAAAAATGATCACCCTAGTACCGTGCAACAGCCAACATACAAGAAGAGGATGTGACACATAAAAGTATGACCCATCCCCATTATACCGTGCACCAAAACATCTGATGTACAATTTCAGAACATGATGTACGTAATAAACATATGGATACCCATTCCCAACCCTCGCAATGGTCAAACAACAACATTTAGAACGAGTAAAAAATGGTACTTTTTTTTTTCGATAAAGGATGCTTTCATTACTTTTATAAGCAATTACATCCAGCCTCTGCATAACCAGGATGCACACAGCCGTTTATGTTGTCTCAGGTACGAAAAAGATAAAAACAAAAACTAGGCGAGATACACATCAAGATGAAACATATAACGCCTAAGAAGTAGGTGGGGCATCTATCCGTAGACTATGCTGCCACCCATGTTGGGAAAAAGTATCCCTCGCCGTAGCCTCCAACCGTGTACAGACCTCCGTAAACAGGTCTCGGTTCTCCACTCGCTGAAGAGGTAACCACGAACGGAGAATACCTGTACATCTGTAGATGACCTGCAACAAAGAGCAATTCATATCATTAAAAATCTTGTCGTTTCTACATAGCCAAAGCGCCCAGATAACTGCTAGCGCCCCCACCCTAAGAAGCAACTTAAACCTTGAATCAACACCATGGAGCCAATTACCAAAGACATTGGCAACACTAGTCGGAGGATACAGGGTAGACGCTACTTGGATGACTGACCATATAGATCTCGCGAACCGGCACTGGAAGAACAAGTGCTTGATTGTTTCGTCCTGTTGACAGAAAACACATCGAGTACTCCCATGCCAATTACGCTTAACAAGATTGTCTTTGGTGAGGATTACCCCTCGACGAAGATACCATCCAAAATTTTTAATTTTTAATGGTATCTTCATCTTCCAAATCTTTTTATTATTATCAACTGGTAGATCAGAAAGAAGGATAGCGTTGTAGAAAGATTTCACAGAGAAAGCACCGTTGGCATGAAGGTTCCATCTAAATTCGTCCGGTTCGTCCGATAATTGAATATCCCCGAGCCGTTGAATTAAGGTATTCCATGCCGCAAGTCTTTGTCCAAGTAAAACCCGTCTGAACGTCACATTCGGGGTGAGGTAGCCATTACGGTAGCAATGGTATCACCTTGACGACGAACAATCCTATAAAGAGCTGGATACTTGTTCACTTAGGGGTGCGTTGTCAAGCCAAGCATCTTCCCGAAACGTATTTGTGCTCCATTTCTGATTGAGAAAGTGCCATGGCGAAAAAATTCATTTTTAGTCGCCATTAGCCCGGCCCAGAAGTGAGAATCCCCTGGTGTCCAAACCATTTGGGATAATGTCTTCGAACCGATATACTTTCGCCGAAGGATAGTCTGCCAAGTCCCATCCTCAGTGAGGAGCTTAAACAGCCATTTTCCCAATAGGGCCGAATTCTTGACTTCCAAATCATGAACTCCAAGCCCACCTTGGTCTTTGGGACTACAAACTATACTCCACTTAACCGAGTCGATATTTTTTTTCTCACTGTCCCCTTGCCAAAAGAATCTGGATCGATAATAATCGAGTTTATGCAGAATTCCTTTTGGTAGGATGAAAAATGATAACATATACGAGTACCATGTTTGTGAGTACCGAATTAATGAGTACCAATCTTCCACCTAGGGACAGCAACTTGCCTTTCCAGCTACTAAGGCGTTTTTGTAGTCTTTCTTCCACTAATTTCCATTCCGCGATTGTAAGTCTCCGATAATGAATCGGAATACCCAAATAACGAATCGGAAATTGGCCTTGCCCACAACCAAACAACTCTGTGTACAGAGTCACATCATTTTGGGCATCACCGAAGCAGAACAATTCACTCTTATGGAAATTGATTTTCAATCCTGACAATTGCTCAAAGGCCGCCAAGATTAATTTCAAGTTTTGAGCTTTTTCAAGATCATGATCCATAAATAGAATTGTATCATCGGCGTATTGAAGTATAGATAAGCCACCATCAACTAGATGTGGAATCACTCCTTCAATCTGGCCATCAGCCTTAGCCCGCTCTATGAGTATAGCCAGAATATCCGCTACAATGTTAAACAACATCGGTGATAACGGATCCCCTTGGCGTAACCCTTTTCGTGTTTGGAAATAGTGACCGGTGTCATCATTGACCCGGATTGCGACACTACCTCCATACACAAAATCATTTATCGGAGCGCGCCACTCGGAGAAAAACCTTTCATCCCGAGTGTTTGCTGTAGAAACGACCACTTAACTTTATCATACGCCTTTTCAAAATCTAGTTTTAAAATAACCCCATTTAATTTCTTAGAATGCATCTCATGTACCGTCTCATGCAAGACCGCCACTCCATCAAGGATGTTTCTTCCTTGCATAAAGGCCGTCTGTGATGGCTGGACAACATGATCCGCAACCGTATTAAGTCTAATGGTGGCAACTTTCGTGAAAATCTTGAAACTTACATTTAATAGGCAGATAGGTCTATATTGTTGAATCCTTTACGCCTCATTAACTTTCGGTAACAAGATTACTTCACCAAAATTTAGACGAAATAATTCTAGTTGTCCGAGTGTAGGTCACCGAACAAATCTAGAAGGTCCGATTTAATCGTGTCCCGAAAGTTTGATAAAACTCAGCTGGGAAACCATCGGGACCCGGTGCTTTGTTGCATTCCATTTGGAAAACTGCCTTCTGAACCTCTTCCTCAGTATAAGGTGCGGTTAGTAGACCATTTTCCTCAACGGAAACTTGGGGTATATCGGCCGTTAAATCCTCATTAAGAGAAAAAGTACTTTCCTCCGGAGGACCAAACAAGCCTTTATAATAATTAGTAATGTACGATTTGAGCTGCTCATGGCCTTCAATCACCCCTTCATCTTGAGTAAGAGAATGAATACGTTTTTTCCGATGTCTCCCATTGGCTAAAGCATGGAAATATCGCGTATTTGAATCTCCCTCTAAAATGAACTGGGCTTTGGATCGCTGGTACCATTTGAGTTCCTCCTCACGAAGAAGACTCGCCATCTGCGCATTTGATTGATTTTTGAGTTCAATCTCCTGCGTCGACAGCGGTCTAACCTCCGCAAAAGCCTCAAGCTCATCAATGACCTTTGATAAGCGAGCCTTCTCTTTTTAAGAATACCAGCCGTATGGGCAGCCCAACCACAGAGATGTTTGCGCAATGATCGCATCTTATTGTTCCATCTCAGAATTGGAGAGCTGCCTCCGACCGGTCTCTCCCAAACCTTCTTAACCATATCATGAAAACCATCCCGATGTAACCAACCAAGTTCAAATTTGAACGGCCGCTTACACACAGGACGGGGTTCCCCAGTGGTTAGAAGTATGGGAGCATGGTCAGACAGATTTACAATACGTTCTAGTGCACGGACAGACACCATAGGGTATTTATTTTCCCATTCGGTGTCCATCAACACGCGATCTAGTTTCTCGTAAGTGGGTTCAGGCAAGCTGTTGGCCCAAGTAAGCTGTCGACCGGACATGAACACCTCCCTTAAATCAAGACTTGTCAATGACAGCATTGAATAGAAAAGGCCAATGTCCATCAAAGTGGCCTTTACTTTTCTCGTGAGGAAATCTCAACAAATTAAAATCGCCTCCGATTAAAATCGGGTAGGGATTATCTTTTGTAAGATTTACCAATTCACGTAAAAAGTCAGCCTTAAAAGCATCCTGAGCGGCACCATACACAGCGACCAGACTCCACTTGAACCCGTCTGCTTTATTCTGAATGTCGAGCTTAATGTGATACTCTCCATCAGAACTAGCTAAGACAGTCATGGTATCAAAACGGACGCCAAGTAAAATGCCACCGGATCTACCACGGGGTGGGCGAGAAAACCACTGAAAGTTAATTCCGCCTGACAATCGGTCGAGAAAACTTTGTGTGAAACTTCGCCTACCCGTCTCCGATATAGCAATGAAATCTAAATCATAATCTCTACAACCATCGGCAATGTGAGAATGCTTAGCCAAGTCACCAAGACCTCTGCTATTCCGAAACATGCCGTTCATCGAGAAACTATTTTGGATTTAGATTTTTTGCCATATCTACGAGATTTCTTTCCAGCCGACGATCTAGAACCACGTTCAGAGGTAGAGAGGTCATAAACTGAACTAAGCTCTGAGTGGTCTAAATCAACTTCTGTCACACTCCCAACTAAAGCCGAGAGAAGATGACCATCTAGGATGCCATCATCTTCGTCATCGTCAACAGTGGAAGTAGCCAGCTCAGTGGATCCATTTGGAGCAACCGTTAAACGGTCAAGCTCCGTCTGTCTCAACACATGAGCTGAAGCTAAAATCTCATCCGAACCTCTACCCAAAGATATGCCTACACTACTCAAATTCGAAGAAATTCTAGAATCAGAAAAAGAAGTGAAGGACTTGGATGAAAATCTAGTACCTGCCGTGTCGAGGTTCTTTTCCGCCTTGCGTCGCATAGCCCTCTGCATCACGTCTTCATCCGTAGCCTCCACGCCATCCTCCGTCGTAGCAAACCTCCCACTCCTCCTCACCGGCGGCTGCGCAACTGGTGGAGGAATAGTGGGGGGAGGATGCAAGACGGGGGCAGCTGGCGGAGGTGGAGACAAGCGTGGTGAAGAAGACCGTCCTGACGCTGGTGAAGAAGATTTCGATGCAGGGGTAGATGGCGATGAAGCCCCCTGCACCGAACCCGACCGCGACGCCGAAACCCCCATAGGCGAGGAGGGCGCCGGGGATCGGCCGCGGCGCCTCATAGGGGACCGGCTGGGGCGCCTCCCCAACCAGTCCTGCTCCTCCTCCTGAGGCGCACGGGGCGAGGACGGCGCCACCCCAGGCCCTCCGCACGGCAACGGAGCACTCTGGCCAGAGGCCAACTGCTGCCCAGGCGCGCAAGGGGCTGCGTGCAGTCCCTCTCTGCCCGTGGCCGGCTGCTGTAGCGCCATCGAGACCGGGGGCGGTGGCTGCTGCCCCTCCGTGCCGACGACCTGCTGCTGCGCCGCTAAGCCCCCGGCCAGCTGCTGAAGCCCCGCCGGACCAAGGGTCTGCTGCTGCGTCGCCGCATCAGCGGCAGGGAGCTGCGGCAGCGCCGAGCCCAAGGCCAGCTGCTGCTGCTCCACCACCACCGCGGCGTGGCGCTGCATCCCCAAGTCCGACGAGCCAACCGTCGAAGAAGAAGCCCTCTGAAGCCCCCTCTCCGTCTGAGGCGAGGTAGAAGACGGAGTGGGAGCAACTAGAGGACCACCGAAAGGAGTAGAAGACGAAGACACCGGGCGAGTCCTCCCCTGCATAAAAGTCCGAACACGCGACGGAGGCGGAGTTGCCACCAAGTGTGGCGACACCGACAAAGCTCTAGCCACAATCACCTTGCCCCTGTCTGTCGTCGGCGAGTGGTTAAACGGGGTCATGGCGACCTGAGTAACCGGTACCGAAGCTGAGCCAGAAGGAGGCAAAGATGCATGGCCATCAACGTCCATATGTGAGGCCCCTGGTGCCCCCTCTGCCGCGGCATCATCAAAACCATCATCGTCACCATGAGCCGCATCGTCCTCATCCTCACCCTTCCAAAAGAAAGGACGAAACCTAGGGTCCGGCTTGTACTCAGAAGACTCAAGGCGAAATCTGAATCTGTATCCATTAAGCTGTAAGCGAGCCAGCACCCCTAAGCATGGTGGTCCGTGTTTAGCCTTATCTTTCTCCAGAACAGAAGTATCTCTCATGGCCACCTGAATACGAACTAACCCTTGACTCCTCAAGGTGTACAAATCCACATCAATAGTAGTACCAATAAAAGTACCAACAGCCCATAGACCGAGGAAGTGACGTAGAGCATTCGGAACGCCCTCGACATGCACCCAAACAGGCTCCATCACAAACTCTGGCATAACATCCTGCTGAGTCCAAGAAGAAACCATGGCCTGTGCATTAATCTTCGGCACGCTCATCTGCATACCGTCAATCCTCGACAAGTCCTCAGCGGTGGGGATCCCAATCAGAAAAGCGTTATCACCATGAGGCTGCGCCTCCCACTTCCAAGTGGGGTTCCCCGGACACATGCGCGCCATGAGATTCTGAATATCTGCCGCTGCAACAGTCCCCTCCCCTGACACCTGTACCAAAGCTGTAGGTGCTCCGCTGGATAACATCTGTGGCTTATAAACTGAGTCAGGAACCTGGAGATCTAGCGTGGCGTCATTACCGCAACCCACAAAAAAACTCATAGGTCTCGGGGTCTTCAGCACAGGACAACGAATAGTCGGGTGAGCCCCAGAGTCACAAACCAAGCAGTAATGAGGAACCTTACAGTCCTTAGAAGCATGTGTGTTGACCGCGCACTTCCAACAGCGACCCGCCTTCTTCGGCTTCACCACAGGTACAGTCGCCGCAGGTGCAGTAACCACAGGTGGAACAACCGGCATCGGCAGCGGTGCAGGAACCGCCTCCAACACTGGCGTAGGAATACCCGCCGGGTGCGGGTCCTGCATGTGACCCTGCAGCATAGCTGGCGGCGCAACATTACCACCTCCCGCTGTCCCCACCGCTGCGACGGGTTTCTTCTTCCTCCTCTTCTTCTGCTGCCCAGGCTGCGCCGGCGGGTTAACATGCTGTGGTACATGTGACACCACCGGCTGCTGCGTTGGATTAGTAGCGGGGAAAAATTGACCGTAAAAAATGGTACTGGAATGAGTTGTTGTGGATGCAGGCTGCAACAATGAAGTTGCTGAGAATGTGGGTAGGGTACTGACCAGATCTGTGCGATATGTAGACGATACGTACTCAGAGGACCCCTGGTGGCGAGTTCAACCTGTTTTGCTGGTTCGACATTAGGATATTAGAACAGATCAGAACAGCATGCCAAATCGAATGTGATTACCACCACCGGGAAATCGATATGGTTTGCGAGGGACGGTAGTACTAACCAGACTCGATCGCGCCGGCGGGAGGAACACCCTGCTTGATGGAGGCGAGTGTTTCTGCATGCACTTGTGAGAGGGCAGTGGGGTGCTTTTGTAGTGGTCTCGAAGCCCTGGATGGGGTTTGAACGCGTCATGTTTTACCGCGTTTCAAAATCAATGGAATCCCGAGCGTTTTTACACAGTGGACAATTATGGTACGAAACACACTCACGATTTCTGACTACTGGGATTACGGCCCGCTAGACTGTGTGTCACGCTTCGAGAAAAAAGAAAGAAACACAAGGGGAAAAACCACATGGCCGTTGGACTACACGATCGATGGTTCCCAGAAACACAATGCATCGTAGGATCAAACCAAAAACCACATAGCCATCTGCGCGCGGAAGGTTGGGCCTTTGCTAATTCTTGTCCTAAAGCACCCAACTTGATATATGGGGTAGACGAAACCAGACGACCTGTAATACAAATGCTCTGCCTCCAGGGCCCTATTTAAGTCTTTGTATGCCATGTCACCAGATCGATCAGATCGATCAACTTAAACTTAATTTGTTTCTACTGCGTTCTGTACTTCGTGTTTCTAAATTGTTTGCTCGATTGATCTGTGTCAGTTCGAAAACAAATTAACTATCATGTTAGTTGAAGGTTGTTAGGACTGGTCGAACCAACTTATCTCAGATTCGGTTCTAAAAAAAGCCAGCTAAATTGTGTTTTTTAAGAAAGTAAGAAGATTTTGCCTTAACTCATTAACTAACGAGTAGTTAGACACGAAACTCAAAACTGATCCCGGTATCTACAAAACATATTTCAAAAAGTTAAGAAAAAAATTTGCATGTAGAAGAACATGTTCTATGTGTGCACGTAAAGTTTCACGTAAAATCGACAATTTTTGTGTCTTGTGTAAAAAAGACAAAAAAAAATGTCTCGAGAAATAGACTATTATAGCACCAACAATTTGTCTTCTTTACACAAGGCACAAAACACGTCGGTTTTTGGTGAAACAACTTTGTAAGCATGTAACATGTTAAGATATACACAATATTTTTTTTATTTTTCTAATTTTTTTAAATACATTTAAAATGCATTTCAAATAAAGGGTGCAGATGCACCGGGTGCAGAAACACCCTATCCGTAGTTAGACAACACAGTTTTAGTCTTACAACCACAACAAGGGAAAAGCCTACTCCCCCGCAATCAAAAGAACCAAATGCTTTGCACCGGCCACCACCCAAGTTCTAGCTTCCGATTTAATTCTATCGGAGACTATGGCTAGTATGGTGCTCATGTTTTTTATGGTTATCACATTTCATCCATTCCAAATCTCCAAAGAGATTAGCATGAGTACGGAGCCCGTTGCTTTCCTTCTTACGACATGAGCAAAGGCCATCGAGGTCCACCAATTCTCCACGTTTTGAACCCACTCCAAGAATATGGGTCAAAGTCATGAATGTCAAGCCAATCCTTGACCATCTTCGAAATGCCAATGGTGTAGCAGAATTTGAAGAGGAGGTGCGTGGCCGTTTGATCTTGGCACCGACATAGAGGACAATCCTACCATTAGGCCACCCACGCTTATCGAGGTGGTCCACCATCCAAACCTGGTTTTGGATGATAAGGAAGTAGAAGAGCTTACATTTTGGAGGAGTCCAAGCATTCCAAACCACGCCATCCATGCAGCATCGGATAGTGCCGGTGAATAGTGCCTTGTAGGCCAACAAGCAAGAGTAGGCACCGTCGGTGGTATGTTTCGAAAAAATGGAGTCCGGCACATCATCATGGAGCGTGATTTGCAAGGTTTGCTACCAAAGCATGGCGAATTCATGTAGGTTTTGAACCGAGATGCCCCTCGGAAATATTGAGGTTAAGGATCCAAGCTTCATTATTTATGATAGACTTCCGAACGTTCATTATTTATGATTCTTCCTCTTAGCGAGAGCGAAGATGGATGGTGTGATGCACTTGAGACTGAGCCCACCCAAGGATCCACCCAAAAATCCACCTTATTACCATCACCGATGGGACTGAGTCAAGGAATGAAAGAGCTCCATATCATCGCTGTGGCAGGATTTTTCCATCCCAACCTAGGGACTATCCGGGGATGTCCATGCAAGCCAAGGGAAAAGAAGGGGCAAGGCTCTCGCAAAATTTAACATGTTAAGTATCATCATCCTACTTGTGATTGATTTCGACCACATTGTATGCGTGTTTTCACGTGTATGTTGTGCTTGGTGGTGCGTCTCAAAAATTGATAATTTGTGGGTTTTGGCGGGATCGCTGGAATCCGCATAGTACTGGTCTTGGGGTGCCACATGTGGCCACCGCGAAACCCCCGACCGACAGCCGCCGCCCTGGCGCCTCCGGCCAAGTCCGGCGGCCCCTCGATTGCTTCCCCAACCGCCTCCTCTGCCTCTAGCCACCATCCCACACCTCCCCGGCCTTTTCCCCGCCCTGAATCGCCACGCCCGCCGGCCATAGACGATGCCATGCCATTGACATCGACTGGCTAGATTCACGAGATCCCGCCATATCCTCGACCTCTCCGGCTGCTAGTATAGTGTTGCCACCCCCATGATCTGTCCCCAATGCATGGGGAGGTCCCGCAGGAGCTTCGTAGCCGCGCAACATCTGCGATCGTGCTCAGCCAGGATGCCCTCACCCGGGTGCTTCACCATCACTCGCCGCCCAGGTCTGTGACATCTTCGGAGGTACGCGATGCTCCACCCTACTTGCTACATCTCTCGTGCATGGTGGCACCATGGCCACCTGCAGCGTGTTCAACAGATAATTGCCATAAGCTAATTGGTTGCTAATATGTGAAGATGAATTTGCTTTGGCAAGAGCTTTTCCACAGCCATATGCATGATCCTACTATAATTCTTGAAGTTGCATATTAGTAGCTATGGATTTGGCATTGTATCTTTGGGCTCCCGGGATCGAGCAATGATATCGATGTATTTTATCGATCACCACTTTTTACGAGGTTAGCTCATGGAAAGGATCCCCATGTTCAGTGCATGCTTAATGAGCACAAGTACACAATGGCGTATTATCTTTCTGATGGAATATATCCCCAGTGGTTAATATTTTGTGAGGCCAATGTCAAACCCCCAAGGTATAAAGAATGTTCACTTCTCTATAATGCAAGCTGCACGTGGAAAAGATGTGGAGCGAGCGCCTTTGGGGTTTTGCAATCTCGGTTAGCCATTGTGCAGGGACTGGACAAGTTCTAGGATGAGAAACTTTGGGAAGGATCATGACAACCACTCTAATCATGCATAACATGATTCTAGAAAATGTGTGTGGCCAACAATTTTCATGTTTATCAGTGTATGGGAAGAAGAATTAGGCTAAAAAGAACTGATGAAAGCTACAATCCAGCAGTTTCTCCAGGTATACCGAGAGACTGAGAACCGTGACATGCATTCCTAAGAGCATCTCCACCTGCACCCCAAATAGGCGCCGGTAGGGGCGCCGACACTGCCGTATGAGGGGTGCTGGCACAACATCCTCTATTTGGGGATGTTGTTCCCACACAAGTGCCCCCCATACGGCAGCCCCCAAAAAATGAAATATAAAAAACATTACAAAAAACAAAATTCATACGAATTTAGATACAAAAGTGACTCAAATTTGAACTAAAAAAACTAGCGGTGCCACCGTCCTCTTCGGAGGAGTCGAAGGACCAGTCGTCCTCCTCCTCCTTTGGCACCAGTGACTGAGAAGGACCGGCATGGTTGATGAAGTTCTCGCCGTGGTCCATGGCGAACCACACCTCCGACTGCCACCTGTTGAGCGTGATCTGATGGTAGTCTTCCTCGACGGACCGGCCGACGATGAGGTGCTGCCCTGGTAACTCCTCTGGGTCGTCACCACCACGGAAGGCTACCTGCGCCTCCGCCTCCATCTCCCACCATTTCTTCACCGGCGGAGGCAGTGGTGAGTTTGCAGCGTCCAACTCCATGGGGCGGCAGCGTTGAAGCAACCCCGGCGTCCTCCAAGCCAGAGCGGAAGCCGTGCACCACTGGCCGTCGTGGATGATGACGCCACCGCCCGAAGGAGACAGATACGTGGCTAAGCGCGTGTGGCCACCGGGGCTCGACGAGCCGATGCGCGAGTGGCCCGAAGCCGTCCTTGATGGCGGCCTCTGTAGCGGCGGTGACTCTGGCGCCATGCTTTGCGCATGGGGGGAGTAGATCGGCACGCGCATGGGGTTGATGCCGTGGATGCGCAGGTGATGGTGCTCGTAGCATAGACTTCACACCGTTGGGCAACCCCAAGAGGAAGGTATGATGAGCACAACAGCAAGTTTTCCCTCAGTAAGAAACCAAGGTTTAATCGACCAGTAGGAGAAAGGCGTGACTTCTGAATGTGTTGCTAGCTGACTATTGGCAGGGCGCACTACCGGCGTCAGCAACAACGTGGAACCTGCACACAACACAACCAAAATACTTTGCCCCAACTTACAGTGAGGTTGGCAATCTCACTGGTTTTCCTGAACACAAAGGATTAGACGTATCGAGTGGAAAGATGATGATTGTTTGCAGTGAAATTAAAGAGAATAGTGCTTGCTGAAAGTAAACAGAACAGGATGATTGTATCAGTGTAAAAGAAAGGACCGGGGTCCACAGTTCACTAGAGGTGTCTCTCCATAAAGATAAATAACATGTTGGGTGAACAAATTACAGCTGGGCAATTGACAGAATAAAGACCATACATGACAAGATGATTACTATGAGATTCGTTTGGGTAGTACAACATAATACATAGACCGTAATCCAACTGCGTCTATGACTAATAATCCACCTTTCGGTTGTCGTCCGAACCCCTTCCAGTATTAAGTTGCAAGCAACAGATTATCACATTAAGCAATGTGTGTAAAGTAAACAATAGAATTACCCTTGGATAAAACATTGTTGTTTTCTCCCTAATAGAAACAACACATCTACAATCTTAGAAGTTATTGTCACTCTTCCAGAAAACTAGAGGCATGAACCCACTATCGAGCATAAATACTCCCTCTTGGAGTCACAAGCATCTACTTGGCCAAAGTATCTACTAACAACAGAGAGCATGCAAGATCACAAATAACATATTACAAATATATAATCGATCTCAACAGAGTATTCAATATTCATCGGATCCCAGCAAACACAACATGTAGCATTACATAATGATGATCTTGATCATGATAGGCAGCTCACAAGATCTAAACATGAGGCACAAATTGGAGAAGACAGCCAGCTAGCTACTGCTATGGACCCATAGTCCAGGGATGAACTACTCACGCATCACTTCGGAGGCGGGCATGGCGATGTAGAGGCCTCCGGTGATGATCTCCCCCTCCGGCAGGGTGCCGGGAAGAGCTTCAGAACCCTCCCGAGCTAGGGTCTACAATGGCGGCCGCGACGGAAATTTTCGTGGATGGAGGCTCGGGTATTTAGGTTTTTCCCGAGATCGTGAATAAATAGGCGGAAGGGCAAGATCGGTGGCCGCCTGGGGGGGCACACCACCCCTAGGCGTGGGCCCACCCTTGGCCGCGCCATGGGGTGGCCTAGCTGCCATGTGGTGCCTCCTCGTCCCCCTTCGGAATTCGTCTTCGTTTCGGTAAAATATTGACTTCGGCTTTTGTTTCGTCCAATTCGGAGAATATTTTCTATACAACTTTTTCTGAAATACAAAAATAGCAAAAAATGGGAAACTGACACCATGGCATCTTGCTAATAGGTTAGTGCCGGAAAATGTATAAAAGTGCAACGAAGTGTAAGCAAAACATATATGAATTGGTGTAAAACAAGCATGGAGCATCAAAAATTATAGATACGTTTACGACGTATCAAGCATCCCCAAGCTTAACTCCTGCTCGTCCTCGAGTAGGTAAGTGATAACAAAATAATTTTTGAGGTGACATGAAGCCAACATAATCTTGATCAAGTTATTGTAAAGCATTGTGAGCTGGGATCAAAGTACTCTAAACATAGGCATGATAGATATAATTCTAGCTAATAGAACTTAGCAACTATGTTATAATATGAGAAGTAACTCAAACAAAGGATCATTAATAATTGTGCATTGAAAGCAACTGTTTGTTTATGAGCATAGATAAAACATAGCAAAGTGGTACTCAGCTTGTCCTTTATGAGGTAGCAAAACATAAATGCTAGGACACCTTTAAAGTTCAAAGGGTGACTAGATACAAGTAATTTAAGAACAAGCAATAGCATAATCATGGATCAATCAATAATAATTTTGGAACTATGCACATTATACTAAGAATGACAACTATGCTCTCTTAATTGGTTCATAAAGAAGAATATGAAGACTCAACATAAAAGTAAAAGAAAGGCTCTTTGTAGAGGAAGCAAGATTAACAAGTTTTACAAATCTTTCAAAAAGTATGGTACTCATTAGCTTTGAGCTCTCATTGCCCCTATCATAAGTATCTTGAATCGTTAAAAGTTAATGTGAGGGCATATATGAGTTATATGCTTGACAAGTCACAAGTTGAAAATCTCGTGCCCCTTGAATACGAGTACCTAAACCTCATGTTACTCAACTTAGGTCTCAAATAAGTTCTTGTCATTGTAAGTATATATGTATCATTAAGAATGCCAACGGGGTACCTCTGGCCCCATGATATGGAAGTACTCCTGCCTAGGAGCAATCCCATGCCAAAATGACAAGACAAACAGACAATGAGCATCTCAGCAATCTTTTTATTTACTATGTGCATAGCTTTTTATTGGAGATGCTTCATATAATGCTCACTATGGTTCGCTGTAAATTTCCACCATGAATGATGCAAGGCTTAAATTACCCACCCAGTCATTTCTCTAACATATATACAAACTCCATGGACTTACAAGTTTCCATTTTATTTCACACCGCTAGGCATCCATAAACAAAAGAACAGGATATCAACTAAATAGTAATAAGTGCAATGTTGAAAGCGTGCCCCATGAAAGAATGGTTGTGCTAACTCCCAACTCGTAATTTGCAAGCATATAATCTTCATAAGATAATCACAATGGCTCAAGTTTATTAAGTGCAAGAAAGTAAATGTGCCATCAAGTTTGTGAGAGCTTTACTAACTAATTTTCTCATGACAAAATTTAATTTGGAAGAAAAATAAAAGCATGATGAATATGCTTGGAATAGCAATGATGATAATAGCTAGATATGGCGGACACAATTGGAAAACTTTGGTTTTTAGTGGTTGGATGCACGAATAGAGTTCATACTCAGTACAGGCGAAGGCTAGCAAAAGACTGGGAGCGACCAACTAAGAGAGCAATAATAGCCATAATCATGCATAGCGACAAAACATTATTAATCAAAGCATAAAGTGATATTACAAGTATAAAACTAAATGATCATAGAGTCTTTAGTTGACTAGTTATAGTCATAACATGATGTAAACATGCGCCAAGTCAACCCAATAAAGCTTCAAAGGAGAATACCACAATAGTAAGCTTTTTATGATGAAAACAACACATGATTCTTTCAATAGCACATTGTGCACTCTCAGCTATTTGAGACAAGTCATGCTACAACAGTAAATACTAAGCATGTACTAAGAATAACATTTAACATGACATGCTAAAGTCTACTATAAGCATGAAACATTTTACTCGTCTCCAACACCAATCAACTTATTTGAAACAACTCTCAAAAATGAAAATCAATATAGACCAGAGAGCTAATCATTCATAAATAAAGAATACTAACAAGTTCTTAACAAAAATACGAATTGAAAACCAAGAGCTAAACGCAGTACTAGAAAACTAGAACACTCGCAGAACAATAACAGCGAAAACTAGAGCGTTCTATGCAATTAAAACAGAACGTGTCTCTCTTCAAAACAAATATGTTGCGATCCAACCATATGCTACAGAAAACAAAACAAAACAAAACTAAAAACAAAAATAAAGACGCTCCAATAACAACACATAGCGTATGAAGCAATAAAAATATAGCGCATAGAAAGATGACCTGTTGATTTGTTGATGAAGAAGGGATGCCTTGGGAATCCCCAAGCTTTGACGCTTGTACCCCTTGAATATTTCTTTGGGTGTAGGGGCATCCTTAAGCTTGAGCTTTTGTCCATTCTTTATCTTATTACATCATTCTTCTCTCCCTACACTTGAAAACTTTCTTCATACAAAACTTCACACAATTCTTTATTAGCAGCATTAGTGCAATCAAAATAACAAATCCACTTGGATTCAGTTATAACATGTATAAAACATCTATTAAAACATTAGATACTGTAGCAAATTCTTCAAAAGCTCTTTCTCTCAAAAGATCTAAAAAAGAAAGTGATTAAGAGACAAATGTAAATAGTGGCAGAAATCTGTCAAAACAGAATAGCAGGTAAAGATCGATTTTTTCTAAAATATTCTGTTGGTCAGATCGAAAAGTGTTATACTAACGAATGTTAGATAATAACCCGGGGCATATGCTCAAAAATTGGCAGCTCAAAATTACGTTCTGGCTGGGAATACGAATTTTTATGGTGACAGCACATAATCTGTTTCTGGACAGCAATTTCCCCAGATCTTACTTTCTCCCTATTAGAGGCTATTCTTGGCACAAAAACGAAATAAATATGATAAAGAGAGGTTATTACAGAGGAAATAACTTCCAAGACTCAACAAAATAAAAATTATAGAAATAAACATGGGTTATCTCCCAAGAGTGCTTTTTTAACGCCTTTCAGCTAGGCGCAGAAAAAGAGCTAGCATCAAGTATTTTCAAGTGAAGAAGCATCAACATCATAACTTGTTCTAATAATAGAATCATAAGGTGACTTCTTTATTTTTCTAGGGAAGTGTTCCATACCTTTCTGGAGTGGGAATTGATATTTAATAATCCCATCTCTCATAACAATAGCAGCACCAACATTTCTAAGAAACGGCCTTCCCAAAATAATTGGACAAGAAGCATTACATTCAATATCCAAAACAAAAAAAATCAACCGGAACAAAGTTATTATTAATCATAATAAGAACATAATTAACTCTCTCCAAAGGTTTCTTCTTAGCAATATCAGCAAGGTGAATATCCAAATAACATTGTTCCAACGATGGCAAATCAAGCATATCATAGATTTTTCTAGGCATAATAGAAATACTTGCACCAAGATCACATAAAGCATTGCAATCAAAGCCATCGACTTTCATCTTAATGATGGGCTCCCAGCCATCTTCTAACTTTGTAGGAATATAAGCTTTACGCTTTAATTTCTCTTCTCTAATTTGCATGAGAGCATTTGCAATATGCTTTGTAAAAGTCATATTTATAGCACTAGCATTAGGAATTATAGCAAGATTTTTTAAGAAACTTAATTACTTCAGAGATTCTTAAATCATCAAAATCAAAGTTATTATGATCAAAGGTAAAAGGGCTATTATCTCCCACACTCCGAAAAATTTCAACACACTTATTAGAAACAGTTTCAGTGGTTCTAGGCGATTTTGTAGGAGTGGAGACTTTTCCTACACCAATTATTTTACCATTAATAGTAGGAGGATTGCTAGCATTTGCTACTTCATCACTACTGGTGGTGGTGATGGTACAAAATTTAGTAAAATTATTATTTCTGTCAATTTCATCTTCTCTTTCCCACCTAGTATGCAATTCTGCCAACATCCTGACATTGTCATCAATTCTAACTTGAATGGCATTCAGAGTTTTACTTTCTTTAACATCATGAGGCATAACCTTTAATTTAAGAAATTCAACATCATGAGCAAGGCTATCAACTTTAGAAGCAATAACATCAATTTTGCCAAACTTTTTCTCAACAGGTTTATTGAAAGCAGTTTGTTTACTAATAAAATCCTTAAGCATGACTTCAAGATCAGAGGGTGCACTTTTATTGTTGCTGTAGGAAATACCATAAGAATTGCCATAAGCATTACCATTATTAGAAGGATATGGCCTATAATTGTTGCTACCAAAATTATTCCTATAAGCATTGTTGTTGAAATTGTTGTTTTTAATGAAGTTCACATCAACATGCTCTTCTTGAGCAACCAAAAAAGCTAACGGAATATTATTTGGATCAACATGAGCTTCACCATTAACAAGCATAGACATAATAGTATCAATCTTATTACTCAAAGAGGAGGTTTATTCAACATAATTTACCTTGTTACCTTGTGGAGCCCTCTCGGTGTGCCATTAAGAGTAATTTATCATCATATCATCAAGAAGTTTTGTTGCAGCCCCCAAAGTAATGGACATAAAGGTACCTCCAATAGCTGAATCCAGAAGGTTTCTTGAAGAAAATTTTAGTCCTGCATAAAAAGTTTGTATGATCATCAAAGTAGTCAGTCTATGAGTGGGACAATTCTTTACCAAAGATTTCATTCTTTCCCAAGCTTGAGCAACATGTTCATTATCAAATTGTCTAAATTTCATTATGTCACTTCTCAAAGATATAATCTTAGCAGGAGGATAATATTTTCCAATAAAAGCATCTTTGCATTTAACCCAAGAATCAATACTATTTCTAGGCAAAGATAGCAACCAATATTTAGCTCTCCCTCTCAATTAAAGAGAAAGGAAATAATTTCAGTTTTATAATGTCACCATCCATATCCTTATACTTTTGCATCTTACAAAGTTCAACAAAATTATTAAGGTGAGAAGCAGCATCATCAGAACTAACACCAGAAAATTGCTCTTTTATAACAAGATTTAACAAAGCAGATTTAATTTCATAGAAAGCAGCTTCAGGAGCAGGCGGAGCAATAGGTGTGCATATAAAGTCATTGCTGTTTGTGCTGGTAAAGTCACACAACTTAGTATTTTCAGGAGTAGCCATTTTAGCAAAATTAAAACAGAACAATAGAAATAACAGCTATAATAGAAACTAATTTTTTTGTGTTTTTGATATAAAGAAGCAAACAAGACAAAGTAAAATAAACTAAGCAAAACTATAACAAAGTAAAGAGATTGGAGATGAGAGACTCCCCTTGCAGAAATCCTCTTTCTCCCCGGCAACGGCGCCAGAAAAAGTCTTGATGGTGCTTGTAGCGTAGACTTCACACCGTTAGGGAACCCCAAGAGGAAGGTATGATGAGCACAGCAACAAGTTTTCCCTCAGTAAGAAACCAAGGTTTAATGGACCAGTAGGAGAAAGGCGTGACTTCCGACGATGTTGCTAGCTGACTATTGGCAGGGCGCACTACCGGCGCAGCAACAATGTGGAACCTGCACACAACACAACAAAATATTTTGCCCCAACTTACAGTGAGATTGTCAATCTCACCGGTTTTATTGATCACAAAGGATTAGACGTGTCGAGTGGAAATTTGATGATTATTTGAAGTGGAATTAAAGAGAATAATGCTTGCAGAAAGTAAACAGAACAGGATGATTGTATCAGTGTAAAAGAAAGGACCGGGGTCCACAGTTCACTAGAGGTGTCTCTCCATAAAGATAAATAACATGCTGGGTGAACAAATTACAGTTGGGCAATTGACAGAATAAAGACCATACATGACAAGATGATTACTATGAGATCCATTTGGGCATTACAACATAATACATAGACCGTAATCCAACCGCGTCTATGACTAATAATCCACCTTCCGGTTATCATCCGAACCCCTTCGAGTATTAAGTTGCAAGCAACAGATTATCGCATTAAGCAATGTGTGACATAGGCATGCCAAATAAGCATGCCGAATAAAGCACCCGGGTTATCTGCCAAGGATGTGAGGCCCACGACCCGAAGCTTTGAAGTCCCAGAAGCCCAGAGGATTTCGGATAAGGAATATAGAGTTGTATTAGGAATTATGTAACGATATGGGAAAGGCCCAATAAGCCCTCTCGCAGTTTGTAACTTATACGGCACGAAATCCCTCGGCTCCACTTCCTATATAGTGGGGAGTCGAGGGAAGAGGAAAGGATCGAATCTATTGTCAATACACCACCATAATTTTTGAGTCGAGCACCTTTTCGACTGAACCTTTCAGATCTACTTGCCCTCTACTTTCTACGACACCCTAAGTCTACTGCCGCTGGTCCCGATCCGAGGATTTACGAGATTGCTCCATAACAATTACAGTCTGTTTTTTCATCGACTTCAACTGTTGTTGCAACTCAGCCATCTCTTGGCTAATCGAGTCAGGACATGACAAAACATCAAAGGAAGCATCGACAGGTACTCTCGCGGAATGAGAAGTAGCAGGAGAAGCGTTGGAAGGACCAGCCACAGTATAGTTGTCAAAAATCAACTGGAAGACAAGAAAAAATTGACATCAATCATTCGGCAAGACACATTTTCTCATTCATAGTCAGAGCATATTACATCAACGGCTTTACAAAATACAGCTTATAAGAAGCCCATACTAATGATTGGGAGCAGCAAAAGGCGGCGCTATCTACAAAAAGAAAAACAAAGGAAGGGCAAGTTGGTCTACTTGACCTCCGTTTGGGCAGCGCTAGCAGAGGCCGAAGACTTCGGGTCGAGGAAGGAGATAAGCTTCTTCGAGTAAAGCTTGGCACCCTTAACAAACGCCTTCCACTTATCAGCGTTCAAACCCTTAGGAGTCGCAGCTTGCACCCAGTCAACCTTTTGGCTGCTGGCCGCCACTAAAGCGATGGTACCTTCGACTCCAATCTTCAAGCTGGCTTGACGATAGGCCAAAGCTAGATCATCCTCTGCCAGAAAATGATGGGCAAGCTGGGAGAAAACCTCGGGTTGAGCATCCTTCGGGAAGAAGTGGGGGAAGACGCGCTTCAACGCATTTCGTGCGGAAGTTATGCATTTGCGCGCCAAGTCGCAGTTCAGCTCAAGAATATCGAGAGTGTCTAGAAGACGGTCCTCCGATTCTTGGCTCAAAGTGTACTGTTCACCCATCTTCCCTGCTGGGGAAAAGCAGGACTTCGTCAACACCAAAGATAATGTTAGCACAAGGAAAAACGGAAGGACAAAAGGAAAGATAGTAGTACTTGAGAATCTTCGAGATTGCGTCTCGAGACGCGTGATTATATCATTCTCGCGCTCGACCTACTTGGCCTCCTTGTCGCTCAAAGCGTCTTTAGCGGCTTGAAGTCTTCGGCGCAAATCCTCGACACCGGAAGCATCCTTTTCTGCTTTCTTGCGAGCCTCCTCGCTGGCTTTGAGCTTGGCTCCTAGATCGTCGGCTTTGAGCTTGGCCTCCTTGCTGGCTTTAAGCTTGGCCTCCTCGCTAGCCTTGAGCTTGGCCTCCAGATCGTCGGCGCATTCCTTAGCATGACGTAGCGCCTCTGGAAGGAAAAGGTAAGAAAAGATGCAAAAACAAGATAGGAATGCACAAGATGCAAAGAGAGCTAAAACTTCACCTTTTAAAGTTGTGGCCTCGTCATGAAACCTGATGAAATGGGAACCTAAGGCCACCAGCTTCTTCATCAAGGGCTGCAAAAAAGGCGATAAGAAAAGTATAGTTCCAAGAAGTACAAAATCTTTCGAGTTAAACAGAAAAATGTGACAACCAGGAAAAGAAAACTTAAATCTTCAAGAAGAGGAATCGATATGCTCCCAGTAGCAAGCTCCTGTTTGCCAGCAGCCCTGGTTCTAGCCTTTTTTGGCTTCGGTGCTCGGGGGCTGGGCATTGGAGTCGACGCTTCCGGATTAACTTGCGGGGGAGGCGACACTTCTGGCGCGGCACGTCAATCCTCAGAGAGAACCAACGTGTTGGAGGTGCTTGTGTTAGCTGGCCCATGAGTTTCGGGCTCTGTTTCTTCTTCGTCACCTCTGCCAATATAGCAGCGAGATAAGTATGAGGAAATTAAAAGAAAGAAGATAGGAAGAAACAAAAAAGAACAACTTACGAGCTAACAGCGTGGCGTAGGGGTCGAAGTTTTCCTGATCTTCGGGAGAAGATTCTTCGGCGGCTGGTTCGGCAAGTTTGGACGCGCCGGAATCTTCTTCATCATCGTCTATCTTCCTCTTGTGTTTATCCGGAGAAGCAGCAGGAGGAGGAGAAACGGATTGAGCAGAGTCAGAGCGCTGCTCTGATTCGGTCTCTTGGTCAGAGGAACCCGCAGTTTTTTGAGATTCTGCGGGTTCGCTCTCAAGAACGGAGGACTCTTGCGAGTCGTCGTGAACAATGGATCGCTCATCCACTTCACCACCTTCAGGCAGCAGAGGGAGAGAGGAAAGAATCTGATGGTTCTGCAGGCAAAAAAGTACGATAAGGACAATAAGGCTATCAAAACATGAAAGCAAAACAGGTGCAGTCAAAAAGAACGTGAATGCAACTCGAAGGAAACTATTTACTTCGGGAAGGGGGTGACTGCCACTGAATGGTTCCACGCGGTAGGAAGAAGGGACTTCATGATTCTTGCTCAATGAAGTGAAGCGGCGGACAAGCTTCTCCAAGTCCTTCAAAGGAAGCTCGGCAGAAACCCTGTCAGAATCTTCAGCGCCCAAATACATCCACATGGGATTTTTTTAGGCTTGGAGAGGCTGGATTCGGATGCGCAAGAAGTGGGAAATAATCTGCACACCCGACAATTCCGCCCCATCTGTGTTCTGAAGTTCTTGGATGCGTGCAATTAAAGCATTAGTGACTGCCTTTTCTTCAGATGAAGCCTCTGCATCCCAAGACTGTCGCCTCTGAATATCTTCGGCAGCATCAAAAGGGGCAAGCCCGTATTCTTGAGCATCCGTAGATTCATCCTTGACATAAATCCACTTCCTGCGCCAGCCTTGGACGGAGTCGGCGAATTTCACATCAAAATAGCCGACTTCTGGATGGACGCAGATACAAACACCACCTACGTTGTAGATAACATTCTTCGAGTTGTTGCGCCGGAGGTAGAAGATGTCTTTCCAGAGGCCCCAGTGAGGGTGGATGCCCAGGAAACACTCACAGAGTGTGATGAAAATGGAGATGTGGAGGAGAGAGTCTGGGGTCAGCTGGTGCAGCTGGATCCCATAGATAAAGAGAAGGCCACGAAGAAATTCGTGAATAGGATTAGAGAGGCCGCGAATGAAGAAATCGACAAAGGTTACACTGAAACCGATAGGAGGATGAGGAGAACTCTCATCTCCGGGCATCTTCATGGCCTCCTTGTTGAGCAGGCCAATCTTCTTCAGCATCTTGTGATCTTGCGCGGAGAGCTTTGACCTCTCCCAGCTGGAGATCTTGGCCTCCTCCATGCGCTCTTCGGTGCCTGAAGCGCAGGACGTGCATCGCTTGGTGCGCGGAGGCATGGCGGAAGGCTTGATGGAGCAGCGAGAACGAGAAAGCAGAGTGCGGGCGCGAGGTGCTCGAGGAGGAAGAAGGGCAGAGAGAGAGAGGAATTGTGCGGCGCAGTGAAGGGGATAACTGAGGACAAGGGCCCAATTAATAGGAAGAAGATGATGCGTTCAACCGTCGGATGAAGAGAGAAGGGTTCCGAACCCTACGCTTGTCCAAAGGGTAGAATGGTCTTAGAACTCCAATTTTACGGGAGGGAAGTTACCGCGCGCGTGCTGGGAATTCTGGAGGACGTGGGCGCCCCACTTATGTGACATGTCGGAGGTGCAGAGATTTTGATAAGGGGAATCCTAGCAGATCCTCCTAAGGTGTTGCCCGATCTTTCACAGCGAGAACCCGGGTAGATAGAATCTCCCAACAACGTGATGAACGCAGCCTGGAGAAGAGGGATGAATCCAGCAAGAAACAGATCGATGAACGATACGCCTCAAACCTGAGCTAGACAATCCTTGATGAACACAAGAACCTTCGCAGCAGATATATTTTGAACTAGATAAACGGCAGCGCCGTACCCCCGGAGGGATGATACACGTGAACACATGCAATGGTTTTTAACCTAAAACTTGTCCACCTCTAAACCCTAGCCGTGCAATATCCTTATATGAGGGAGAGGTGGCCGGCCAGCCCTTGTGGGCTTGCCTAACTTGGTTTGGACAGGCCCAAACCAAAACTAACTCGATTTATTAAAAACCCTAATTGGCCCACATATGACCATTACATAAAATAAGATAACTAGGCTGGTGGAGTCCTGAAATTGGGCTCCACATAGGCCTTCATGCCCGTATCATCCTCCCCCCCCCCCTTCAAGAAGTGTTACCCCAACGCGTGAGGGTCTTCTGGAAAAGGTGACGTGATATGAACAGCACACGTCCACGCCGTCTTCAAGTCTTACTTGCCTTCCACACCACATCCTCCCTCGCGGCTTGCTTGACTTGATACAGCACTTGGCGCCTCCTTTCTTCTCCACATGAGCTTGGACTTCGGCACCAATACCTTCTTCTTGCGAGGTTTTGATGGACCCCTATGTCGCTGAACATGACCCTGCACAAGATGTGTAATGCCAGGACCACATAAATGCCTCACACGTCCATCCTTGCCTCGATGCATCCGCGGTGTCGCGGAAAACTGGACTGCAGTACTCCTAGCTGTTTGCCACCATGCATAAAAGAATATGTATTTGCTCTCCCAGCATGTGTCACATTACGATCATACTGCCAAGGACGCCCAAGTAACAATCCACACACCTCCAATGGCAACACATCGCACTCTATCTCATCAACATAATCATCAACTGTAAATGGCACACGCACCTTATGAGTAATCTTGAGCATACCATAGCTATTCAACCACTCAAGACGTTTAGGTTCAGGAAGACGCCATGTAGACAACCCCAATGCTGCCACCATCGCCTTGCTTATGCCATTAGTACAGCTACCACCATCAATCATCAACTTGCAAGCCTTGCCCTTTATAATGCACTGAGTCTGAAACAAACTCCATCGCTGACCCTTGTCAACCGTCTTGCAAGCATTATCTTGTACCTTCTTGAGTTGCATATTCAGCCTGCTCAATGGTACATCCTCCTCTACAGTCACAGTAGTGCCCTTGGTATCAGAGCCAGGTTTCCTTTCCTCAGTGACTGCCTGTACTGGAACAATCTCCTCCACGGTAGTGTTAGAGCACACCACCGCCTTGTCCAACTCCGTGGACTTGACCCGAAATCTAGTACCCAGAAACTGCTTGAAATCAGCCCAACTAGACCTTCCACCAATGACACCCTGAACTATCAGAAAATCATGGTACCACCCCGCCAGAACATCATCAACACGCCGGTATGCAATATCAAATTCAGTTTGACCACCGAACGTACTATCCACCGCCTTGCATTTCTCAAAACCACCGTCAATGTGTGACTCCCAAAGCTGAAATTCCGCCGGTGTCGCGAAACTAGCCAACTTCCATGTAACGGCATCGAAAGGCGAACCCTTCAGAAAATGAATGTAGTCGCGGTAGATGTCTTCCTTCCGACCCATAGCACGCAAACGTGAAGAAACAGTAGCGGAAAAATCCCCAGCAGCAACAGACGGAACAGCAGTTGTCGGCAACACCACCGGAGGCAACACAGCAGCAACAACAGCGGCTTGGCCGGTCAGGGGGCCGGTCTGGCCGGCCTGGGCACCGGCCTGGCCGGTCTGTGGCCCAGTCAAACCAGCCTGCACGCCGGTCGGGCCGGCCTGGAGCCCGGTTGAACCGGCCTGGAACCCGGATGGGCCGGCCTGTGAACCGGAGCATCCGGTCAATGGCCCGGTGGACTAGCCTGAGCGCCGAGCAGATTGCCCCTGCTCCCAGTATGTCGCCCCGGAAGGTACCGGCCTGGGGCCTGGTCTTGGCCGGTCTGGCCGGTCTAGGACCCGGTCTAGGATCACGTCACCTTTTCCAGAAGACCCTCACGCGTTGGGGACAACGCTTCTTGAAGGGGGGAGGATGATACGGGCATGAAGGCCTATGTGGAGCCCAATTTCAGGACTCCACCAGCCTAGTTATCTTATTTTATGTAATGGTCATATGTGGGCCAATTAGGATTTTTAATAAATCGAGTTAGTTTTGGTTTGGGCCTGTCCAAACCAAGTTAGGCAAGCCCACAAGGGCTGGCCGGCCACCTCTCCCTCATATAAGGAGATGGCACGGCTAGGGTTTAGAGGTAGACAAGTTTTAGGTTAAAAACCATTGCGTGTGTTCACGTGTATCATCCCTCCGGGGGTACGGCGCTGCCGTTTATCTAGTTCAAAATATATCCGCTGCGAAGGTTCTTGTGTTCATCAAGGATTGTCTAGCTCAGGTTTGAGGTGTATCGTTCATCGATCCGTTGCTTGCTGGATTCATCCCTCTTCTCCAGGCTGCGTTCATCGCGTTGTTGGGAGATTCTATCTACCCGGGTTCTCGCTGTGAAAGATCGGGCAACACCTTAGGAGGATCTCTGGGATTCCCCTTATCATCTTGGTATCAGATTTTAGTGTTTCCTTGGTAAGCCATCCACAATCCACCACATAGTTGAGTTGTGAGTGTTTCCTATCCAGAAAAAGCCAAAAAAAAAGAGTTAGGGTTAGGGTTTGCCATAGCCTTAGATTGCACTAATTTTGAGTTTTAGTTGCTTTTCGTAGTTGTTTTTGCGTATATTTTTCTTCCATCTAGTATTGTTAGTGTTTGTGTTTCCACTATCATCTAGTTTCAGTTTTTGTTACTCTGAGTCCACATAGCGTACAGTGTGCTTGTTCCCAACCATAGACACAGCCTTTCGATATAAGTGACTAGGAACTTTCCCAAAAGAGACTAGTTTTACCGCTCGACAGGCTGCTTGTTAGGGTTTTGATGTTGTGCAATTTCTGTTGGCCATGTTACAAGGAGTAGAGTCAAAAAGTCAAAGATTTTTTTACTGTAGCTACAGTAACCGTGGAAAATAGAGGGAAAAAAAAGAGAAATGAGTGAAGAGAAAAAGTGCAGTGCTAGTAAGATCAAGTGAAGGCCTAGTTTACTTTCTGCACCCGTAGTTGAGCAATCTTGTGCCTGTTTCATTGAGCTTTGCTAGTGTCTCTCGAGTGCATTGCAACCTTTTCATCCATATAGTTGCATTGCCACATTTATCGCCTTGTGTGAGTATCATTGGTTGTCTACGGTCAGCGCTAGAGCTTGTTATTGGTGCAAATAGGTAGCCCACCTACAACCCCACATATATCCTGGTTTGTCGTGTGATTAGTTCTTATACCCTTGATATTCGCTTCGCTACATCCGTGCACTAGTTTGTCAATCCAAGTTGGTAAGCAACACTAATTCACTTTGGAGCGGTAAGATTTCCTTTTCTTATCAGTTTTGAGTGAGTTGTGAGAGTACCACCACAGATTTTTGTTTTAGTGCACTAACCTACTAACCATGTCTTCTAGTGATGCTAAAATTATTAACCAGAAAAACAAGGATGCAGCTGATGTGAGGACATGGAGGGAGTATGAAGCTCTTCGTAATGAGATGCGACGTGAATTCCACGATCAGGACGAAGAACTTAAGGGGACCGTTCAGGAGGTCGCCAAGAAGCTGGATACTACTAATGAGACCGTCAACAAAATGCAAGATCAAATGACGGATATTCAGCGCAGTATTCAAGCTTTGACTCTAGTTGTTGACAATCTGACACAACAACAGCAACAAGAAGATGACGATGCTGTGTTTCAGGATGAAGCATCTGGTGTTGGTCGTGATGCAGGACGTGGTAACCGTGGTCGTGGCTTTGTTGAACTCGGAGCTCGCCGTGTCCCTCCACAACAACAAGACGATGGTTTGGGTAAGCCAAAGTTCTCCATACCCAAGTTTGAAGGAGGTGCTGATGTTGAAGAATACCTCACTTGGGAGCTGAAAATTGAGAAGTTGTGGCGCCTACATGACTATACTGAAGACATGAAGGTTAAGCTTGCTTCCTCAGAATTTGATGGCTATGCATTGCGTTGGTGGGATGGAGTTACACGTGCTCGTCAAGAAGACAACGAGTTGCCAGTTCTTACATGGCGCGAGATGAAGGCCATTATGCAAGCTCGTTTCGTTCCCACTAATTATTTGCGGTCTATATTTGACAAGTTGACCCTCTTAAGACAAGGTGTGAAGACTGTTGATACTTATTTCATGGAGATGGAGATGCTTATGCAGCGTGGCCGTGTCCGTGAGTCACTTCAGATGACAATGCAGCGTTTTCTACATGGGTTGAAGTATGATATCAAAGGCATTGTTCGTCATCACAGTTACACCACTATGAATGAGTTGCTACATCATGCAAGAGAAGCTGAAGCACAGTTGGCTGAAGAAGCGCAAATCAAAGGTCGTGCTACAGGAGCTGGGCGCTACATGCCTAGGGCACCCCCATTTACGGCGCCGGTGCCATCTTCGCGCTCCGCACCATTTCCTACTTCATCTAGCAAGCCGGTCTCCAATGTGTCCAACACAAAGAAGTCCGAACCTGCTGCAAGTACAAGTGGTTCTAGCATGTCTACTGCGCGCAACCGTGATATGGCTTGTCATACATGTGGTGGCAAGGGTGAGTTCAAGAGAGATTGTCCTAACCGTAAGGTCATGTTTATCAATGAGGACAATGAGTATGAGACTAGAGATGATGATGATCCATATGCTCCAGAAGATGATGACTATGACAGTGATAGTGTAGATGCTTATCCGTCTAAAGCTCGCACTATTGTTGTGTCTCAGCGTGCTCTTAATGTGTTGCCAAGTGCATCTACTCAGTGCTGCAATTTGTTCCAAACAAAGGCTTTAGTTGGTCCTGACAAGGCTTGCAAGCACTACTGCAGAAACCCTTACTAGTGACAAGCACTTTGTGCCCATGAGTGACAGGCAAGCTGCCTGTCACTAGTATGCTGTCACTGGTAGTGCCCGTCACTAGTGAGGACAAGTTGCCCGTCACTGGTAGGTGATACTAGTGACAGGCATAATAAGATGCATGTCACTAGCATGATCAAAGGCTGCAGCCGTGTTGGGTTCTTTAGTGACTAGCTTGTTATCATGCCCGTCACTAGTATGAATTTCCGTATTAAAAAAAATAATTGTGTTTTCGATGAATGTGCATTAAAAGTAGAATCTCATATTAAATTTACGAAAGTACAATACAAAGCATCTTTATTATAGGGGACATGTCGCTCCAAAGCCAAAGTTACAGATCTATTACATAAAATTTGAATACTTCTAGGATATTTAACTTGCATCGGAACATTGACAAACTCTAAGGATCAATGCAGATCTTTAAAAACACCTGCTCCACCTATTGGCACACCACGAGTTAACACTATCGACCGAAGAGGCAAATGCGTGCACGCACATCTCGAGGTGTCGTCAAATGCTTTGGTCTGCCATGTCTTAATCATTGGAATTTGTTGGGGAGAGATAGATCATGTTAGTACCGTCCACCTAAAAGATTATACCAGATGTCAATCAGTACCAAAATTTGCAGCCATTTACATAATTCCTAATTTGTTGCAGATAATGCTATGGTGGCAAGGAAAGATAGCTCTGACATGTTCACGTCAATATGCAAGAACAGTAAAGGCCATAGAAGAGAGCAAACGGTATTGGGGAAACATTATGACCAAAAAGAGGACACGGCCAGGTGGGAGCACAGTACACATTCAATTGCTAGAACAGATTAGACAAAAAAGGAGGCTTTACCTGTAGACGCATGTAAGCAAATACTGGAGTCCCTAACAAATTGATCAATTTATCTAACTGCACCAAAGACCTCACATTTATATCTTCTTTTTGCAGAGACTGAATAACAAAGCTTGCATGATTGTACACCTAAAAACATTGGGCAAGAACATCACAGGTTAGTCAAGTGAAAGTAAGCAACACCAACTAGATGATGCCCCGCCAGATTGCGGTGGAAAATTTAGCCAAAGACTCAAAACTCCGCAAGGAAATCTTATTGTACTCCCTTAGAAAATTATTATGCATACTCGACTAATTTATTATTGAAAAAATACTCAACTAATTATATTTCGGAAACAATATACTCCACTGGAATATCTGAAACGCTTTACACAACTACCTTTTATGTTCAAATTGATTTTTTTAGACCAGTACTGAGTTTCTAGATTTGACCAAATACCTACAGTAAAAATGTTGCAGCAACTTACCCTTAGCTTACATGATATATTTCTAACTGTTGCAGACTAACCCAACTGATTTTCACTGAATTAAAGAAGAAAAAACTGAAATATGAAGTATATGTCGATATAGACCTCCGTCCTGATAACACCAATAGAAAAAACTATGCATCCGCTACGGAAGTAGAGGCAAGTTCGTTGTCATCATAAACATAGACCTATGACATCGAACATTTTGGTAGTTGAAGTAACAGCTAGATTTTTTCATCCGTACCTTTCCATAAAAAATCACAAATACTTCCATCGTGTTTGAGCATTCCAAAAAGAAATGTATTTGCATATTTGAGCAGCATGTCAAGGTTAAGGAAATAACTGGGAACATACCAATCATATGATGCATACGTAATTTTTCTGAAACATAGCAGCAGGGTGTCCGGCAGGTTCACCTTTGATATAATCAGATCAAGACAGAACCATGATTTGTCTGCGTGTAAGAGCTCAGTGTATTATTTCAGCGCAAGCGTATGAACTTCCATGATTTGTATAACTATAGAAAAATACCCTTAGGAATAAATAATTGAAAGTGTATTAGTGAAATATCAGGGACTCCAATATAGTTTCAAACTCACCTGAAAAAAAGAGGACACAAAAAATGGTCTAGACTGAGAAACAATTCAAATTGGAAAAAGAACTACATGTGAAAGAGAATGTGAGCAACATACCAAAAAAAAGTCAAACTCGTTGCAGTATTGGTGTGTAGGGAACTAACTTTAGCATCATATAACATGATCTTTGCCCAAAAGTGTAGGAAAATGAGCCTACCATTTGTATCCAGTCCTATCTGTATGCAGCGTTCGCATTAACAAAATACTCCAACTAAATGCACCAAGATGTACTGAATAATCCTCTAGCTCTCCTACTTTCTTGCTTTTGCATGGCCACCAATCACAGTGCAGTTTCGTATCCAACTAAATGCAGCAAGCTTTAACTCTTAAGGTCCTTCAGTGTTGACCTTGATGTACTAAATAATCAATGTGCTGTACTAAAAAATGAGTTTGCTATGACCTTGATGTACTAAATAATCACTGTGATGTACTAAAAAATGACATTGTTGTACTAAACAATGAATTTTGAGTAAAGTTTAGCTCCATTCTTGCTATGTAGCTTCCTCAAGCAATGCAATTCTCCATCCTACGAACACATTAAAAAAAAGGGCAACTATTCCTATCCTACAGACTGGTAGATACCAAACAGTAAAAAAAATGGTTCAGATCATAAACAAATGCAGCTCCTAAATGTTTGGAACGAATTTGGATACCACTTAGTGGCCTCTTCAGCAAGTTTAAAATGCATGGCACTTTATTGCAAACTCATAGCATAAGAAGATTTGCAGAACTTCAACTAATACTGGCGACAAGTGGAACACAGCTATTACACAACTGAAAAAAAAACTATCACACGGACATGGCAGCGAGAGGAGCTTAGCTTTCATACATATTCTAGCGTACATGCATGCTCAACTGCCCTATTAAATATAGCATCATAGCTTTCTATTGACAAATTGAGAATTCACTTCGTACACTTGGGAAGTTGGCTAAATCATTCACTGAATTTATTTGATGCTGCGTTCGTTTGTTAGCATCTGTATAGGAAAGAGGATTATAGTGCACGGTGAAATGAGGGAAGGGCCCGTGTAGTTTGCAGTAGATCGATCAGTCGGTGGGTGAACTGAAATCAGAAAAAAAAAATCAGAAACAGAGGAGAGATTGACAGCAGATAAGTTCAGATAGTTACCTGAAGGGGCGATGTAGAGCACATGGAGGGGAGCCAGACAGGATACGGGAGCAGGTGCTTCGCTGGGAATTTTGCCGGGTCGGTGGACGGCAGGAGTTCGCGCGGGGTTGTGCGGCTAGGCGACGAGGGCCTGATGGCGATACGGGGGGGAGTGGCTAGGGGGCTAGACGGCGAAGCGGCTAGGCAGACGATGGTGCGGCGTCGGCGCAGTCCTCCGTAGATGGGGCGGCGGCGGAGCTAGATCGTGATGGCAGTGGACGGTTTGAGGGACTATGGATTGATTAAGGAAAACGCTGACGTTCCCCCGGGGGAACTGCGTTCTAATCCCCCGCCTCCACGCACCACGTCCCTGTGGGGTCCACCCACGTTCTCATCCTCTCCCTTGTCTTCTTCTCTCTCTCTGTCCCCAAATCGAGCGCGCCACACCATCGCCGCCGCGCCTCGCGCCCCTGCGCCACCCCCGCTGCGCCCCGCGCCATCGCCGTCGGGCCCCATCGCCGTCGCGCCCGCGCCGCCCCGCGATATCGCTGTAGAGGCGGACGACGCGCGGCACGCCGGCGGCAAGGGAGCCTCCTCCTGCGCCACCACGCCGCCCCGTGCCACCCCTGCAGCGCCGTCGTAACCCCCTGTTGCGCCCCGCACCATCGCCGCCGGGCCCCATCGTCGTCGCGCCCGCGCCCCCGTGCCGCCTCGCCCGGGCGCCACTGGAGTCCGGCCGCCGCGCCCTGGATTCGCACCACCGCGCGCCACTGGAGTCCTGCCGCCGCACCATGGAGTTCCATCCCCGAGCTCCCCCCTCAGCAGCTCGCGCCTCCGCGTACCCTGCAGCTTGCGCGTGGATGCATTGCTACTTTGGTTTTGTGGTTTTGCTACAATATTCTATTTTTTTTGCTACAATCTCTCCGGTGAGAATCCATTGAAACTAGGTTTTGCTACATTTGTTATAGGTGTTTGCTACAATAGTATATTTTTCTGCTACAAATTCTCCGGTGAGGTCTCCGGCGAGTCTCCGACGAGGTTGGTTTTGCTACAATAGCAAAAAAAGGTTGCTACAATCTTTGTGTGTTTTTGCTACTATAGCATATTTTTTTTTGCTACTAAGTCTCCGGTGAGGTTACCGGTGGGTCTCCAGCGACATCTCCGGCGAGTCTCCGGTGAGTCTCCGGCGAGACTCCGGCGAGTCTCCGACGAGACTCCGGCGGATCTCCGGCGAGGTCTGTGTTTTTAGGTGAAAATAGAGTTTGCTACAATTAAATCGTTTTTTGCTACTTTGGTGCATTATGGTAGCAAAAGTGGGAGAGAGGGCTGGTTGGTTTGATCGGACGGCCGGAAACGTTCCAGATCTGTTGATCAGACGGTTGGGGACCAGGGGGATTAGAATTCTAATCCCCCGGGGGACGCCCAGCACTCCCCATTGATTAATCATTAAGTTCCACGTTCTTTGGTGACGCTCGTCTCGGTCCACGTCGCAAAAGCCCACTAATTGGCTCAGTTGGACATCCACGTCGTGAACGTAAAAAAAACAATCGCGACGTCTCATCGTTTCTACCTTTCGCGTCAGTTGGACATCCACGTCGCGGGCTATCTTTGTTTAGGGCGGGCGCTCCAGACGGAGGAGAGGAGGCATCCTAGCATCGGGCGGCGGCGTTGGAGCGGCTGGCGCGCCGCGCGCGGTGTTTGGGACCGGGAGCAGCGAGATAACGGCTGGGTATTTGAAACTAACATGGTTTTTGGTTTCAACTGACCGTGAAATTTTTTCCCTGCTATTTTTTTCTGGCGCTATGAAGGACGAGCGTGGCTTAGTCACGAGGATTAGCTTTTTTTTTGTCTCTCAAAAAAAAAGTCACGAGGATTAGCTAGGGAGAGGCATACAATGCTTTTTTTTCTTTCTTGGCGTGGCGTGGCGTGGCGTGGCTCACGAACGGGACTCGACCAGGACTCAAAAATATGGGCTTAGTTTTGCATGGATTTCACTAGCTATTAGCATCATGTACGGTTCTCCACAAAACGAGGAGAAGCGGGTACCTGGCTAGGGCTTTCCACAAAATGACTAGTGACAAGCTTTTTTTAAGCCTGTCACTAGCATATTTTCCCTCCAGGCCAGCCTCTAAAAGAAAATCTAGTGACAAACTTTTTATGTGACTGTCACTAGTGCTTGGTACTAGTGACACGCTTATACATGCCTGTCACTGGTTATGCTTACTAGTGACAGACATAATTTAGCCTGTCACTAATTACCTGGCGGTTATAAGCTTTTTTGCAGTAGTGAAGGTCATTATTGATGGCGGGAGTTGCCGCAATTTAGCAAGCAATGAGTTGTGTACCAAGCTGAAACTGAAGTATCTACCGCACCCGCATCCATACTATATTCAGTGATTGAGCGACAATGGTGAGATGAAGTAAACCACATGGTGCGTGTTGATTTTGAGATTGGACCGTATAAGGATTCCATTGATTTTGATGTGGTTCCTATGACGGTGTGTCACCTACTATTGGGTCGGCCATGGCTCTATGACCGTTCTGTGCAATACAATGACCGTGCCAATACATATCACTTGGAGTTCAAGGGCAAGAAAATTAACCTGCAGCCTATGTCACCACAGCAAATTGTCAATGAATCTCGTCAGAAAGTTGAAGTAAACTTGGAGGATGCACCCATAGATAGGCGAGAGAATTGTAATGCCGTGAGTGATATAACGAAAAGTGAGAGAGTGAATTCCTTAGTGCTATTAGCCACCAAAGAGGACATGAGAGAATTTAGTGAGGATCCTACAGCCATGCCTATTGTGCTCATGTACAAGGGTGAGGTTTTGGTTTCTAACGACATGACCCCTATTTCTCTTGGTGTTTCTAGTGTTTTGCAGGAATTCAGCGATGTGTTTCCGGAGGAGGTACCAGCAGGTTTGCCACCATTGCGTGGTATTGAGCATCAAATTGACTTGATCCCCGGAGCTTCGCTGCCCAATAGGGCACCATACAGGACGAACCCCGAAGAGACGAAGGAGATACAGAAGCAAGTACAAGCGCTACTCGACAAAGGTTATATCCGCATAAGCCTTAGTCCTTGTGTTGTTCCTGTTATTCTAGTTCCTAAGAAAGATGGTACATGGCACATGTGTGTAGATTGTAGAGCGATAAACAACATTACTATTCGATATCGTCATCCTATTCCCCGTTTAGAGGATATGCTAGATGAATTGAGTGGTGCTGCTGTTTTCTCTAAGATTGATTTGCGTAGTGGTTATCATCAAATTAGGATGAAAGAGGGGGATGAATGGAAAACTGCCTTTAAAACAAAATTTGGTTTATATGAGTGGTTGGTAATGCCTTTTGGTTTAACTAATGCACCTAGCACTTTCATGAGACTGATGAACCATGTTTTGCGTGATTTTATTGGCAAGTTTGTGGTTGTGTACTTTGATGACATATTAATCTACAGCCGCAATGAATCTGAACATACTATGCATATTCGACATGTTTTGCAAGTGTTGCGTGATAATCAACTTTATGGTAATCTTGAGAAGTGCACATTTTGCAAAGATAAGGTCATATTTCTGGGTTATGTTGTCTCTAAGCATGGAGTAGAGGTAGATTCATCTAAAATTGAAGCAATTCAAAATTAGCCTACTCCCATGAATGTGAGTCAAGTGCGAAGTTTCCATGGTCTAGCTAGGTTTTATAGAAGATTTGTGCCCAATTTTAGTACTATTGCTGCACCTTTAAATGAATTGACTAAAAATGGTGTTGCATTTGAGTGGGGCGCAGCCCAAGATCATGCTTTTGATGAACTGAAACGATTGTTAACTTCTGCACCGTTGCTTGCACTTCCTGATTTCAATAAGCAAATTGAGATTGAATGTGATGCTAGTGGTATTGGAATTGGTGGTGTGTTGATGCAAGAGGGTCGCCCAATTGCATATTTTTCTGAGAAACTTTCTGGTGCTAAGTTGAACTATCCTATCTATGATAAAGAATTTTATGCTTTAATTCGAGTTCTTGAGGTTTGGCAATATTATTTGTGGCCAAAAGAATTTATCATATATTCTGATCATGAAGCTTTAAAATATCTGAAAGCTCAATCTAACTTGCATAGGCGTCTTGCTAAGTGGGTTGAGTTCATTGAGTCTTTTCCATACATTATTAAGCATAAGAAGGGAAAAGATAATATTGTTGCCGATGCTCTATCTAGGAAGAACATGCTATTAACTCAACTTGATGTTAAAATTCCTGGATTAGAGATACTATGTGATTTGTATGCTACTGATCATGATTTTGCTAAACCATATCGCTTGTGTGCTATTGGTAAAGAGTGGGAGAAATATCACATACATGATGGGTTCTTGTTTAGAGCTAACAAGCTATGTGTTCCAGAATCGTCTGTGCGTTTGCTCTTATTGCAGGAATCACATGCTGGAGGTTTGATGGGTCACTTTGGGCGTGAGAAGATGCTACTCATGCTAGCTGACCACTTTTATTGGCCAAAGATGAGGCGGGATGTGGACAGGTATGTGAAGAGATGCATTACTTGCAACAAGTCCAAGTCCAAGCTGAAGCCTCACGGTTTGTATACTCCTTTACCGGCACCTACTACACCATGGGAAGATATTAGTATGGATTTTGTGTTGGGTTTGCCGCGTACTAAAAGAGGCCATGATTCTATATTTGTGGTAGTGGATAGATTCTCTAAGATGTCACATTTGATTGCCTGCCACAAGAGCAACGATGCGTCGCATATTGCTAACCTGTTTTTCAGGGAGATTGTACGTCTACATGGAGTCCCGAAGACTATTGTTTCTGATCGTGACGTGAAGTTCATGAGCTACTTCTGGAAGACGCTTTGGAGAAAGCTGGGGACGAAGCTACTTTTCAGCACTACTTGTCATCCCCAAACTGATGGTCAAACTGAGGTGGTGAATAGAACATTGTCACAACTTTTGAGATCCATGATCAAGAAGAACTTGAAGGAGTGTGAAGATTATTTGCCGCATGTGGAGTTTGCATACAACAGGGCGGTACATTCTACCACAGAGTTGTGTCCCTTTGAGGTGGTGTATGGTTTCAAGCCCATTACTCCACTTGACTTTTTGCCTCTACCCATACATGAGAGAGTCAATATGGAGGCATCAAAGAGGGCAGATTTTGTGCAAAAGATTCATGTGAAGACTAAAGAGTTGATCGAGAAGAAAGGCAAGAACAATGCTGCAAGGGTGAACAAGAAGCGCAAAGAGATGTTGTTCAAGCCTGGTGATATGGTCTGGGTACATTTTCGCAAGGATAGGTTCCCGAAGCTACGGAAGTCCAAGTTGCTTCCTCGTGGTGCTGGTCCTTACAAAGTGCTTGCCAAGATCAATGATAATGCATACTCTATAGATCTTCCAATTGATGAGTTTGGTGTCAGCAATTCTTTCAATGTGGCTGATTTGACACCATATGACGGAGAAGACCTTAGAGCGTCGAGGTCGACGCCTTTGAAGGGGGGGAGATGATGAGGACATCCCTACTACTACACTACTACCTCCGTCATTGCAAGATGAAGACGATGCTGCTGTGAAGCTCAAGTCCAATGAAGTCAGGATTGGACCTATTACAAGGGCTCGTGCGAAGCTACTCAAGCAACAGGTGAACATGTTCCTAAGTGATACTTTGATCGATGAGAACTTTATACTGCCTAAGTCCTATTACTTATGTATGATCAGGTATGAAGAGGGAGCAAGCATCGCACGAGGAGGAGAGGAGCAGCTGGACGTGAAGCTGTACATGGAGCTGGACATGAAGCTGGACATGAAGACATCCCATGGACGCGCGAGGGAGGAGCGGGAGGCATGCGCGAGGGAAGAAGACGAAGTCCAGGCCGGCGCCAGGCCCGGTCTGACCGGCCGCCACGCCGGCGCACCGGTCCCAGGCCCGGTCCAACCGGGCGCCACGCCGGGTCAGCCCGGCGCCGACCGGATCCCTGACCGGTGCACACCGGGCAACATCCAGGGGCTCGGGAGCCCTTGCCCGGTTGCCATCCGGTGCCAGGACCGGTTCCGACCGGCCTGCCCGGTCCCAGATCCGGTCGACCGGCCCCCTGACCGGCCGTGTCCGAGTCTGTCTCGACCAGATCCCGATCTGGGTCGGTTTTTAATGTATTTTCTCGAACCTTGGTCGTCCTGAACCCCTATATAAGTGCCCAGGACGCCCCCAAATTAGGTTTAGACCACGTTTAAGATAAACCCTAGTTCATAGTTGATTGCTTTGCAACTCTATTGAATCTCTACACCATATTGCATTGAATTGGTGTAAACCCTTGAAAGTCTTGTGTGATCTGATGTTCCATTGGGAATTAGACGGTTGCAACTTACCGCTTCGTGGTCGGTGGCTATGTGCGCAAGTGTGTGGAGTTGCGAATATCTTGCAGGATTGAGAGCTGTTGCATTGGCGACAGGGACCAATCGAGAGACTTCGTTGCGTCATACAAGTTATCATCCACTTCATCATCATACATCTCCGATGTGCTCATCGCGTGATCATCATCACCACCGTTGCTTACTGAGAAGATCGGGCCACCCCTTATCAGATTTGGACCCACGGAACAGTGATTTGCCAGGAGTCGTGGCTTCCCAAGGTGTCTATATGTGGCTGTCATCAGCAGCGACGTCATTGTCAAAAAAGCTTCGAGTGGTGAAGCAAAATATAGTGGGAAGAAAATTGCGAGATCTAAGGAAATGAACGGTCAAAAAGGAAAATTCAGGAGCCTATGCTCAGATGCAAGCACCTGTTCATATGCTCGGGGCTACTCTTATCAGAAGTATTGCTTATACTTCTGATAAGATGATGAGGCGAAAAAAAAAATACAGAGTTGATCAAAATAACAAAAGTTGAGCCTACAACCAAGTGCAAACACTCGGTTGTAGCCTCGGGGGCTACTCCCATCGGGAGCGCTGGTCGCGCACCCGATGAAATGTGAGGAAGAAGAAATAAGATGCAATATAGAATTGCAGATGAAGAATTTTCATCGTACATCTTCGAGTTACATATAACTGGTCATGTACTCCCATCGGGAGATCAAGATATTATTTCACGAGTCAACTCGGTTAAATACACAATTCCAGCAGCCGACAAAGGCACTCGACAATATATTCTTAGAGCGCATCCGATGCGATTAAGGACTCTGAATGCCGTAATTCCAAAGAGATTACGAAGGTAAGACCCCAGGATCGGTCCTCTGTGGCGTGGTATCGCACCCAAATGCGCTCTCCCAATTTATCCGTATCAGCATATACGGAGAAAAATCCTAACGGACGCGTTAGGTACTCGATAAAACATAGCTAGGATTTGGTTCACGGTATGTCCTTAAGTGGCGCGTGTCGAATTACCCCAGTATCCCGAGTTCGAGTCCAGGGACTCGAGCTTGAAGTAGGGTTATGCGGGTTTGCCAAAAGAGCAGTTAACTGGTACCTGATCCGTTAGATGAACCAGCCCCATTTACTATTATCCCTGTACAAAGTAGACATTGGGCAAAATATTCGTTATGATGCGAAGGTTTTATAAATATGCGACTCAGTTTTACGATGGAGATTTTACTCGACTCTACGATTCAAGCAAAATCTCCGGAGCTACTGACATAGGCATGCCAAATAAGCATGCCGAATAAAGCACCCGGGTTATCTGGCAAGGATGTGAGGCCCACGACCCGAAGCTTTGAAGGCCCAGAAGCCCATAGGATTTCTGATAAGGAATATAGAGTTGTATTAGGAATTATGTAACGATACGGGAAAGGCCCAATAAGCCCTCTCGAAGTTTGTAACTTATACGGCACGAAATCCCTCGGCTCCACTTCCTATATAAAGGGGAGTCGAGGGAAGAGGAAAGGATCTAATCTATTGTCAACACACCACCATAATTTCTGAGTCGAGCACCTTTTCGGCTGAACCTTCGAGATCTACTTGCCCTCTACTTCCGCTAAAACCCTAGTCTACAACTCGTAGGCATTGACAAGGAAGTAGAGGGCAAGTAGATCTCGAGGGTTTCAGCCGGAAAAGTACTCGACTGCTAAAAAGCTAGGGTTCTGTTGACAATGGAATCGATCCTTTCTTTGTCCCTCGACTCCCCCTTATATAGGAGGCGGAGCCGAGGGTTTCACGATGTACAAGTTACAAAGTCCGGGAGACTCTTTGAGTTCGTCCCGTAGTAGTTACAAGTTATTATTCCTAATACAACTCTATCTTTCCAAACTATCTCTTAATTGGGCTTCCAGGCTTCATAAACTTCGAGTCGTGGGCTTTCAGAAAACCCCGGGTACTATCTTCGGCAGGCCCATTGGGGATGCCTATGTCAGTAGCCCCCGAGATTTTGCTTGAATCGAAGAATCAAGGAAAATCTCCATCATTACAATTAACACCTAATTTCTTCGAGTTATCAAATGATTTTTATAAGTCAATCATATATTGCACAGGGATACGGTAATTGGGGCTGGTTCATCTGACGGATCAGGTACCAGTTAACTGCTCTCGTGGCAATCCCGCAAATACCTACTTCAAGATCAAGTCCCTGGACATGATCTCGGTATACTGGCGTAGTTTCGACATGCGCCGCTTAAGGTCTTATCATATGTCAAAACTCTAGTCGCGTTTATCGAGTACCTAACGCGTCCGTTAGGATTTTTCTTCGCATCTGTTGATACGGAAAAAGTAGCAGAGCGCATTCGGGTGCGGTGCCACGCCGCGCAGGACGGATCCTGGGGTCTTACCTTCGCAAAGTATTGCGGCATTCAAAGATTAAATCGTGACTGAGGCGCTCTGAGAATATATTGTCGAGTGCCTTTTTCGGCTGCTGGAATAGCACATTTGTCCGAGTCATATGATGACTTGTATGTATTTTTATCTCGTCTTCCCGATGGGAGTATATGAAGAGTTATACCGTAACTCGAAGTATGCTTATCATGACTTCCTCAATTTCATCGGGTACGCGAACAGCGTTCCCGATGGGATTAGCCCCCGAGGCTACAGCCAAGTGCTTGTACTTGGTTGTAGGCTCACCTTTTTAGGATCTCAATCGCTATATTGTCGACTTTTTCCAAAGCTTCCATCTTTATCGGGTGCGCGGCCAGCGCTCCCGATGGGAGTAGCCCCCGAGGCTACAGTCGAGTATTTATACTTGGTTGTAGGCTCAACTTTTCTATCTTTACCAAATACTGCAGATCAAACTTTCTTCAAAAAGTAGCCCCCGAGCATTTGAACAAAAACTTGTATTTGATCAAAAGCTCCCGAAATTGTTTTGTCTATCACAAGAACTTCTTGTCGCCAAACTTCGAACAACTGAAGTCGAAATATTCCAATTGATGACATCAATGCTGACGATTGCCACGATCGCTACGTTGGGAAGGTGCGAGTCCTGTTCTTAGGCTGACATGCGGGCCCTTACCACTGCATCGTTTGACACGTTACGCAAGTGGGGGCACGTCCTCCACTTTCCCTGGCAAGCGCTGTAGTGCCTGTGTAGTTACTTTTTAGTAAAAAGACCACTTTACCCATGGTCACACGTGTGGGGCGCTGGATCTATTTTTCCATCATCTAACGGCGCGACGGTTGAATGGCTCAATACAAATAGTCATCTTCCTCCTCAAAACACAAACTCCTGCGCCCGTATTCCTCCTCAATCTCTCCCGCACTCCCTTTGATGCCACCGCGGGCAAGACTCGCAAGGCACAGCACTCCAGAGACCACCGAATGGAATCCATCCTTTCTTTGTCCCTCGACTCCCCCTTATATAGGAGGCGGAGCCGAGGGTTTCACGATGTACAAGTTACAAAGTCCGGGAGACTCTTTGAGTTCGTCTCGTAGTAGTTACAAGTTATTATTCCTAATACAACTCTATCTTTCCAAACTATCTCTTAATTGGGCTTCCAGGCTTCATAAACTTCGAGTCGTGGGCTTTCAGAAAACCCCGGGTACTATCTTCGGCAGGCCCATTGGGGATGCCTATGTCACTAAGTCTACAATATGTAGGCATTGACAAGTTAATCCCTTGTCAATGTGTGTAAAGTAAACAATAGAATTACCCTTGGATAAAACATTGTTGTTTTCTCCCTAGTAGCAACAGCACATCTACAATCTTAGAAGTTATTGTCACTCTTCCAGTAAACTAGAGGCATGAACCCACTATTGAGCATAAATACTCCCTCTTGGAGTCACAAGCATTTACTTGGCCAGAGTATCTACTAGCAACGGAGAGCGTGCAAGATCACAAATAACATATGACAAATATATAATCGATCTCAACATAGTATTCAATATTCATCGGATCCCAGCAAACACAACATGTAGCATTACATAATGATTATCTTGATCATGATAGGCAGCTCACAAGATCTAAACATGAAGCACAAATTGGAGAAGACGACCGTCTAGCTACTGCTATGGACCCATAGTCCAGGGATGAACTACTCACGCATCACTTCGGAGGCGGGCATGGCGATGTAGAGGCCTCCGGCGATGATCTCCCCCTCTGGAAGGGTGCTAGGAAGAGCTTCAGAACCCTCCTGAGCTAGGGTCTGCAATGGCGGCCGCGATGGAACTTTTCATGGATGGAGGCTCGGGTATTTAGGTTTTTTCCGAGATCGTGAATAAATAGGCGGTAAGGCGAGGTCGGTGGCCGCCTAGGGGGGCCACACCACCCCTAGGCACGGGCCCACCCTTGGCCGCGCCATGGGGTGGCCTGGCCGCCCTGTCGCGCCTCCTCGTCCCCCCTTCGGACTTCGTCTTCGTTTCGGTAAAATATTGACTTCGGCTTTTGTTTCGTCCAATTCCGAGAATATTTCCTGTACAACTTTTCTGAAATACAAAAACAGCAAAAATCAGGGAACTGGCACTATGGCATCTTGTTAATTGGTTAGTGCCGGAAAATGTATAAAAGTTCAACGAAGTATAAGAAAAACATATATGAATTGGTGTAAAACAAGCATGGAGCATCAAAAATTATAAATACGTTTGCGAAGTATCATGCGCCATCGCGAGGTGGTGGTGGATGTGTCTGCGACGTCTAGGATTCGTGGCGGCGGCTAGGGTTGGATGACAGGGGAGAAGAACAGCGTGTCGGCGGGTTTTTAAGGATGGCAGACGTGCATTGAAGGCGTGTGGGGGGGGGTGGGTGGACGCCGTGTGGCTAGTCGCCTGGCCACCGCCATCCTCGTCGCCGCCTCGTTTTCCGAGCGAAGCTATTGACGCGGACGGCCGTCCAGCACGCGTCAATTTTAATGTAACCCCTCGCCTCCTGTCACTATCAAGGCGGCCCCACCCACGAAAACTGCCGTGCTACTTGGCGCCGGCGGGCCCGATTCGCGCCCTTTACCAAGGGGCCGACACGGGGTTGCCGACGCTTCTATTGGGCTTGAACCCGAGCCGGCTCTTTTTTGGAGCGCGCAGGTGTGAGCCCAAAAACAGCGTCGGGCCCTAAATAGCTATCGGGGCCGCTATCGGGGCCGCTGGTGGAGATGTTCTCACTCGAGATGGTTGGATTTAGGAGCTTTGGAAGATACATGGCAACAACTACTGATTTTTTTGTTAAAATTATTAATTTGATGGTTGTATTGTGATGAACTATGATATTTATTTAAACATGTAGTAATTTGTATTTGAACTTATTTATTTATTGTTTTTGTAAGAATAGAGCTGCCTCAGCTCGCTGTTAAGTTTTTATAAAATGGTGTCCATCTTAATGGGCGAGGAAAGAGAGGAACTGACAGGAAGTTCCTGAAAAAGTGAAAGACAAGGAAGAAAATAGATCGGCCATTCAGATGTCCAAGTGTTGACAGCCGTTTTTTCTTCTTTCCTCGCCCTTAGAGCCCATAACTTGCAGGTTTCCAAACCTTGCCTTGCTACTAGCTGAGCCGCGGTAACTCTATATCATCAAACACCTTTTTATTTCGTGATAACAAATGCTCCAGAGCAAGGCGGTAATAACCAGTCCTCAAGCCTCCTTCTTATGGGCTGACCATCTTTCCTTAGCCTCATCATATATATTAGGCAGATCACGTATTCCAGTTAAATCAATCCCAACTAGAGAAAGGATTTGCTTGGTTCGCACACAATCCATCGCGAAATGTTCTGCAGTCTCTGCAACATTGCACCCAAAGGTGCAGTTTTCATCATCCACAATATTTTGTTTAAACAAAACCGCTCTGACCTTGATCCTCCCCTTAATCAGCTGGCGGACAAAGATTTTCCCTTTCTTTGGTGCCACGCATTTCCAAATGTCACATGCACCGACGTGGTCGATTCCACTCCAATTCATAAGTTCATATAGGTTAAGTTTCAATTTTATTTGACCTCCAGCCTCTTCTATCAGTTTGTGCAGAATGAAGAATACATGTATGCAAGAATGCAAGAAGAGCTTCCTTCTCCTTGGCGGCTCGGCTGGAGGTGATATGATTTAGAGGGATTACCCAATTGCCATCATTCCAACAATCTGAAATAGAGATGTTTGGCCTTATTGCGTGTGAGAAAAGGGCCGGGAATTGGAAGCAAAGTGGCCCATTGGTTGTCCATTTGTCCTTCCATATAGAGGTGCACTTCTCATCTCCAATTTGCACACAAGTAGTGTTTCTGTAGATATCAATCATGCCACTAATCTGTAGCCAAGCTCTTGTATGATTGGTTATCCGGTCTCCGAGATCTTTGCCATTCAAATGGGCCACTCTCACCCACCTGGCACATGGTGAGTTTGGCTCAACGAGGAGTCGGTGGACAAATTTTGTCAAGAGACATTTGTTTTGAATTCGTAGATTTTTTATACCAAGCCTGCATTCTATGAAATCTCTACAGACATAATCTCAAGCAACCAGGCAATCACTACCATTTACTGTGCTTTTACCTTTCTGGAAGAAGGCCCTCAGTAACCTTTCAATTTCATCAATGACCCATTCCGGAAGCTTAATGCATGACATGAGGTAAGTTGGGAGGGCCGGCAGAACTGATTTGGTTAGTGTAAGCCGTCCCCCATGAGTTATGAAGTCAAGCGAGAAGCATATCCTTTTTTTCCACCACTGATATGTAGGGCAAGAAGACTTCCCTATTTCATAACATTATAGTTGTGATAGCTTGTTAGGAATCAAAAGTTGCGTACATAGATGATAGTGTGCACCCATATTTCATAACACTGATAGCACGGACGAGCTCCTGGAAGCGACAACGTGCTGCCACATGATCTGTGCTACAGTACTACTCTTTACACACACATCAACTATTAGCTTCATTAATTATTAAGATGAAGTCACGGCTATCATTTGCTTCATTGATGGATGCACCAAATATGAAATGAAAACATTCACTAGTAGAAAAAGGGGCTTTAGTCCTGGTTGGTAACCGGGACTAAAGGTTTCCGCAGGTTTAGGGTTTTTACCCCCCTAAATCTGGTTTCTTTTTATTGTGTTTCATTTCTTTTATATTTTATTTTGTGTTTCATTTTAATTTTAAAGAAGTTTCAGTACACATATTCTACGCTACTATATACACGTTACACGTTGATGCATATAAATATACAATTTCAAACAAGTTTGAAATTTCAAACAAGAACAATTCAAGAGGAATATATAATATTCAATCTCGGGTGACCATATACAACTTCAAACAAATTTCCATATACAATTTATCGCATTAGAAGTTCTTCGTTCTCGTAATAGTGTTCTCCAGTAGGATGGAGGACTTCCCTCATCAAAAATCCTGCCAATTCCTCTTGAATTGGTCAGAAGCGAGCTTCTGGATTAAGCTTCTTCCGCAAGTCATTCCTCCGCAAGTTGATATCCTGAGCCCTCCGCTCAGAGGTGTGTCCCCGGATGAACTCACAAACATAGTATCCACATAGATTGCTCCCCGGTGGCTGAGTATCCACATTAGCTAACCTTCTAAATGTTAGCTCATCTTTGAATTCACCGGTTATGTCTTCTTTGAACCGTTTCCAAACCCTACATGGCAAATAAATTAAATGAACAAGGGAGTTATTAGTTACTTGATATCAGGAAATGAAGGAAAGAGGCCGATATAGTGCGCAAATGATTGAAAATAATTACTTTTGCAGCATTAATCTTATGCCAATCCAATGCTTTGGTTCCATATTCAGAGAGTCCATGACGAGAACTCTGGAGTTGTCAAATTCAATTATTAGCAGAATCCAGTGGAACCTGCGGACACGTTACATGCACAGTCATGCATAACTCATCGATTAGACATAACATGCATGTAGTAAACAAAACAGAATATGCACAATACAGAACCACTCACCCAAAATGGTAAGGAAATAGAATTTGACTTTTGAGTTCCTGCTTTGTAAGAAACTGATGCAAGTCTTCCTCCACGTCTTGGGGGTATCTTTCTAACACATATCCATTAATGATATGTGGGCCAATGAATCCAACATCAAGGATGTTCTTTCTTTTGCATTCCCCAAGCTTCATTCTGCATAATAGCGTACACAAGAATATAGTTAGGACAATATAGTGCAGGCAATGAACTAGATGAGGTGGAGATTTAATTATAGAAATAAATCACTTACAGAACGTAGCAACTCAGGATAGATTTGTCGAGCTCGCGCAGATTGAACAACTGGAACAATTCACTCATATGAACTTGTACATGGTACTGTTTGAAGTGATGCTCCTCTCTAACTTCCGCATAAATATATTCTTTGGCGGCCTTATTTTTATGAAATCCTTGCACCAGCGTAGCAGATTTCGCATATGTGTTGGTAGACTCGCTTCCTGCGCAGGCTCGACGAGAGGCCCATTCGGCACATATGTAAATGCCACCTCACTTATTGGAGCATCCTCGAGGCCTAAAAAACTGCCGGGGCCGGCCGGTGCTCTCTCCTCTCCTCTCTCCTCTCTCTCTGCTTCTCCCTCTCTCTCTCTGTGCGTCCGGCCTGGCGCGCGCGAGGCGTCGGCCGCCATCTCCATCCCTCCTTTCCTCCATCTGTGGCGAGAACGGCGGCCGGGAGGGCGCGGCGGCGAGGGACGGCGCTTTGGCTAGGGGCGGCGGCTTCACCTTCCCCTTCTGCTTCCCCTCCTTCAGCATCTTCCATGAAAGTATCACCGAAATGATCAGGATAGTTGTCATCGATATCATCCCCTTCTTCATCTTCTTCCATTCTAACCCCTCTTTCTCCATGCTTGGTCCAACAATTATAGCTTGGCATGAAACCGTGCCGAAGCAGGTGCACGTGAACGACTCTTGAGGAAGAGTAACCCTTCTTATTCTTAAAGTGAGCACATGGACATATAACAAATCCCCCTGCTTGTTCACATTAGCCACTGTGAGGAAATCATTCAAACCCGTAATGAACTCGCCCGAGAGTCGGTTACCGTACATCCATTGCCGATTCATCTGCATTATTATTATATAAAGTACTATCATGCATTTGTTGAACTAACTAGCTAGAAATAATAGAAATTAAACTATGAACTACACATGCATATTTATCAATGACACATGAAAGGTTCAAGTTGCTAATCGCGATCGAGGAGAAAAAAAATGAGAAAGCTTAAGTGTGGCTCGGACACTTCATATCATGCTCTCGGGCATTTCATCGAACACCTTGTGTGCATAAGAGGATCAAAGCCAAACCCACCACCCCTTGTCAATAGAAGTGGAACACCAAGTTGCTCACACACACAAGTGAAGTGCTGCAGCAGTATTTATAGGGGTGGGCCTTTAGTCGCGGTTGGCCTGGCCAACCGCGACTAAAGGTCCTCAGGCCAACCGGGACTAAAGGCCCGTCCGTCCACCAGCTATCGACTGAGCACGTTGGGCCCAGACCTTTGGTCGCGGTTCGCCTGCAGAACCGCGACTAAAGACCCCATTAGTCGCGGTTCAAATATTTTGGAGACTAATGGGGTGGTATGGAAGCCCCTTTTTCTACTAGTGATGTCACGTTTGTGATCTACCATTGTGTGGATTAGATGGATACTTATTAAAATACAGTAGTTTGATTGTGCTGCCTAAATGGCTCTATCTCATAAAACTTAGAATTACTCAATTTGCATAATGTAACAAACAAGAAATCATCGTCTCAATTTTAATTGTTCTGAATGTCTAATTTGCTGAACTCAAATGGTACTGTAAGATATCTAGTTACAAAACTATAGTGCCATAATTTTGCAACTATTGATTCAAGATATTGCTCGCTGGCGGAATGACATGAGTGTAGAAGGTCTACTACGAGGAGGACTGTGGTCTTGCCTTCTTTTTTAAAGGCTGTAGCGGATCAACTAGCTTAGTTGTCATTTTTTGGCGGCAGAAATGCATCGGGGTTACAAGTTTTTCTGACTTCTAAACTTGGAAGAGATGAAAATGTGGCTTTAAGGCTAACCCATGGCACGGTGGAGTATTGAAATACATCATCGCATGAATTTTTCCGAGCAGGATACTAGCTATCATGTATGAAGTGTTACTTAATTGTCTTTGCTACTATTAATTTATAATAAATTGATATTTGTCAACACGACTATGTTGTAGTGTACTGACGATGGAGGGTTCCGTCCTGGACTTGATGAAAGGTCGTGGGATTAGTTAGCAATGAATTTAAAAGGACTCTAAACAACAAGATAAACAAAGCCCCGAAGGGCCAACATAATCTTATGACCGGACGCTGACTTTTTTTTTTTTTGAACAAGCGGACGCTGACATGTATTTCCCATTTCAACAACACAACAACTCAACTGAACACAATATAGAGTGGTCTGTCATGAACCATACATGAACCGACTACTCTCGAGGGATAACTAGATCAAAACTATGCCTATCAAGTGAGCTCTACGATCTCCCCTCAGAGTCTAGGCTGCAATCAGAACGGTGATGTTGTTGTCTTGATCCTCTTACTCGGGCACCGGCTCCTCAGGGTCCTCCTCCTCACTCTCGTCGGGGGTGTGCTCGAGTGTTGTTTCCGAGGATGGAGCTGGATCAACCCCCATGCTTTGTTCCGAAGGCTGCCCCTCGTCTCTCGGAGCCGTTCTCCTAAATTGGCGAAGGTACCGTCGACTCGTCAGCCGGGCTCCTCTCGTCGGCTACTCACCCTCCACGTAGATGTCTCGAAAAATAGGAACTCCCCCACGGGAAACTCGGATGCCCCGACGCTCCGAGGCATGTCGCTCCTCCAGAAGGCGTAGTCGATCCTGGGTTCGGTGAAGATCTTGGCGAGCCTCAGTGAGCTCTTCAATGATTTCATCCAACACTCGGTCCCCAGCAATGGTGAAGAAGGTCTGATGGGTAAGTGCTAGATCTTCTTCCTTGATAGGATCTTTGATGACGCTTTGAACTTATGGTCCTTCCTTGAAAGGGAAGTAGCGGCATGCTCGCTGCCGCATCTTAGGAAGTGCACCCCGCAAGAGCTGGATCGCCTCTCGTGCGACAAGCTGAACAGCCAGGCTCTCCGACGGCATCCTGGGCCCAGTGAAACGGTACGGGCATTGATCTAGAATTGGACATGCCAGCACCACTATCTTGGCCACATACTCCCTTCTAGTCACATCCTCCATGGTGTACACAGGTTTCCTGTCGAAACCGCATAGCTGAAGACAATCCCACAAGATCCTGGGGAACCCCATGTCAAGGAGGTCGGCTTGAACAGCGGCCATCTACAAGAATTGAGAAGGATAATATTTGTAAGAGGTGAAGTCTTTTTGTTATCATGATATTGTTTTTCACGCAGAGTGATGCAGTAGTATATAGCCATCTTAGTGATTTCGGAAATAGTATTTGCCTAGGTACGTCAATGTTAACTGAGGTTTTTTCTTTTTTTCCGATAAAGAACTGAGGTTTTTCTTTTTTCGATAAAGAACTGAGGTTTTTCTACAGTACTTTGGTACAAAAAACGCGAGTAAAAAAATCAATCAACACTCATTACCGTACATATATATAATTAGATCTTGAATCTGAAAACACTCATGTATACAATTTACTACAGGATGCATGTAATCACCACTCTCCGCCAGTACCGTGTGCACCAAAACACTCGGAGTGTAGACAATGGTACAAAAAGAGGACGTGACAGACAGAAGTAGCTTACGCATAAATTAATTTACAAGTCATATGTACAAAACTATATCTTTTGGAAGCATGACCCATCCCCACTACCATGCACCAAAACATGTGATGTATAATGATCAGAAAATGATGTCAAAAAAAAACAATGATATATAAATAAAGTTTCCCACGCTCGCAGCTTCTATAAAGCCCATATGAACCTCACAAAACTAACAACGATAGTATGAATAAAGATTCAATGCAGGAACGAGCCAATCTCACCTGCTGGGTATGCAAATGAAGTTGGCGAGGAGCGAGGACCGCCGTACCGAGTACAGCGGTTGAAAGAATGTGGCTGCGATTTTGGAACGAAAGCAGTGTATCAGTACAGTGCTTAATGTAATTAGACGGGAGAAAAGAAACGCCGGGTTAAACCGGTGACCTAAGTGGCGGTACTGACGAGATCTGTAAATACCAGAAATTAATTTGATTGACGGTGCAATACCTAAAGACACGGACGCACCCTGATGGAGAATTCAACCTGTTGCTGACATCAGGATGTTAGAACAGCACGCCAAATCAAACGTCATTCGTGGCATGCATAAAATCACTGCGAAGGATGGTGGTACTCACCGGAGACTTGTGCCGATCGAATACCACTGGCCGAACAGCCGTGATCAGAAGGCCGATCTGTCGCCGCCGCAGGGGAAGGGTTGAATAGAGTGCGAGAGGAAATACGAAATCACCCGTGTGTTTCTTCCATGGAGACAGGCTCCGTGTGGCGCTTAAGTAGTGATCTGCAATTCTGGATGGGGTTGAAACCGCGTGATGTTTTTGCCGCGCTAGCTAGACGCAACGTTCAAATGGATAGAATCTCGCTCGCGCGCCTTCACACGATGGAGGACAAATATGGCAGGAAACACACACCAGGTGCTGATATTGCTGATATTAAACCGTGCTCACTTCCAGAATAAGAAGAAAACACCACGGGAAAACCACATAGCCGTTGCACGCGAGGAAAACAAACGAGCCTAGAAAATTTCAACACGATAGAGAAAGAAAGATAATGGACCGGAGGATCAAACCAAGAAACTCTAAGACGGAGCTCAAACCAAGAAATTTGAACAAATTTTTTTTATTTTAACAATTTTCAATTTTGGAACTTTTTTCATATTCAAACATTTTTACAATTTGAACTTTTTTAGATATAAACATTTTTAAGATTTGAATATTTTTTAATCCAAACTTTTTTCAAATCTAAACCTTTTTAGATTTTAACATTATTAAAATTTGCACACTTTTTCAACAAGCCAACGAAACAGTACTCTGAAAACAAACTAAACACAAAGCACGCACGTACGAATGTAACATGGTCCGAGCCCATCTTCGTTCGAGACATTTGATTCCCTAAGCGGAGGCGATCGGAAACCACGCTTAAAGCGATCAATAGGAGCTCCCATCTAGGACGTGATTGGTTGCATGGGCCTATTTTAGGGCTTCCAAACACATGCTTTTGGGGGCATCACCGCGTAAAATCCATGTTATCAACCTTGATTGGTTGCCCACAAGAAACATTATTCATCTCACCACTTGTCCACACCAAACATGTTTCTGGGACATGGCCGTGGGGGCTCCCCCACGGTAAAGTTGTTAAAAAAAGAATGGGCCAAAAAAGCCACCTTGTCCACTTTATTTGGTTGTCCACAGCGTATTTTTCATCCCAGCCGAGACGCAAGGATCAGCGTGTTTTGTTTGCATAACAGCCCATTTTTGATCTCACCACTTGTTCACATGGTGATCCTCCATCTCACCTACAACAATCAGTCTCATGGTGTTGTCCACAAAGCCAGGCACCACGCCAGCACGCGGAAAGACCACCATGTCGCCATCGCCAACGGTAGCCAAGGCGGTTGCCCAGCCTACGTGCAAGACAATGTTGAATATGACCTTACATCTCACCTCTCACCTACCACAACCAGCCCCACGAATATGTTCAAGTTGGGCACCATGCCGGCGCGCGGAAAGACCACTATGTCAACATTGGCCAAGGTGGTTACGTTGCTTGCATGCAAAACAATATTGAATAAGACAGCCGGAGCTTTTGGAGTGGCACAACAAGGTCGACAACAACGCTGGCTACACCTACACGGTGTGCCTCCAAGATGATGATGATGGGATTCATAGCATAGAAAACAAAAAAAATTCCTACCGCAAGAACGAATAACAAGCCAAGATCCAATCAAGAAGATGGTAGCAACGAGAAGATCATGAGACCGAAGATTCCAAAGCCTACGAGATTAGATCTTGTTGTTGGTGTAGTCGATCACTTGCCACTTTCAAAAGCGCGTAGAAGATCTTGACGGTGCCACAGTCGGGCAGCACCTCCGTACTCGGTCACACGTTCGGTGTTGATGACGACGTCCTTCTCCCCGTTCTAGCGGGCAGCGGAAGTAGTAGATCCTCCTCGGAATCCCGACAGCACGACGGCGTGGTGGCGGTGGTGGTGGAGATCTCCGGCAGGGCTTCGCCTAAGCGCTTCGGGAGAAGCCGGAGGAAGGGGGCGGCTAGGGTTTGGGGAGAGGGGGTACTTGGGGGGGGGGGCGCCGGCCTGGGTGCCCTGGGTGGTGCTGGCTTGGTGTGGCCGGCCCCCTCCCTCTCCTCCTCATTATATAGGTGGAATCCCTAGGGTTTGCCCAAAGATCTGAATAAGACCCCAATTCAAAAACTGCCATATGGACGAAACCTAGGGGGACAAGGACTCCTCCCTTTCCCCCTTTAGTGGCCGGCCAAGGAGGTGGAGTCCACTATGGACTCCACCTTCCCACTTGGTTGGCTGATTAGGGTTTGTGGAATCCTTCCGGGACTCCACCTTCCATGGTGATTTCTTCCGGAAGGTTCTAGAACATTCTAGCGCCTTCCATAAATGCACCGGATCATTTTCAAACTTGGAAAGTGACTTCCTATATATGAATCTTATTCTCCGGACCATTCCGGACCTCCTCGTGATGTCATGGATCCCATCCGAGACTCCGAACAACATTCGAACTCTATTCCATATTCCATATCTACTTAAAACGACATCAAACCTTAAGTGTGTCACCCTACGGTTCGTGAACTATGAAGACATGGTCAAGACACCTCTCCGACCAATAACCAATAGCGGGATCTGGAGATCCATAATGGCTCTCACACATTCAACGATAACTTAGTGATCGATTGAACCATTTACATACGATAACTATTCCCTTTGTCACGCGATATTTTACTTGTCCGAGGTTCGACCATTGGTATCTCCATACCTTGTTCAACCTCGTTACCGACAAGTACTCTTTACTCGTACCGTGGTATGTCATCTCTTGTGAACTATTCACATGCTTGCAAGCTAATTAGACGACATTCCATCGAGAGGGCCCAGAGTATATCTATCTGTCATCGGGATGGACAAATCCCACTCTTGATCCATATGCCTCAACTCATACTTTCCGAATACTTAATCCCATCTTTATAACCACCCATTTACGTAGTGGCATTTGATGTAATCAAAGCATCCTTCCGGTGTAAGTGATTTACATGATCTCATGGTCGAAGGACTTAGGTAACTATGTATCAAAAGCTTATAGCAAGTTGAACTTAATGACTTGATCTTATGCTATGCTTATTTGGGTGTGTGTTCATTATATTATTCAACCAATGACATAACCTTGTTATTAATAACATCCAATGTTCATGATCACGAAACCATGATCATCTATTAATCAACAAGCTAGTTATACAAGAGGCTTACTAGGGACTCCTTGTTGTTTACATAACACACATGTATCAATGTTTCGGTTAATACAATTATAGCATGGAATGCAAATATTTATCATAAACACGAAGATATTATAATAACCACTTTATTATTGCCTCTTGGGCATATCTCCAACAGTCTCCCACTTGCACTAGAGTCAATAATCTAGATTACATTGTAATGTACCTAACACCCATGGTATTCTGGTGTTGGTCATGCTTTGCCCTAGGGAGAGCTTTAGTCAACGGATCTGCTACATTCGGATCCGTGTGTACTTTGCAAATCTTTACTTCACCATCTTCGATGTACTCGTGAATCGAATGAAAACGCAGCTTGATATGCTTCAGCTTCTTGTGTGACCTTGGTTCTTGTGCATTGGCGATGGCACCCATGTTGTCACAATAGATGACTAATGGGTTCAATGCACTAGGAACCACACCAAGCTCAACAATGAACCTCTTCATCCATACCGCTTCCGATGAAGCCTCCGAAGCCGCTATGTATCCAGATTCAGTTGAAGACTTCGCCACCGTGCGCTGCTTGAAACTCATCCGACTCATCTGCAGCACCATTCAATATAAACACGTACCCGGATCGAGACTTAGAGTCATCGGGATCAGTGTTCCAACTTGCATCGGTGTAACTGGTTACAACGAGCTCTTGGTCACCGCCATAACAAAGAAACATATCCTTAGTCCTCTTCAAGTACTTCAGGATATTCTTGACCTCTGTCCAGTGTTCCATTCCTGGATCACTTTGATATCTACTGGTCAAACTAACAGCATGTGCGATATCCGGTCTAGTACACAGCATGGCATACATGATAGAGCCTACTGCCGAGGCATAGGGGATCTTGTTCATCCTCTTTCTTTCTTCTGCCGTAGCCGGACCTTGAGTTTTACTCAAGACCTTACCTGGTAACATAGGCAAGAACCCTTTCTTGCTTTCATCCATTCTAAACTTCTTTAGAATCTTGTCCAGGTATGTACTCTGTGAAAGCCCTATTAGGCGTCTTGATCTATCTCTATAAATCTTGATGCCTAAAATGTACGCTGCTTCACCAAGGTCTTTCATCGAAAAACACTTATTCAAATAACCTTTAACACTGCTTAGTAGTTCTGTATCATTCCCAATCAATAATATGTCATCTACATATAATATCAGGAACGCTACGGAGCTCCCACTCACTTTCTTGTAAATACAGGCCTCACCATGAGTCTGTATAAACCCGAAGTCTTTGATCACCTTATCAAAGCGTCGGTTCCAACTCCGGGATGCTTGCTTCAGTCCATAAATGGAACGCTGAAGTTTGCATACCCTGTCAGCATTTTTAGGATCGACAAAACCTTTGGGTTGTACCATATACAACTCTTCCTCAATGTCACCATTAAGGAACGCCGTTTTGACATCCATCCGCCAAATCTCATAATCGAAAAATGCAGCTATTGCTAACAAAATCCTCACAGACTTTAGCTTCGCTACAGGTGAGAAAGTCTCATCGTAGTCAACTCCTTGAATTTGTCGGAACCCCTTCGCGACAAGTCGAGCTTTATAGACAGTAATATTACCATCAGCATCTGTTTTTCTCTTGAAGATCCATTTATTCTCGATAGCCTTGCGGCTATCAGGTAAGTTTACCAAAGTCCATACTTGGTTATCATACATGGATCCCATTTCGGATTTCATGGCTTCTTGCCATTTGTTGGAATCTGGGCTCATCATTGCTTCCTCATACGTCGCAGGGTCTTCATCATTGTTATCCACAATCATGACATTTAGACAGGGATCATACCAATCATGAGTGGTACGCTCCCTCGTCGATCTGCGAGGTTCAGTAGTTTCCTCGTTCGAAGTTTCATGATCATCATCATTTGCTTCCTCCCCTATCGGTGCAGGCTGCACAGGAACATTTTCCGGCACTGCGCTACTCTGATCTATGAGAGAAGGTTCAACAACCTCATCGAGTTCTACTTTCCTTCCAGTCACTTCTTTAGTGAGAAACTCCTTCTCAAGAAAGGATCCGTTCTTGGCAACCAAGATTTTGCCTTCGGATATGTGATAGAAAGTGTACCCAATTGTTTCTTTAGGGTATCCTATGAAGACGCATTTCTCCGCTTTGGGTTCTAGCTTGTCAGGTTGTAACTTCTTTACATAAGCTTCGCAACCCCAAACTTTAAGGAACGACGGCTTAGGTTTCTTGCCAAACCATAATTCATACGGTGTCGTTTCAACGGATTTAGATGGTGCCCTATTTAAAGTGAATGCGGTCTGTCTCTAAAGCATAACCCCAAAACGATAACGGCAAATCGGTAAGAGACATCATAGATCGAACCATATCCAAGAGAGTTCGATTATGACGTTCGGACACACCATTGCGCTGTGGTGTTCCCGGCGGTGTCAACTGTGAAAGTATTCCGCATTTCTTTAAATGCATGCCAAACTCATAACTCAGATACTCGCCTCCGCGATCAGAACGCAGAAACTTAATCTTCTTGTTACGTTGATTTTCTACTTCACTTTGGAATTCCTTAAACTTCTCGAAAGTTTCGGACTTATGTTTCATAAAGTAAATATACCCATATCTACTCAGATCATCCATGAAGGTTAGAACATAACGATAACCACCGCGCGATGCTACACTCATTGGTCCGCACACATCGGTATGTATGATTTCCAACAAGTCTGTAGCTCGCTCCATTGTACCAGAGAATGGAGTCCTAGTCATTTTTCCCATTAGACATGCTTCGCATCTATCAAGTGACTCAAAGTCAAATGACTCAAGAAGTCCATCGGAATGGAGTTTCTTCATGCGCTTCACTCCAATATGACCGAGACGACAGTGTCACATATAAGTAGAATTATCATTCAATTTAATTCGCTTAGCATCAATGTTATGAACATGTGTATCACTACTATCGAGATTTAACAAGAATAAACCATTCATCTCAGGCGCATGACCATAAAAGATATTATTCATATAAATAGAACAACCATTATTCTCTGATTTAAACGAATAACCGTCTTGCATTAAACAAGATCCAGATATAATGTTCATGCTCAACGCAGGCACCAAATAAAAATTATTAAGGTTTAAAACTAATCCCGAAGGTAGATGTAGAAGGAGCGTGCCAACGGCGATCACATCGACCTTGGATCCATTTCCAACGCGCATCGTCACCTCGTCCCTCGCTAGGCTTCGTTTATTCCGTAGTTCCTGTTTCGAGTTACAAATGTGAGCAACCGAACCAGTATCAAATACCCAGGCACTACTACGAGAACCAGTAAGATAGACATCAATAACATGTATATCAGATATACCTTTCTTTTTGACAAGGCCGCTCTTCAGATCAGCCAAGTACTTGGGGCAATTACGCTTCCAGTGCCCCTTCTCCTTGCAGTAATGGCACACAGTATCAGGTTTAGGGCCAGCCTTAGGCTTCTCAGGAGGCGCAGCAACTTTCTTGCCGCCCTTCTTGAAGTTGCCCTTCTTAAGTTTGCCCTTTTTCTTGAAACTGGTGGTCTTGTTGACCATCAACACTTGGTTCTCTTTTCGTATCTCTACCTCAGCAGATCTCAGCATGGAGAAGAGTTCAGGTAACTCTTTGTTCATGTTCTGCATGTTGTAGTTCATCACAAAGTTCTTGTAACTAGGTGGCAGTGATTGGAGTACACGATGAATACCCAGCTGGTTAGGAATCACTATCCCCAAGTCACTGAGCTTCTTCGCATGCCTGGACATAGCGAGCACGTGCTCACTAACGGAGCTACCCTCTTCCATGATACAGCCAAAGAAGTGTTTCGAGGCCTCATAGCTTTCCACGTCCGCATGAGTTTCAAAAATAGTTTTTAGCTCACGGACCAGCTCATAAGGATCGTGGTGCTCAAAACGCTTTTGGAGCTCCGCCTCTAGGCTGCACAGGATGGCACACTGAACTTGAGAGTACCGAGTTACCCGAGTCTCGTAAACATTCTTTACATCCTCAGATACTGCAGGTGGTGGTGGGGGACCTAGCGGTGCTTCGAGCACATATTGCAGATTTCCACCAGTGAGGAAAATCCTCACATGACGGAACCAGTCGGTGAAGTTGCTACCATTGCTTTTAAGCTTTTCTTTCTCTAGGAACTGGTTAAAATTGATGGTGGGGGCCGCCATGATCTACAACATATTTGCAAAGAGTTTAGACTAAGTTTATGATAAATTGAGTTCAATTTTAATTCTTAAATTAACTAGGTGAACTCCCACTCAAAACAACATCCCTTGCATTGTCTTAGTGATCACACGAACCAAATCCACTACACCAAGTCCGATCATCACGAGAGAAGATGTAGCTTCAAAGGCAAACACTCCAAGTGTTTATCATATCATTCATATGACTCATGCTCTACCTTTCGGTATCCCGTGTTCCGAGACCATGTCTGTACATGCTAGGCTCGTCAAGGTAACCTTAGTATCCGCGTGTGCAAAACAGGCTTGCACCCGTTGTATGCACATGTAGAATCTATCACACCCGATCATCACGTGATGCTTCGAAACGACAAGTCTTAGCAACGGTGCATACTAAGGATGAACACTTTATTATCTTGATATTTAGTGAGAGGGATCATCTTATAATGCTATCGTCGCGATCTAAGTAATATAAGATGCATAAAAGGATTAACATCACATGCAATTCATATGTGATATGATATGGCCCTTTAGTCTTTGCGCCTTTGATCTTCATCTCCAAAGCACGGACATGATCTTCATCATCAACGGGCATGATCTCCATCATCATTGGCGTAGCGTCAAGGTCAATGGCGCCGTTTTCATGGTTGTTCTCTGTGTGTAGCAACTATTACAACTACTTTGAAATAATACTACGACATGAAATATAAAGACAACCATAAGGCTCCTGCCCGTTGCCACAATACAATAATGATCATCTCATACATATTCATCATCATATCATGGCCATATCACATCACCAAACCCTGCAAAAACAAGTTAGACGCCTCTAATTTGGTTTGCATATTTTACGTGGTTTAGGGTTTTCGAGTGAGATCCAATCTACCTACGAACATGAACCACAACGGTGATACTAGTGTTGTCAATTGAAAGAGTAAATTGAATCTTCACTATGGTGAGAGAGACAGACACCCGCAAAGCCACTTATGCAATACAAGTTGCATGTCGAGCGTGGAGCAAATCTCATGAACACGGTCATGTAAAGTTAGCCCGGGCCGCTTCATCCCACCATCCCGCAAGATGCAAAGTACACTAACTAAAGACAACAAAAGTATCAACGCCCACAAAACCATTGTGCTCTACTCGTGCAACCAATCTATGCATAGACACGGCTCTGATACCACTGATGGGATTCGTAGCATAGAAAACAAAAAATTTCCTACCGCAAGAACGAATAACAAGCCAAGATCCAATTAAGAAGATGGTAGCAACGAGAAGATCATGAGACTAACCCTCGAAGATTCCAAAGCCTACGAGATTAGATCTCGTTGTTGGTGTAGTCGATCACTTGCCGCTTTCAAAAGCGAGTAGAAGATCTTGATGGTGCCACAGTCGGGCAGCACCTCCGTACTCGGTGACACGTTCGGTGTTGATAACGACGTCCTTCTCCCCGTTCCAGCGGGCAGCGGAAGTAGTAGATCCTCCTCGGAATCCCGACAGCACGACGGCGTGGTGGCGGTGGTGGTGGAGATCTCCGGCAGGGCTTCGCCTAAGCGCTGCTGGAGAAGCCGGAGGAAGGGGGCAGCTAGGGTTTGGGGAGAGGGGGTACTTGGGGGGGGGGCGCCGGCCTGGGTGCCCTGGGTGCTGCTGGCTTGGTGTGGCCAGCCCCCTCCCTCTCCTCCTCATTATATAGGTGGAATCCCTAGGGTTTTGAAAGGACGAGATGTCTCCTAGAGGGGGGGGGTGAATAGCCGTTTAAAAACTCTTACGGATTTGTCTTGTAAGAATGCGGAATTAAACTAACGTTTAGTTTACAAGCACAAACCCTAAATATGCTAAGCTCAACTAAGTGTAATAATAACAACTAGAGCTAAGCAAGATAGGCACAAGATATATGTAGCACAAGTGATAGCAAGATATATGTACTTCAAGCACAATGGCCATCACAAGAAAAGAGAGCTCGGGTATAGAAATAACCGAGGCACACGGAGACGAGGATGTATTCCCGTGTTCCCTTCCTTTGCAAGAAGGTACGTCACGTTTGGAGGAGTGGAGGTCCCACGAAGGATTCCCCAACGCCACGAAGGCTCACCCTGTTCTCCGAGCCACACCCACGAAGGATAATGGCCCTTTCCTTATGGTTAGCTTTTCCTCCACTCCGGAGATGGCAAGCTCCACAACCACTTCACAAGCTCCACGAAGGAGAAGCCCGGGCCCCTTCACAATCTTCCACGAAGAGATCACCGGGACACCAACCAAGCCAACTAGGAGGTCTTCCTCCAAGAGTAACAAGCTCACGGTCTCTCACTCGAACTAATCGTGGTGGAGAGCTCAACACTATGCAATGATGCAAAGCAAGAACACCAAAGGTGTTCAAATCCTTCACACTCAAATCCCACCCAAGCAACGAATGCTAGGATGAGATTAGAGAGGAAGAACAATGGGGAAAGTCAACAAAAGACTCCAAGATCTAGATCCAAAGGGTTCCCCTCACTTAGAGGAGAAATTGATTGGTGGGGATTGTAGATCTAGATCTCCTCTCTCAAATCCTCAAGAATGGGCAAGAATCATGGGAGGAATCAAGAGGGGAAGCAAGTTCTTCAAATAGCAACAATGGAGGTGAAGAAGGGGAAGAACTAACTCAGCTCAAGGTAGAAGAAGACTATTTATAGCCAAAGAGAGGAAATAACCGTTGGGGAGGAAAACAGTAAAAACTGCACAGGAAATTCGGCCCAGCCGGCGCACAGGCCGGCCGACCGGGGCAGGAGCTAGCCAGGCCGGTCAGCAGCCCGACCGAACCGGAGCCCAGGCCGGATGGGCGATCTGACCGCACGGGGGCGAGCAGGCCGCGCCGGGCGAGCGGGCCGCGCTGGGGCGAGCATGCCGCGCGGGGGAGGCGGCCCAGCAGGGGGAGTCCGGTCGGCCGGGCCGCGCGCCGGGCAGGCCAGCGGCAGCCGGCACCTGGGCCGGACCAGACCGGATGGCCCACTGGACCCAGCCCGGTTGACACCAGCGCCAGGTCCGGCGCGGACCGGGTGGGCCGGTGGCTGGGCCGGTCGGCCGGCTGGCCCCTTCCCTTTCCTTTTCTTTTCTTTTTATTTTGCTTTCTCCTTTTCTTTAATAACACATGCTCTCGAACTCCGAATTGAATGAAACCAGTTTTGTTTGAAAGATAACAACAAATGCTATCCTATAGAAAGTGAAAACACAAGAATATGTAAGAGGGGATTTTATCATGAATATAAAAGGTAGAACCTTATATCATGAATAATCGGTAAAATCACCCAACCTTGAAAATATCATAGAAGAGTCATACGAACTCCGTTTTCGATGAACTTGGGCTTGTTGTGAAGCTAGCAACAAGCTCAAGAACCTCACACAGAGAAACACCAAGAAGCAATAGGGATATGCAAAGTATGCAAAGGATTGAGCTCCCTAAGACGATGTGATCAAGTTACCCAACCGAAAGCCCCTCTTAATAGTGCGGCTATCTATCCTATAATCCGGTCTCCCATCAACCACCTTGAGACCGGTAAAAGGAAAACCTATCAAGGCCATACCTTTGCCTTGCGCATCTCGCTTGATCTTGATGATAGCTCTTCAAGCTCTACTCAAGTCGGAATGCCTCAACTTGATCATCGTTGCTTCATGAAGACTAACAAATGCTCCCCCATACACCATGATGGGAAAGCTCCATTGATGCACATCTTCACATGTCCATTATCACCAAATGGACGGCAAGCTTCAAGCATATGATCCTCTCGAAATGCTCAACTTGAACTTGCCCAACTCAACCTTGATGACGATCACCACTTGCCGTCATCCTCTCACGGGCATACCACGTGACTTCACGTGGCACATTCTTCATGCTTCATGTGTTGACCAAACTTGAATCTATTCTTCACTCTTTGTATTGGTCAACCTTGTATCTTCTCATGCTCTATCATACTATCTTGATCGATGATCTTGATGCCAATACACAAGGTGTATCTTTATCTTCATGGCATCCATACTTGAATCCAACACATGGAATACAAGTAGAACCTATGGAATATTCCTTCATATAAACTCAATGAAAACATTAGTCCATAGGGGTTGTCATTAATTACCAAAACCACACATAGGGGCAATATACCCTTACAATCTCCCCCATTTTGGTAATTGATGACAATCACAATAAGAGGGTTTATATAATGAATATTAGAAACAAGTATGCAACTTATCCGAGAATAAGTTGTATACAAGAGGTTGTATTTGATATGGTCAAGTAACACGAAGCTACTAGTCCATATCAAAACCAACTCTACTCACACAATTACAACTAATGCAAGGAATGTGAGTAGAACCAACATATATAGAGCAAACTCCCCCACAACTTTGGGACAGTTTCCACTATATATATATATACAACCATGCAAGACATATAAATATGGAATGCATGAGAGGTAAAACACTTAAGCACAAACCAAACTTAAGTATAAACCATTTCCCTTAAACCCTCTAAACTTCTCCCCCATTGGAAACAAGTGCCAAAATGGGTTAAAAATTTAGAAAGCCAATATAATATGAGTTCCTCCCCAAGGTGTGCATTTCTCATAATTTGAGTGGAATCAAATGCACATATCCAATGATGAATACTTGAAGGAAGTCAAACTATATTGAGGATCCAAGATTGCACAAGGATAACATGGTGAAGTAAGCTTCAACAAATAAAGCAAGCAATCAAAGATCCAATTGGACAAACAAAGATATCATGATAAGAGAGATATAGTGCTCTAAATAAAATAAGGAAGCTCCCCAAGGTTCGTGCACAATTTATAATGTTTGCATTTGAATACAATATGCACAAACATGGAATCCTCACTCCCTCTATATCATTTAGAACACAACCAAGATAAAGAGAATATGCTTATCAAGAGCAACTTGAGTCCAACAATTACGAGATATGAGTGCATGAAGAAAAACTAATAAACCAAGCACTCATAAATCTTCTTTACCAACACCACTCAAATCAAAAGGATAAAAGGATGGTCGGCAAAGAACAAGGATATCAAGGTGATGGATTAACGCTCTCATGTATATAAGTTTCTAAAGTGGTCAAAGTGATCCATAAAGAAACATGCACACACAAGAGGTTAATAAAATAAATAAGACAAGATATCCAAGAAGAAGTCGTAAAATATACCAAAGGATGTTTGCTTAATAAAGCATATATATAGCCTATGGCTCCAATTTTCACTTATGTTATATGAATGAGCTTCAACCAAGAAAATCTCAAAAACATAGCAACTAACAATAAGGGAAGTAAAGCTAGTTGGAATGTTTTGAGAGAGGCAACAAGTATCACAAATAGGAATTTATTTCGTAATTTCATCAATATTGCACATAAGAGTTCTTTGAGGAATTGATATGCAATAAATTGCTAGAGGGCATATTTGGGATAGGTGAATCATAAACATGATTTATATATGTATATATATTCCCATCGTATGCATCTTCTCAAATTATTCAAATGTACAATAAGAAGTTTTATTTTAAAAGGATTTTTCAATAACCGCAATATTTTCGAAATAAAGAATTTCATGCCAAGATGCAACCTATAAGGGGTTGGATGCTATATGAGTATGCATGAAGAAGATACTTGTTACCGAGATAGCAATGGCATGATGTAGTAGATAAGAGTTCATCGATCATCCTAGCTTGGCTCCAATTCTCAAATGGTGACAACACCTTCTTTATAGATGAGACAAGCCTCCATTGCATCTCCAATGTACCTAAAACAATATTCAAGTACATCTTGGTCCCCAAACTTATTGGGTCCAACATGGTTAGACTAACCACAATACATAGGATACACTCCATATCAATATGTGCATATTTATAGATGAAGTTTGATTTCATGCACATCTTAGCCATTTAGGATTTGATGGAGTATACCCTATATAATGGATCAAAGAAAGCAAGCATGCTACCAATATAAACAAATTACATATGAGCATGCACAAAGACTTTTAAAGATCCAAGAAAGACACACTTTGGACAAAACACCAAATGAATTCAAGAAGGCATAAAGGTGTGACCAAACAAATTGGTTGTCCATATTATATCAAAGAAGCAAATCACAAAAGATTTGTTCAACAAAGTTCAACAATTGAACTAAGAAGAAACCATTGAGCATAAAGGATGAAATAAAACAAACATGCTCAAGGAATTATCTCATTCAAACAAATAAAACATAGAAGAAGGAATGAGATAGCAAACTCCCAAAAGAGCAAGGTTCGAACAAATAAACCAAACTCTCTACACTTTTCACAATGGCACAATGTACCGTAAAGAAAAGGTTTGTCTTCCAAAACAAATACTTGATATGAATCAAAAGAATTTATCAAAAGATTTTTCAAAGGGACATGGAAGACAAATGGGAGCAACAAAGATTTCTTGGAAATAAATAAGGCAATAAGTAGCAATCCAAGGTGAAGATGATCCATAAATTCAACCACATACAAGGTTATCAATTGTCAACGACAATGAGAATATTGGAATTAACTTTCGGTGGTATATCTCAAGGATAATAAGGATCAACTCCACAACAAGAGGCATAGGATAAATATATATAAGATTAAGCACTATGCACGGATGAAGATTCTTGATGGCTTCAACTAGTCAAACAATCACGCACAACAATGATTAGAATGACTTGAAGCAAACCGTTTCCCAAATAAGATATAGAGATATGTATTTGAGGAAAAACCGCACCAAGAATTTCTTACTCAAACAAGAACTCATAAGATGAGCAATAAAAGCTTTTTAATAAAAGAGGAGTTTGTTTGAGCAAACATGCCACTTAGGAACAAGATAATTAAGAGTATCAACTATAAGTGGCAAAACCTCATATGTTCACATTTCCTAGGTTTGTGATATGTACAAAACATATTACTCCCCCATAATGTGATAAAGTATTTCTTCAAATCAAGAGGCAATTAAAATCGACTAGAGATGATTAATGGACATTTAGAATTTGAATTTCTCATGAGTATGACACACCACATAGTGACTAGATAATCTTGCAATATCAATACTAAGTGGTGGTACCCATGTACACACATTTTTAAAGAAAGAGAGATGCACAATGCATATCACTCCCCCAAAATGGGATGTTCCATTAATCACTCAAAGAGAGCCAAATAAGATGTCATCAAGATGCATTAGGCTCAATGCAATACACAAGTATATGATGAGTCAAACAAACATACTTGAATACACAAGATAGGCAAGTAAGACACAACACATACAAACACATATTTGGTACAAAACCAAACATGCAAAGGGGCAAGTAACTTACAATAAATATGAAGAGTTGAAGTATAAGTTACCGCAAAGAGGAACATTGGATATAAGATATAGATGATAATCCTTATGACTTGGCTTGATAAAATATAATATATGAAGATCCCTTAATTCTTCATGAAGTAGCCAAGTCTCCAATGCCCTCCACATGCACCTATTGATCAAGTTTGAGCTTGTTGGTCCCCAACCAAGTTGGGTCCTAAGAGGTTAGTCACAATAGGCTTGGCAACCCAAATGGTTCTTTTCTTGAAACCACTTTGAGTTCCAACAAACTTGGCAAACACATTGCCATCCTTATCCTTCCCTAGAGAATAATCATCATCAACAATTATAGGGTTAGATAAGGTACCACTTAAACATGAAGAAGCAAGGTGCCCCTTCTCACGACATAAGTAGCAAGTGTTCCCCTTTCTCTTCTTTATTGATTTCTTCTCTTGGGGAACAATATCTTGATTCTTCTTGGGAAGTGGCCTATCTTCAACTTGAGGTCGAGCTTGAGCTTGACCTTGACCTTGTGGCCATTTCCCTTGTTGCTTCTCACTCAAGTGCTTTTTCTTCTTCAATGGGCATGATCTAACATGGTGCCCTTCAACCTTGCACTTGAAGCAAACCAACTTGGCCGGATCCTTGACTTTGTCTTGGCCCTTCTTCTTGTTGTTCTTGTTCTTGGACTTGTTCTTATTATTGGAGTTGAATCCAAGTCCACTCTTGTCATTGGGGGATTGTTGCACACTTAGCATCTTGTCAAGTGCGGATTTCCCTTCATGACGCTTTTCCAAGTCTTTCTTCAAAGAAAGGACTTGGGCCTCGAGCTCTTTGATTTCCTCTACATGGTTAGTAGAAATACAAGTACTAGAGGAAGTAGAAGCTTCATTGTTAGAGCAACAAGGCAAAGCAAGTAATCCAACACAAGGTGTATCACTAGTTTGACTAGATGGATTACAAGGACTAGCACATGGCAATATAGCATTTTGAGTTGAGGTTGTGCTAATGTCCAAGTGAGGCTCACAAGATATTACTTTAGTGATACTTGCCTCATGAGCTAACTTTAGCCCATCATAGGAGATTAGAAGATCATCATGAGAGCCCGAGAGCTTTTTATGACTTTCTTCCAATTCCCTATACTTGCTAGTTAGCAACTCAAGTTGAGCCCTTAGCTCAACATTCTCCTCTAAGGTAGATGCTTCACAAGAAGTAGAGTTAGTAGCACAAGCATCATCAATAGATTTTTTATTTTCAAGCTCATAGGATTCAATTTTTTGTGTGAGCATAAAATTAGTATGCTTCTCATCTTTTAGCTCTTGCTTGAGGAGATTGAATCTTATTCTCCCATTTTCAACATGGGACTCCAACTCCACTATGGTTTCCTTGTATTTATTCAAGATTTCCATAGAGTGTTCGAGACTAGCACGAGCTTCTTTGTTACCACGAAGAGAAGCATATACAAGCGCCATATCATGCAACAAAGTATTATATTCTTCATCATTATCATCATCATCACTCTCCTCATTAGAGGAGGTTTTAGGAGTCAAAGTAGGAGATACCTTTGATCCATTTGCCATAAGGCACATGTGCATACCGGAGGATGAAGATGAGGATATTCTTGAATCCCTATTTGACATCGTGTCTTGATCCATAGAGTGTTCGGTTTCTTCTACATTGTTAGTCAACAAACAACTAGAGGAAATAGAAGCATTTTGATTATGGCAACAAGACAAGGCAAGCATATCACCATGGGATTTATGTAGGGAGTTTATACATGATATGCACGGACTATCAACACTAGTATGTAAGACATTTTTGGTGCTAGATGTGTCTAGGTCCAAAGATGAAATATTGCAATGGGATAGAGATGAAGGATCACAAATAGTGAGCACAATATCAACATTACAATTTCCATCACCACTCACCATGTCATTACCTTGTGTCTTGCAACACGTTGGTGAAGTGGAAGAAGATGATAAATCATCACGGCCGGAGGTGGAAGCAACTTGGAGCTCTTCATGATGTGAAGGGGAAGAGAGCTCCTCGGAGACACCACCGACCAAATGAGAAATGGATCCACCAAACATTTCTTTAAGCTTGATCCACATCTCATGAGACGACTTTCGCTTTATATATATCAAGAACCTACGAAAATCTGGTCTCAAGGAGAATAAAAGCTCATTAGATACTTGAGCTTCAAGATGTAAGTTTTTCTCATCCTCTAAAGATAGATTTTGAGGATCCATCGGAGGAGAAAAACCTACATCTAGAAATTGCTCTATATTTGGACACAAGGTCCGAAGATTACAAAGCAAGCAATTTCTCCACAAAACATAATTTGTGCCATCAAAGATAATTGTCTCATTGTGCACTATATTACTAGCCGACATCTTTACTCTCAAGGCGGTGAAGCCTTAAACAAGGAGAGACCTTGCTCTGATACCAATTGAAAGGACGAGATGTCGCCTAGAGGGGGGGTGAATAGGCGTTTAAAAACTCTTACGGATTTGTCTTGTAAGAATGCGGAATTAAACTAACGTTTAGTTTACAAGCACAAACCCTAAATATGCTAAGCTCAACTAAGTGTAATAATAACAACTAGAGCTAAGCAAGATAGGCACAAGATATATGTAGCACAAGTGATAGCAAGATATATGTACTTCAAGCACGATGGTTATCACAAGAAAAGAGAGCTCGGGTATAGAAATAACCGAGGCACGCGGAGACGAGGATGTATTCCCGTGTTCCCTTCCTTTGCAAGAAGGTACGTCACGTTTGGAGGAGTGGAGGTCCCACGAAGGATTCCCCAACGCCACGAAGGCTCACCCTATTCTCCGAGCCACACCCACGAAGGATAATGGCCCTTTCCTTATGGTTAGCTTTTCCTCCACTCCGGAGATGGCAAGCTCCACAACCACTTCACAAGCTCCACGAAGTAGAAGCCCGGGCCCCTTCACAATCTTCCACGAAGAGATCACCGGGACACCAACCAAGCCAACTAGGAGGTCTCCCTCCAAGAGTAACAAGCTCACGGTCTCTCACTCGAACTAATCGTGGTGGAGAGCTCAACACTATGCAATGATGCAAAGCAAGAACACCAAAGGTGTTCAAATCCTTCACACTCAAATCCCACCCAAACAACAAATGCTAGGATGAGATTAGAGAGGAAGAACAATGGGGAAAGTCAACAAAAGACTCCAAGATCTAGATCCAAAGGGTTCCCCTCACTTAGAGGAGAAATTGATTGGTGGGGATCGTAGATCTAGATCTCCTCTCTCAAATCCTCAAGAATGGGCAAGAATCATGGGAGGAATCAAGAGGGGAAGCAAGTTCTTCAAATAGCAACAATGGAGTTGAAGAAGGGGAAGAACTAACTCAGCTCAAGGTGGAAGAAGACTATTTATAGCCAAAGAGGGGAAATAACCGTTGGGGAGAGAAACAGTAAAAAACTGCACAGGATTTCGGCCCAGCCGGTGAACAGGGCGGCCGACCGGGGCAGGAGCCGGCCAGGCCGGTCAGCAGCCCGGCCGAGCCGGAGCCCAGGACGGATGGGCGAGCTGATCGCGCGGGGGCGAGCAGGCCGCGCAGGGGAGGCGGCCCAGCAGGGAGGAGCCCGGTCGGCCGGGCCGCGCGCCGGGCAGGCCGGCGGCAGCCGGCACCTGGGCTGGACCAGACCGGATGGCCCACTAGACCCAGCCCAGTTGACACCAGCGCCAGGTCCAGCGCGGACCGGGTGGGACGGTGGCTGGGCCGGTAGGCCGGCTGGCCCCTTCCCTTTCCTTTTCTTTTCTTTTTATTTTGCTTTCTCCTTTTCTTTAATAACACATGCTCCCGAACTCCGAATTGAATGAAACCAGTTTTGTTTGAAAGATAACAACAAATGCTATCCTATAGAAAGTGAAAACACAAGAATATGTAAGAGGGGATTTTATCATGAATATAAAAGGTAGAACCTTATATCATGAATAATCGGTAAAATCACCCAACCTTGAAAATATCATAGAAGAGTCATACGAACTCCGTTTTCGATGAACTTGGGCTTGTTGTGAAGCTAGCAACAAGCTCAAGATCCTCACACAGAGAAACACCAAGAAGCAATAGGGATATGCAAAGTATGCAAAGGATTGAGCTCCCTAAGACGATGTGATCAAGTTACCCAACCGAAAGCCCCTCTTAATAGTGCGGCTATCTATCCTATAATCCGGTCTCCCATCAACCACCTTGAGACCGGTAAAAGGAAAACCTATCAAGGCCATACCTTTGCCTTGCGCATCCCGCTTGATCTTGATGATAGCTCTTCAAGCTCTACTCAAGCCGGAATGCCTCAACTTGATCATCGTTGCTTCATGAAGACTAACAAATGCTCCCCCATACACCATGATGGGAAAGCTCCATTGATGCATATCTTCATATGTCCATTATCACCAAATGGATGGCAAGCTTCAAGCATATGATCCTCTCGAGATGTTCAACTTGAATTTGCCCAACTCAACCTTGATGACGATCACCACTTGCCGTCATCCTCTCACGGGCATACCACGTGACTTCACGTGGCACATTCTTCATGCTTCATGTGTTGACCAAACTTGAATCTATTCTTCACTCTTTGTATTGGTCAACCTTGTATCTTCTCATGCTCTATCATACTATCTTGATCGATGATCTTGATGCCAATACACAAGGTGTATCTTTATCTTCATGGCATCCATACTTGAATCCAACACATGGAATACAAGTAGAACCTATGGAATATTCCTTCATATAAACTCAATGAAAACATTAGTCCATAGGGGTTGTCATTAATTACCAAAACCACACATAGGGGCAATATACCCTTACAGGTTTGCCCAAAGATCTGAATAAGACCCCAATTCAAAAACTGTCATATGGACGAAACCTAGGGGGACAAGGACTCCTCCCTTTCCCCCTTTAGTGGCCGGCCAAGGAGGTGGAGTCCACTATGGACTCCACCTTCCAACTTGGTTGGCTGATTAGGGTTTGTGGAATCCTTCCGGGACTCCACCTGCCATGGTGATTTATTCCGGAAGGTTCTAGAACATTCTAGCGCCTTCCATAAATGCACCGGATCATTTCCAAACTTGGAAAGTGACTTCCTATATATGAATCTTATTCTCCGGACCATTCCGGACCTCCTCGTGATGTCCTGGATCCCATCCGAGACTCCGAACAACATTCGAACTCCATTCCATATTCTATATCTACTTAAAACGACATCAAACCTTAAGTGTGTCACCCTACGGTTCGTGAACTATGCAGACATGGTCGAGACTCCTCTCTGACCAATAACCAATAGCGGGATCTGGAGATCCATAATGGCTCCCACACATTCAACGATAACTTAGTGATCGATTGAACCATTTACATACAATAACTATTCCCTTTGTCACGCGATACTTTACTTGTCCGAGGTTCGATCATTGGTATCTCCATACCTTGTTCAACCTCGTTACCGACAAGTACTCTTTACTCATACCGTGGTATGTCATCTCTTGTGAACTATTCACATGCTTGCAAGCTAATTAGATGACATTCCACCGAGAGGGCCCAGAGTATATCTATCTGTCATCGGGATGGACAAATACCACTCTTGATCCATATGCCTCAAGTCATACTTTCCGAATACTTAATCCCATCTTTATAACCACCCATTTACGCAGTGGCGTTTGATGTAATCAAAGCATCCTTCCGGTGTAAGTGATTTACATGATCTCATGGTCGAAGGACTTAGGTAACTATGTATCAAAATCTTATAGCAAGTTGAACTTAATGACTTGATCTTATGCTACGCTTATTTGGGTGTGTGTCCATTATATCATTCAACCAATGACATAACCTTGTTATTAATAACATCCAATGTTCATGATCACGAAACCATGATCATCTATTAATCAACAAGCTAGTTATACAAGAGGCTTACTAGGGACTCCTTGTTGTTTACATAACACACATGTATCAATGTTTCGGTTAATACAATTATAGCATGGTATGCAAACATTTATCATAAACACAAAGATATTATAATAACCACTTTATTATTGCCTCTTGGGCATATCTCCAACAGATGAAACGGTGGACCAATGATCAAGAGGGAAACAGAGAGCTTGAGCAACATTTACATGTTACAGTATACTAGCGAGTTACATATCTATCCGTCTACATCCACCGAGATGAATAACTAACAACAGGAGAGTTGTGCGGAATGGTGAGGTGAAGCTACTCCTCAAAGTAAATTTCAAGCGGCGGACCGTGCACGGTGAATTTGACAAAATACAGTAAAAACGCTTCAAACATGGACATGAAATTTACGATTTCTAACAAAACGAAACTCGAAACCGATTATCGAAATGGAATCATATCATCGCGTGCATGTTTTTCATATACAAATTATTTTTATTTGAAGCATGGTTATGTTTATTAGGAGGGAGTAGGTGAAGGAGATCAAGGCTGCACAGCTAAAAGGTGCTTTGTGTTTCATGTTTTGGGTGGCTCACTGGAAATGTTGATTCGAGTGTTCCCCCAAGGTCTAACCCAAGAGTGCTTTGACCATGGTGGCTACAATGCGGAGGGAGCCTAGTCAACCACTGATCCCAACTTTAACTCACGCCTACCAATCATGCACCTAGTCAGGCACCTCCTCGCCCCTGGTGATATCGACGGATACATCAAAATGCAACATGCTTGGCGCCTACCTAAGTTTGCGTGACCCCCGCTTCATCGTCGGGGCACGAGCAACATGTCATGTCGGAGAGGAGCTCTCTAGGGCTCTCGAAACCACCTACTTCAGCGGTGGCTTTCCTCAGCATCGACGAGGAGTGTAAGTAGCCAGCCTTCTTCGTGGTCCGTGCATCGTGACCAGTCAGTCACCACCGATCTAATCATTTGTTTTTTTTTTTGAGAACTCATCCTGCCTCTTTATTCAAATCATCATAAAGCGGGGAATACAAACACCAACCGGCGGTGACGACAACCAAACATAACGGCCCACAGGCCATCCTAACACAAACTTGCCCAGATCATGGGGCTCCTTATTCGACAACCTATTATCGTGCACAAAAGTAACCTCCTCCAAATCCTGAGAAGTCCTCTTGATCTCCTAGAGTATCTGGGAGTAGCTACCCCAATTCTGCTCCTTGAGTGCATTGATCACCATCAGACAATCACTAGCCAGACGTACTTTCGGAAGTAGAAGATCCTGCGCCAGGCTTAAACACTCCCGGACAGCAAGAGCTTCCAAAATCGCGGGATTAGAGATCCCTGTGATGAGGACAGCTGATCCACCCAGGTAGACACCAGAGGCCAATCTTGCTACCGCTGCAACCACACCATGCTCGCCATTACGAGCCACCCCAGCATCCACATTGATCTTGGCCCAGTTCACCGGTGGAGGGATCTATATCGGATGTGAGGGAACCGAAGTTCCCATCTTCTTTGCCTCTGGCTTCAGCACCGTTAGCTCGTTCAGAAAACTTTCAATGAAGCTATGAGTACTCAGAGGGCTTTGAAAGGTGCCCTCATGAATTGCCTTCCGCCTTGCGTGCCAAATGGCCCAAGCCATAACACACAACCTAGTCAGTTGCTCATGCGGTAGTGTGGCAATCATGGTAAACAACCAGTCTTTCGCCCGAGGTTCCTGTACCTGTGACATGTGCTATGTCATCATCTCATCAGCTAGAGCCCACACACACCTAGCCATTGTACAGTCAATTAATGAGTGGCGCCAAGAGTCCTCTCCTCCGCAGATCGCACAGGTACTCGACGTCGAGATATGACGCCTATGGAGAACATCCACAGTAGGTAGCGATTGTTTAGCTAACCGCCACAAAAAAAACCCTCAATTTTGCTGGTACCTGAATGTGCCAAAGCTTGGACCAGCTCTTCTGCAAACCCTGGACATCAGAGCTCGCCGCCTTGTTTTCCAACCAGGCTTCCCTCTTCTCCCGAGTATCGATCAACATAAGATAAGCTGACCGCACGGTAAAGATTCCTTTCTTCTCATAGTGCCAAGCCCAGAAATCCTCCTGCACCCGGGTACTTATTGGTATGGCCCTTATTTCCTGCACATCCATGGGAGTAAAGCATTCATTCAGTAGTTCCATGTTCCATTGCCTTCTCGACTGAACTATGAAGTCAGCGACTAGACGAGGTGGTTCATTGATCATACTGCAAAGCGGCCTAAGTGCTCCATCTCTCGGTATCCAGTTGTCATACCACGCATCTGTGGTCGCCCCGGTACCAATACGGCGGATTAACCCCTGTGCCAACACTGCCTTTCCCTCCATAATCGATCGCCACACCTTGGAGGGATGTGACCCCAACTCGGCCTCCAGAAAGTTGGTATTAGGGAAATAAACAGACTTCAAAACTCTTGCACTCAGTGTTTCAGGATTTTTCAGAATTCTCCATCCTTGTCTGGCCAAAAGTGCAAGATTAAAAAGCTCAATATCCCGAAAGCCTAGGCCTCCCAATGATTTCGGCTTTGTCATCTCCTCCCATGCAACCCAGCATGTCTTTCTCTTCCCATCTTTTGAGCCCCACCAAAACTTCCTAATCAGTGAGTTAATATGTTGGCACAGGCCCTGCGGTAATTTGAAGCAAGACATAGAGTAAATCGGAATCGCTTGCAAGACAGCTTTAATAAGTACATCTTTCCCACCAGCAGACAGGCATTGCTCAATCCATCCCTGGATCCTCTTCCAGATTCTATCCTTCAGAAATTTGAAGGCACCACTTGTAGATCTTCCTACATTAGATGGCATCCCTAGGTACTTCTCGCTCAGTGTTTCGTTCTGAACATTTAGAATAGCCTTCATTTCCTGCTTTATTGCTACCGGGCACTTCTTGCTGAAAAAATGGACGACATGTCCAGATTTATCCTTTGGCCCGACGCCCGCCAATAAGCATCGAGGGTATCTCTCACATCCCTTGCACTATCACCATTTGCATTGATAAACAGCAGGCTATCATCCGCGAAGAGCAGGTGGTTAACTGCCGGGGCAGTCGGCGCCACCTTTAATCCTTCTAGGTGCGATGATTCACTTCTAGCTTTCAACAGGCACGACATGCCCTCCGCTGCTAACAAAAACAAATAAGGCGATATTGGATCCCCTTGCCGTATGCCTCGGGATGGCTTGAACTCATCCAGGCGCTCTCCATTAAAAAGAACTGAGAAAGACACCGAAGTGACCAGTCTCATCACCATGTTTACCCATGCGGTATGGAAACCCAACTTTAGCATAATCGCTCGTAAATACTCCCACTCCACACGGTCATATGATTTCCTCATATCCAGCTTCAGAGCGCAAAATCTATGCTTCACCGCCTTGTTCCTTTTCATGAAATGCAGGCACTCATAAGCTGTAATGATGTTGTCAGTAATCAACCGGCCAGGGACGAACGCCGATTGCTCATCAGATATGATTACTGGTAAAACCTGTTTCAGTCTGTTAGCCAGCACCTTTGATGCTATCTTGTAAATAACATTGCACAAACTGATCGGGCGAAATTGTCCAAGCTCTTTTGGCTTAGCCACCTTGGGGGTAAGAACGATGAAGGTTTTGTTGAAGGCTGCTGGATCATCCTCCCCTCTCAGCACTCTCAGTACTATTTCTGTGACTTCACCACCACATAAACCCCAATGACGCTGAAAAAATGGGCAGGTAGTCCATCTGGTCCAGGCGCTTTGGTAGGAAACATCTGAAAAAGGGCCTCTTTCACCTCTTTATTTGAAATTGCTGCAATTAGGCCCTCGTTCATCCCCTCTGTAACCCGTACAGGGACGCTATCTAGCACCACCTCCATATTCTCCGTTCCTTCTGACCTGTACAGGTCCCGGTAGAATGTATTAGTGGCACTGGCCATAAGGCTAGGGTTGTCCGTCATATCCCCATTAGCCTAGCGAAGTCTCTCGATCTTATTCTTCCGCTTCCTTTGGCTAGCTCTTAAGTGAAAAAACCTCGTATTCTTGTCGCCCTCGGCCAGCCATTGTACTCGTGAATGCTGTCGCCACATGATTTCTTCCTGGTGGTCGAGTTCAGTTAGGCGTTCAACTGTCTTCAGTTCCGCATGTGAAGGGCCAGCACGGGACGCGTCCTCCCTCATCCTCTTCAAATTCTCTCTCAGATTGCAAGTCTCGTTCCTGATACTCCCAAATGTGGTTGATCCCCAGCTGTTTAGAGAACTGGTCACTACCTCGATCTTATTTTGGAGCTCAGTCAGATTCTTTGCCTTCCCATCCTGGTTCCAAAGGTTATGCAGCATTGGTTCAAAATCACCTTCACGCTCCCACATCAATTCATAATGGAAAATCCTCTCACTCCTTCGTGCCTGAGGCACCTCCTTCCAGGATAAGAGTATCGGACAGTGATCAGAGGATGCCGCCGTAACGTGGTGCAGGTGTGCACCAGGAAACCGCTCACACCATTCTGTCGTTGCTAGGGCTCTGTCTAGCCGAACTCGATAGTAAGAACCTCCAGAAACCTTTTTCTCAAAGGTCCAGTTAAGCCCCTCATAGCCTAGATCCTTCAGGCCACACACATCCACGGCCTCTCTAGAACCTTCGATCTGAGCATGGCTCCTTTCCTGCACTCCTACATGTTCATGACGATGCAGGACTTCATTAAAATCCCTGTCGTTGCCTATTCGACGGTACCTCGGAGGAGGGATCCTCACGAAGGGGAGAAGAAGTAGGGGCCATTGGGCGGAGAGTCCTCGGGATGGTGGTACGCGATTTACCCAGCTTCGGAACACCTGCTCGGAGGCAGGGCCTACTGCTGCTTGTCTGGAATTATCTGGGCGCTTTCGCGTTGTTACAATGAGTTGTGGTTGTGCCCCTTAGGGCTCGCAGGATCCGGCTTATAAAGGCGCACGAATCTAGGGTTTACATGGAGAGTCCTAGCCGGATTACAGGTTGCCTAACTACGGTACAATGTCTTGCCGGGTACATCAAGGATCCGCCTTCCACCTACGTCGTACTGGATCCGGGTTCCTCATGGGCCTCCACGGATCCGGCCTCCTCGGAAGATCGGCTGGGATCCGGCTCCCTGATCCTGGGCTGGACTTCATCCTTCACGATCAACAGCAACTGGGCCGCCCGATGGGCCGCATGCCACATCACCATCTGTGGGCCACCCGGGCTTGCCGGATCTAGGCACTGTCGATGGTACACCCATGAAGTATACCCACAACAATCCCCTAGGCAAACCCAGGGTAACGGTGAGGACGCGCGGATGAACTTGAGCATATCCCATGTTTTAAAGCGCTCGCTCGTTTGAGCCTCGCCATATACTCCTGTCAACCGCCACGGATCCTTCCCTACTTCCTTCACAATAACATCAATATGGTACTGCGAATACGGTAAAATCTCTATAGATATATTATTGTTCCAAAAAAGAGCCAGACCACCACTGCGACCCGAGCTACTTACAGCGAAGCATCTGTCAAAACCTATAGAACGAGCTAAACTTTCCACGTGCGCCTTCTGAAGCTGAGTTTCCAAGACAAGGGGCGTGGATCTTCGCTAGGTCGCGAATCTCCTTTACAGTCGCAGCGCCGCCCATGCCACGACAGTTGAAACTCATCGCACTCATTGCGCCCGGTGGTCCTCCACAGAGGCCGCCTCATTTTTCTTACTTCCTTCAGCATGTTCCACCGGCTCACAAGTTCCCTTGACAGCTGCCTTCTGTCTCTTCTTCTTCTCACTAGGCGGGACATAAGATGGCGGCGGTGGCGGAACCGGGGCTTGCACGCCCTCCACTTGCACCACAGCTTCATTCATGTTCAAGTTCCTCCTAGCCCCTCCATCACCCTTCTCTAAATTAACTTGACCTGGCACTTTTAGAGGGCTAGACGCTGTATCCGCTACCATCTTTGGATCCTCCTCCAGCCTTGCTTCCGCCGAGTTGCGTTTGAGTCCATTGCTGTAGCTCTTTGGGACCCAATGACGACGGTCCCGAGCCCCAGCTCCCCTGCCGGTACCACCTCCCCCACGGGACCTGTTCCAGCCATGGCCTCGGCCCCCTTCTGGCTCCCAAGCTTGGTTGCGTGCACGAACTCCCGCGGTACCACGCTTCCAAGACGCTTCCTCTGGCAGCATCCATTCCCCAAACTGCAGATCAGCCTCTGTATGTTCACCTGAGCCACACTCCAGATAGGTGTGCCCCATCAGCCCACAGAATTCACAGTATTTTGGCATTTTCTCATACTTGATCTGTAAGAACATGTGCTCACTCCCTTCCAAAGTCAGCGGGACGAAGCGAGTCAGCGCCTTTGCCGAATCGATCTTTACCCGCACGCGATGAAACACCCCCGTACTAGTCTGTACCGCTGTCATATCAACAACCACGATCTCCCCCACTCTCACCGCCAATTTCTTCAGCACTTCCTCATCGCGGAACAAGGGTGGTATCTTGTGAATCTGTACCCAGGTCTGAAACCCCCTTGGGATCACTGACGGCGTTGAGGTCGCTCCATCAAAAGGCTCCACCATAAGGGCACAACCCCTGAACAGCCATGGACCTTCCTCCATGATCCTCTTCCAATCTCCCAGACAATGCGCTTGTAGCACAAACAGATTTGGCTCCATCTCATGGAAGGTAACCTCCTGTGCCGGGTTCCAGGCCGACATCATGGTATTCTTCAGAGATTGGATACTGTAAGGTTTTCTCGTCAGAATCTTCCCCACCACCAGCCACTTCACCGACGGCCAGCGTCGCACTTCCTCTCTTCCGAGCACCACTTCGTTCAACTCCTCCTCATGGAGATTCAGGCTCTTCAGCAATTCATCCACATCCACTTCCTTCCTCTTATTACCCTCCCTCACCTTGGAACTCTCAGCCATGGCGATCAACTTTGTCCCCGGCCGTTCTTTCGCACCCAAAACCCTAACCGCCCACCAATCTTCCAAGGCCGGGCAACTAGGCAAGCTAGTCCCTTGATCAGACCGAGTTGATGGAGGTGGCAGGGAGGGGAGGAGAGCGGCGGCGACGATGAGCTTCCGGCGGCAGATGAGATCGCCCCGGAATCGCCAACCCTAGGGCTGAAATCCTAGGTCCGTACCAGTATCATGTTCTTACTAATCATTTGTTGTTTGATTCATGGAGAGAAGCCCGACGGCCTACGTTTGCATCGATCCCAGCCTATATTGTAGCCAGTATTCTACACCCTACATGGGCCTTGGCCTAGCCCAAAGTAGCAGCAGCCTACGTACACGACCTACACAAGAAAAACAAACGGAGAAAACCTTGTGCAAGGACTCTGTCTGCCTCCGCGCGCGGCTTAGATCAGACTCTTCAGTCAGCCTCTTGAACCATGGCGTACGTAGAGGAGGAGGAGCAGCAGGACTTGCACGACCCCTTCCTGGACTGGGAAGCGATGATGGCCGAGGCGGAGGAGGAGGAAGAAGAGACTCTCCGGGAGGAGGAGGAGAAGGCGAGGAAGAACGAGGAGAGGCGGTGGAGAGGCGCGGCGCACCGTGCCATCCTCGACTCCATCCTCGAGTACGACGCCAAGACGAAGCGCCAGGTGTACACCCGCTACTCCTTTACCGATTTCTCTGTATTCGACATCGACGAGGAGTGTAAGTCATCGAAAGAGCGCGTAGAAAAGCAAGATTTGGTGGTTTCTTGAAGCTACCAATTCTATTTCGAGTGAGCACTAGGTTTCGTGAAAACATTATAAAACTTAGGTTAGGAGGAGGCTTTCTTCTGTTAGAGCATCTCCACCACGGAGCGTCAAATCGTATCCAGCGCGATTTAGAAGTTCTAGTGAGAGAAAATTATCACACCGGCGATTTCAATAGAAATCTGTATCATTCTGAGCCCAATACAGCCCAAAGGAATCATGTAAGAACGAAGGTTATCGAGCGCACCGGCAGCAACTTCACAACAACTCCACGCCGGTGCGTCTGCCGCTCTAGAGGAGGGTCACCGCGCAAGATATGACGCGCACCACCGGATTCACCTCATGCTTGCCTGCACACCACCGCGACCTGCCAGTGTCGGCTGGCCGCCTCCGTGCACGCAGCCCTGGGCCACCTATCGCCTCCCGAGGCGTCGACGAGGAGTGTAAGTCAGCAACAACGTAGAGAAGTAAGATTTGGTGGTTTCTTGAAGCTACTTGGCCCACTTGGCTGTGCTACCGATTCTATTTCGAGTGAGCACTAGATTTGGTGAAAAACAAAATCAAGAAAGGTAAGGCCCAGACCAAGCAGCACCGCTAACAATGAACGAACATATATTGGGCCTCGACCTAGCCTAAAACCAGCGGCGATTACCATCAGCAGAGAGCAAAGGACGACTCGTTTCGGAGCAGCTTCACTGGCGCGCGGCGACCTGGGGATCACCGATCATGGCGGGCGTAGAGGACGATGACGACAACTTCTTCGTGGAGCCTTTGCTTTACGACGAGGCGCAGCTATTTGCCGAGATGGATGCGGAGAGGGAGGCGCATCTGCGTGCGGAGGCGGAGCAGGCGAGGAAGGACGAGGAGAGATGGCGGAGAGGCGCGGCGCACCGTGCCGTCATGGATTCCATCCTGGAGCGCGACCCCAAGACGGGGCGCGAGGTCTACACCCGCTACTCCTTCACCGACTTCTCCATCTTCGACATTGACGAGGAGTGTAAGTTTTTTTCTAGATAAAAGGCATATATATGCCCAACTTTAAATTCATAAAGCCTGGAGAGTTCAACACAACCGACAATACGAGTACAAGTGTTGCGGCATACAACTTAGCCAAATAAAGCATCAAGAATTCCAACGATCTGATAACAACTAAGAACAAAGCTAGGCACTTAGTGACTAGGTAGGTAGGAAGAAAGGCTGGCAGCAATCTTCCCCTTAGATCGCCCCAGATCACACTTCCAGGTAGAGGATCCGCAAAGACATCAGGGGTTCCATCTTGAGGTCCCATAGATCTCCCTTAGCTCATTGATCATCCAGCAGATCCCAGCTTGGTCCCTAGTCTTGGAGTTTATACTCCACAGCTGCAAGAAAATCATAGTTTTAAAGATTATGGCAGAAGGATGATTAATGAATTTTTTCTCAATCGTCGTTTTATTGCGGACTTGCCACAAGGCCCAAGATTGGGCCAGAAACAGCAACCAAAGCCATCTGCGTGAAGCCCCTGCCAAGCTAGATAGGATATGGTGAAACTGCGCGAAATTGGTCGGATGCCAGTTGCAGCCAAGCAGCTGTCTAAGCACAATCCAAGCGAACCTAGCTAGCGAGCACTTGAAGAAGATATGCGCCGCATCCTCGAAGTCGCCACATAAGGCACATGAACCATCTGAAGGGCCCTGTCGAATCGCTATCTGGCTGCTGGAAGGTAACTTGTCTAATACGAGCTGCCAGGAAAATATCTTGATTTTAAGTGGGACACCGCACTCCAGAGGTCTTTGTGGTACAACACTATCGCACCTTGCGACAATTTGGTGTACATGGACTAGACAAAAAAGATTCCAGAGTTGTTCAGGTGCCAGGAGACTTGGTCGGCCCCCCACCCAAGCTCACGTCTGCCACTAGCAAGCCAAGCTCCCTCCACTGGTCCATTCCCTGTGGATCCAGAGAGAGGCGAAGGCGTACGGCCAACTCATCGTTCACGAAAGACTGCGCCACTAACACATTTGGGTCTTCGCAAATGGCAAACAAAGAAGGGAAGCTATCTTTCAAAGGGGTTGCACCTACCCACCAGTCTAACCAGAACCTGGTACGGGCTCCACTGCGCACTAAGAACTTCGTCCCCAAGGTGAAGTAGTTCTTGATTTTATGAATGCTTTTCCAAAATGGAGAGCCGCCTTGTCCCGTCCCGGCAAAAAGGTTGTCGGCGTCTGTGTATTTGGCTCGTAAGATCTTGGACCAGATAGCATCATCGTCATGGTAAAGACGCCAAACCCACTTTAGCATTATGGCAATATTCATCTTCTTGGTGTTCAGTAAGCCTAGACGCCCCATGTCTTTTGGTATACACATCGTGGGCCAGTTAACCAGATGGTATTTGCGTTTGTTTCTTGACCCCTCCCAGAAGAACTTGGCGCGACTAGAGTCGAATCTGGCGTGCATACCGTCATAGGGGAGGAACAGGCCCATAGCAAAGGTCGGGAGATTATCCAGGCACGCGTTTGAAAGGGTAAGTCGTCCACCCGTGGACAACAATTTACTAAGCCAAGGTTCGATTTTTTCCTTCCATCTTCCGTACTAGGAAGAGCCTTTGTTCTAAGGACAGTTTGCGGTCTGAGATAGGTAGGCCAAGATAGGTGAAGGGGAAGGCTCCACACTTGCAATTGAACAAATTGGCAATTCTAAGCTGCTCCTCAGTCGATTGACCCATAGCAATCACTTCACTTTTGTGATAATTGATTTTTAGCCCAGACATGTCTTCGAAACACATGAGTAAGAATTTAAGGTTGGTTATGTCTTCGTCGGAGTTTTGAATCAGAATGAGCGTATCATCTGCGTATTGGAGGTGAGATATGCCGCCGTCAAGGAGGTGGGGCACAACCCCATGAATGTGCCCTGCTCTTGACACCACCGACAAAATCCTAGAAAGAGCTTCCCCTATAAAGTTGAAGAGGAAAGGCGATAGCGGGTCCCCTTGACGCACGCCCCGCTTGTTTCTGAAGTAAGGTCCAACCTCTCCATTGATGGAGATGGTGGTTTGCCCTCCCATAACTAACTGCAAGATGCGATGAATGAATCCTTCATTGAAACCTTTTCGGCGTAGGACTTCCCCCAGGAAGTCCTAGTTCACTCTGTTATACGCTTTTTCGAAGTCGAGCTTGAGAAGGATTCCACCCAACTTTTTGACCCGTAGCTCATGCACTATTTCCATTAGCGCAAGAGAGCCGTCCAAAATATTCCTTCCCTTGATGAAAGCAGTTTGGAAAGGGCTGATGACCTTATTGGCAATAGGATCCAGTCTAGTCGCATACGCTTTGGAGATGATCTTGAAAATAACGTTTATGAGGGCAATCGGGCGGTACTGCGAGATTTTGTCAGCCCCGGCAACCTTGGGAATCAAAGACAAAATGCCGAAGTTGAGCCGGGAAATGTCAATGCGCCCCAGCACAAAGTCATTCAGAATGTGTAAAACCCCCGGTTTCACCAGCGGCCAGCATCGTTTGAAGAAGAGCACATGGAAACCGTCTGGGCCCGGTGCAGTTTCCGTTTTCATCTCTTTGACAATCTATTCGAGCTCCTCCTCCGAAAAGGTCAGGAGAATCGAGGCGTTGTCCGCATCAGAGACACAATCATCCTTCCCCCAGGTGGCCGGCGCCAAGGCACAGATCCACTGAGCCAACGTGCCCAAAAGATCTCTATAGAAAGCATACACATATTCCTGAATTTGCTTTGGGTCCGAGATGACCCCCACAGGAGTGTTGAGGGCGGTAATCAAGCATTTTCGTCGTCTCCCATTGGCTATGGCATGAAAGTAAGCCGTGTTTGCGTCCCCCTAGAGCGCCCACTTAACTCTGCCACGCTGTCTCCAATGCTCCTCTTCAAGCTGATAAATCTGCAGGAGTTCCTCTTCAAGATGATATCTAAGCGCCCAAGCTTCCTCGTCCAGCCCAGACGAGTCAACTTGAATATCTAGCGTCATAATCTGCTCTAGCAAGGTGGATTTAGCTTGTCTGTTGTCGTGTCCGATGTTGCGGTTCCACCCTCGCAAGTATTGACGCAAGCCAGCAGTCATGAACACCCACCAGTCGATGATGTCTCGCCCCCCAACGCGAGCCAGCAATTGCTGCCAAAGGTCCTGGATCATAGGGAGAAAATCCTAGCATGCAAACAAACCGGATTCGAAGAAGAACCGAGATGTTCGGACAGGCGCCCCATCGCCTGTGTCGAACAACATCGGGGTGTGATCCGAGCCAAGGCTGGTTTCAGCCACCAGGGAACAAAGGGGAAAGATCGCCTCAAAGGAAGGTGAGACGAAGACTCTATCAAGCGCCGATCTGACAGGGTTTAATTGACGATTGGACCAAGTGTATCGCGCTCCTGTACGTGGGATCTCCCGTAGAGCCCACGTTGCTATATGAGCATTGAAAATATCAATCAATGGCCAATGCAGATTGTTGTTGCTCTTATCGTCTACCGATCGGATCAGGTTGAAGTCGCCTCCCAAGATGATAGGGAAATGGGTGGATGCAATCTTTGAGGATAACTCGTCAAGGAACCCGCGAGATCGCCCATGACCCGCTGGTCCATAGACACCAATCACCAATCACCTCCATCTTCGCCTTCGATGGACGGTGCAACAGGGCTGCGCTGACGAAGAATTGGCCCGTAGCCACAACCCCCACCTCAAACAAACTATCCCGGCAACCAATAAGCATCCCCCCAATGCCCATTAGCCGGGAGCCAGCACCATACAAACTTGTCCCCGATCTCGAGGCTACGAAGCTCGGCGTCCGTGAAATCTTGCTTTATTGTTTCTTGAAGGACAACTATATCTATCTTGTGAAGGCGGTGGTTGTCTTTGAGGAGGGTTCAACGCCCCCTACGTCCAAACCCCAGAATATTCCAGAAGAGACATCGCATTATACCACCCGACTAAGCGCCCATGCTTGGCGGGTTACTGGCCTGTGACCAACTGGTACCACCTTGGGTAGCCTCTTCCTCTTGGCTGGCGCCTCCCGCGCAGCTGTGAGGGAAACATTAGCAGCTGAAACCATCCCAGGCCCTTCCTGCGATGGTTCCCCACCCTTCACTGAAGGAGGGTTCATCGCGTCTTCCTTGGCTTTCGAGGCCGCCAACTCAAGTTCCACTTTCTGTCTTGCACAAGCCAACTCTGCTTGGGCAACCTCCCTGGCTTGGATCAGAGAGATCAGGGAGCGAGGCGAGCCCGCGGTGGAGCTAAACACAATGCAGCTGTCCTGGGCCACTTTGAGGAGGTGGGAGGGAGAAGAAGCAGAAAGAACGGTAAAGGCAGAGGAATCGTTGTTACCTTTGAGGGGTTTCTTTGGCGTGGCCTTGTCGTGCGGGGTCGGTGTTGATTTGGCAGTGGCGTTCTTGGCGGAGGTGCGCAGGATTGCCCTTTCCAGTACAGGAGTATCCGTGGCACCCTTGCCACGAGCACTCTTGCGAAATGCTTCCGCCGGCGTGGCCTTGATGCGAGGTGCCCGCGCCACCGATGCTCCCAGCGCCAGCACCGGCGACACTTCAAGAAGAGGGACGGAGCTTGTGGCGACGGCTGGGCGAATAGCAGGGGCCTGGTGCAGGCCTAGCGGGACCGGCGACACGGAGTCATCTTCGGCTTCATCCTCAAATTGGAGTTGAGTAGCAATCAGGTCTTCAGAGATTTGGCGACAAGCCGCACGGTCAAAATTGCTCTTGCTTCTGCGTTCGCGTGCCCTTGATACCAGCTCTGCGAGCACTGGACTGCGCGAGCCAGGTGTGGGAGCTTCGTCCTGGATAGGAGATGTTGAGGATAGTCCTTGGATGGCCGGAGCCACCGGCGACACCGAGTTGATGGAAGGTGAGAAAGTAGGGTGGTCGTTGTCGGAAACTTCCGAGGGCGTCTGTGGAGGGTGGCGGGTAGACTTCGGGAGCGTGGAGGCAGGCGAGGGAGGCGAGGGGAGTGCCCCCAGGGCCGCTTCGGTTGAGAGCTTGGAGGGTGGCGACGATCCAAGAAGAGAGGCCTGTAGGTTCTGTGGAGGGGAGGGAGGAGCGAAGGTCTCCGTCGCAGGCTCAGGAAGCACCGCCACTGATTTGCGAGTATGGCCCCCAGCGCCCCCTGCTGGTGCCGAGGCGGGAGAGCGCTCCCTGGACGAGTGACGGCCACGGCGCCCATCCCAGCGATCTTCATTAGTTTCCTCGAACTCTTCATCGCGGTCGTCTTCGTGTGGGTCAGAAGGAGGTCTTGGAGGAAGTGGTGCAGGGGAGGGGCCCAAAGGCTCCAGCTCGAGTTCCAGAGGGATCTCGAAGCCTTCCATGTTGACGATGATAGTTACTGACTTCAACAGCTGCAGAGGTTGGCGACATCCAAACAGCACTCGCACCGGGCCTGTGGACAACTCAAGCGAGTCCATGTCCACAGCCACCGGGCGGCCCACCTCCCGCGTGGTTAAGAGCAACCGATCGGCGTGATGAAGGGCAGGAGGGACGTCATAGAGCTTGAACCAGATTTCGACAAGTCGTTCCTTAGCAGTAGGATCGCCAACTGGAAAGGAGACCACAACTTTGAGCTTGCTGGCAGGGAGAGTGAGGCCATCCCCGCGGCACGCCATACGGAGGCTTTCTTTGGAGGGGAAAGTGACCACAAACTCGGTATCCTTCAACTTCCTAACCTGCCAGTTCCAGGTTTCATCCACAAGATCCTTGAACTCATCTTCTACGTCCTTTGCTGAGAGCCCACCAGAGGACAGCACCACCACCGCTGCATTGGTCTCAGGACGCTGCACTTCTTCCTCCATGACATCACAGCAAAAGAAGCCTCGCTGGTTTCCCCCAAAACCAGCCCAGAAGGGATCGGGAGCGCGGTTGAAGAGCGCACACATGGCAGATAGGTGGCCGGTCTTCTTGCAATTCACACAGAAGGGATCCGCTGTGCACTCCACTTGGGCATGGCCTTGCTTGCCGCAATTGTAGCGCGTAATGTTGGACGCTTCAGCGGCAGTGGTCGCCGAGCCCCCTTGGCCCGATGAGCTTGAGCCCGGCAGCACCGTGGCCACCCCTTGTGGCGCACGCTGTTGGCGGAAGGAGCGGATACCTGCAACTCGACCTTGATCACAGCCCCGAGGACCTGGCGGAGGGGGAGGAGGAGGGGGTGGGCGACGCCCATCGGACCGAGATCGTCCACCATCGTTGCGCCGGGCGGCCGCCTCCGCCCGCTCACGGTCGAGGTCGCGCTGACATTGCTGGCGACGATGCTCCTCCTGCTCCCGATCCAGCTTTTGGCGCAGATCATGCGCCCTTGAGCGCGAATACTCACCGTCGGGATCGTCGAACGGCCGCTTGCCCCGTGCGTACCGCTCGCGATCCATGGGAAGGAGACCACTGGTGGGGGCGCCCGGAGACGAAGGGGACACGAAGGACTTGGCTCGAGCGAGGTTGCGCCGCACGTCTCTGGGAGGAGCGGGGAAAGCAAAGGAAATATCTAGGATTCCAGGAGGGAGCCAGAACCACTTAAGGGTTGGCGGCGGTGGAGGGGCAAACTCGTCAAAAACCCCAGGAGGAAACCCTACTTGCTCCACAGCCGTAAGATGTGAGGAAACAGCCACGTGGCGCCCATCGCTCGGCGCTTCACTGCTGCCTAGGTTGGACTGGGCTGACTGGGCCACCAGCGGATTCGGGGCAAACCCTAGCGCCCGAGGGGACGGCGGCGGCGGAGCGGAGGCCGGCGGCGCAGAGATCTCCGGCAGCGGGACGAGCAGGGCACCCACCTGCACCGCCCGTGGTGAGGAAGGAACCGAAGCAGGGGCCAGATCCCCCACCGCGGAGGATCTGCGGAGAGATTCGTCCACCGCCCAGCCTAACCCCTGTGGCTGGAACGACGGGAGCGGCGGGAAGAGGACGATGTCGTCGAGGTGCGGCGGCTGCAATGGGGACGAGGGAGACGATGCCGAGGGATCCGACACCGGCGAAGGTCGGCAAGGGAGGGAGCAACGAGCGCCGGTCCACCGAGGGCCGGATCCAACAACGCGACTGCCCCCACAGCAGCCGCGGGCTTCTCGAGAGGATGAGGGGAGACGGCCGAAGACGCCACGGTAGCAAGCACCTCCTCCGCGATCTCCCGCCGTCCTAGTGCGTGCCCCCCATAGGCCTTGGCATGGGCACGGCGGCGGCGGCGCGAGAGGACGGTGGTGAAACCCTCACCATCGGAGTCGCCCCAGGCCGCGTCGGAGCGGAGCGTCAATTTCTATGTCGAATTGACTACTGTTTTAGCCTATGCCTAGCATCTGCATGGTTTACTAGCCATCTGGCGATGCTCTGATATGTTTTTGATCTACACACGGATTTTTTTTTTGGGTCTATCACAATTATTTTTACTTTTGGTTTTTCCTTGCAGCGCATATCGCTCCCATGCGGTTTACCAACAGTGGGTACATACGCAGCTTGAACCTAGAAAACTCTGCAAACATACTTTCGGTGAAGGTAGCCTCCTCGGACAGAGGCTTTCCCATCAACGTGTATGGCACTATCATCGCGAGAGACGGCGTTGACCATAAGTGCATATACATTTTTAACCGCCATAGAGAGGATTACCAGACTATCAACTTAGCGGTATGTCTTTGTTACATGACCATTACTTAAGTACTGTTTGGTTGTTGTCGAGAGATGTCCATCTTGATTATGTTTACTGTATAACTCTACTGCATATTCCGTTACACGCTTTAGCACTAGTAGAAACAAGGGCTTTGGTTTTTTGCTCCAAAGAGCTTTTGCACCGGATTTAGCACGAACCGGTGCTAAAGGGGGTTATTAGCACCGGTTCGTGCTATCTGGACGTCCAGGGGACCCGCAGGGGCATTTGCACCGGTTCGTGCCGTATCTTTAGCACCAGTTCGTAACACGAACCGGTGCTAAAGGTTCGTCACCAGGCACGTGGTAGCCACGGAACCTTTAGCACCGGTTCATGTTACGAACCGGTGCTAAAGATAGCTCATTAGCACCGGTTCGTAACACGAACCGGTGCTAAAGCTCCATTTGCTATATATTGAGCTCACCCCCAACCAGCAGCCCACTCACTTCATTTTTTCTTGGAGGAAGGTGTATGTGTTGAGTGCTTGCTTGCTTTTCTTTGCCATGCACATAAGGTGCTCGATGAAATGTCTGAGAGAATGATGCCGCTTGATTTTACACAAAACAAAAATGATATGAGGTGCCGGAGCGACACTTAAGTTTTATCCTCTTTCTTTCCTCCTCGATCAAGGTTAAGCAACTTTACCCTTTGATTTGTACGGTGCTAATTTCCACTATTTATATATATATTATGATGTTTTGTAATGGTTTTTTGATAAACTTAATTATTTGATGTAGATGAACCGGCGGCAATGGATGTACGTTGACCGACGCCTACCCGAGTTTACTTCGGGCTTGGATTATTTTATCCGTGTGGCTACGGAAAACCCACAAGCGGATGGTTTTATATGTTGTCCATGTGTTAGTTGCCGGAACTTAACGCAATACCCTGACTGGCAAGTCATTCACTCCCACCTGCTTTGGAAAGGTTTCATGCCCAGCTATAATTGTTGGACCAAGCATGGAGAAAGAGGAGTTATGATGGAAGACAACGAAGAAGAAGAAGAGGATGATGATATGTACCCTAACTACGGTGATACTGCAACGGGGCATGATGAAGATGAAGAGGCGGGAGTAGGTGAAGATGAAGAGGCATCAGATGAGCCCGTTGATGATGATCTTCGTCGGGCCATCGCTGATGCACACAGAGAAGCAGAAACTGAAAACGAGAAGCGAAAGTTAAAGGGCATGTTAGATGATCACAAAAAAAGTTGTACCCAAATTGCAAGATGGCAACACAAAGCTCGGTACCACATTGGGGTTGCTGCAATGGAAGGCATATGATGGTATATGTGACAAGGCATTTGAGAAGTTACTGAAAATAATGAAGAGGAGGTTTCCAAAGGATAACGAATTGCTCGACGATACGTACGAAGCAAAGAAGGTTCTCTGCCCTCTAGGATTAGAGGTGCTGAAGATACATGTATGCATTAATGACTGCATTCTCTACCGCACTGAGTACGAAAATTTGGAAAAATGCCCGGTATGCACTGCACTGCGGTATAAGATCAGGGGAGATGACCCTGGTGATGTTGAGGGCGAGCCCCCGGAGAAGAGGGTTCTCGCCAAGGTTATGTGGTATGCTCCTATAATACCACGGTTGAAACGTCTGTTTAGAAATAAAGAGCATGCCAGGTTGTTGCGATGGCACAAAGAAGACCGTAAGAAAGACGAGATGCTGAGACACCCCGCGGATGGGTCGCAGTGGAGGACAATCGATAGAGAGTTCCCGGACTTTGCAGATGACGCGAGGAACTTAAGGTTTGGTCTAAGTACAGATCGAATGAATCCTTTTGGGGAGCAGAGCTGCAGTCATAGCACCTGGCCTGGAACTCTATGTATCTATAACCTTCCGCCTTGGTTGTGCATGAAGCGGAAGTTCATTATGATGCCAGTGCTCATCCAAGGCCCAAAGCAACCTGGCAACGACATTGATGTGTACCTACGGCCATTATTTGAAGAACTCTTATAGTTGTGGGCCAAACCAGGTGTACATGCATGGGATGAGTACAAACAGGAGTCATTTAACCTACGAGCGTTGCTTTTCGTGACCATCAATGATTGGCCTGCTCTTAGTAACCTTTCAGGACAGACAAACAAGGGATACAATGCATGCACGCATTGTTTAGATGAGACCGAAGGTGCATATTTGAATAAATGTAAGAAGGTTGTGTACCTGGGGCATCGTCGATTTCTTCCAAAGAGGCACCCCGTCAGAAAGAAAGGCAATCATTTCGGAGGTGAGGCAGATCGTTGGGAGAAGCCTGAACTCCGTACCGGTGATGCTTTACTTGATATGGTCAAGGACATAAAAGTAATCTTTGGAAAGGGTCCTGGCGGTCAATCTGTTCCGAATGACGTCGTTACCGGACATGCACCCATGTGGAAGAAAAAATCTATATTTTGGGATCTACCCTATTGGAAAGTCCTAGAGGTCCGCTCTTCAATCGACGTGATGGACGTGACGAAGAATCTTTGCGCGAACCTGCTAGGCTTCTTAGGCATGTATGGGAAGACAAAAGATACACCAGAAGCACGGGAGGACCAGTATCGTATGAAAGTCCCAAAAAACAAGCAAGAACATAATTACAAGACGGATACAGGGAGTCGCTTAAGTCCTACCAGCTACGCTCTTACCAAAGCGGAGAAGGAAATCTTTTTTGAAGTCCTTTACAGTATCAAGGTGCCGTCTGGCTTCTCATCAAATATAAAGGAAATTATAAATATGGCAGAGAAAAAATTCCAAAACCTGAAGTCACATGACTGCCACATTATTATGACGCAGTTGCTTCCGGTTGCACTGAGGGGGCTTCTGCCAGAAAATGTTCGAATACCCATTGTGAAGCTATGTGCATTCCTCAATGCAATATCTCAGAAGGTAATCGATCCAGCTAGTCTTCCAAGGTTACAGAAGGATGTGGTGCAATGTCTTGTTAGTTTTGAGTTGGTGTTTCCACCATCTTTCTTCAATATTATGACGCATCTCCTGGTTCACCTTGTCGAAGAGATTGCCATCCTCGGTCCTGTATTTCTACACAATATTTTCCCCTTCGAGAGGTTCATGGGGGTCTTAAAGAAATATGTTCATAACCGTGCTAGGCTAGAAGGAAGCATCTCCAAGGGCTATGGAACAGAGGAGGTCATTGAGTTCTGTGTTGACTTTATTCCTGACCTTAAGTCGATTGGTGTTCCTGAATCGCAGTATGAGGGGAGACTAAGTGGAAAAGGCATGCTAGGAAGGAAATCAATGATATGTAGGGACGGGATTTCTTTCACTCAAGCACACTACACAGTTCTACAAAGTTCCACCTTGGTGGCCCCGTATATCACTGAACACAAGAATATTGTACGCTCCCAACACCTGGGGCAGTCAGAAGACTGGATTACACATAAACATATGCAGACATTCGGCGGTTGGCTCCGAACACATCTCATTAATAACAACGATATTGGAGATCAGTTGTACTTGTTGGCCGGGTCACCATCTTCGACTGTAGTGACTTTCCAGGGGTACGAGATAAATGGAAATACCTTCTACACGATCGCCCAAGATAAAAAGAGCACCAACCAAAATAGTGGTGTCCGCATTGATGCAACAAACACTAACAGTGGAGAAAAGGATACATATTATGGTTACATAGAGGAGATATGAGAACTTGACTATGGACCTTCTTTTAAGATCCCTTTATTTTGGTGCAAATGGTTCAAGCTGGATGGAAAAGGGGTAAAGGTAGACCAGCTGTACGGAATGACAACAGTGGATCTCAACAATCTTGGTTACAGAGACGAACCATTCGTCCTAGCCAATGATGTGGCTCAGGTTTTCTATGTGAAGGACATGTCCTCCAGACCGAAGAAAAGAAAACATAAGGAAACGAGCTCATCCGATGAGCCAAAGCGTCACATAGTTCTTTCAGGGAAAAGAACCATCGTGGGAGTCGAGGACAAGACAGACATGTCAGAAGATTATAATAAGTTTGCTGAAATTCCCCCCTTCACAGTGAACATTGATCCAACCATCGCGTTAAATGCTGAAGATGCTCCATGGTTACGGTCGAAGCGATCATAATGTATTATTATCCTATACCTTGAGCTCATATTTGAAGCATTTGTTGTGATGTATCAGTAACATTGGTCGTTTGACCTAAATGCCATGAAACCTCGAACACGATAGCCCATATTGTGAAGGATTTTTTGTGATGTATGCAATTATCTAAGTTTATTATTTTTACAGATACACAGGTTGGGAAATTATCCATCTTAGGTGGTCTACTATTTTTGAAAAATGTATTGGTACCAATGTGAAACTTTAATTTTTCGTGCGATGAAAAGGAAAACTTCCTGGTCGTTGCCTCTCCTCTCTCTGCTTGCGGGAACGACAACGACAACGACTTTATTAAAATTTAACATTAACTAAATTTAAACTAAAATAACAACTTCTACTAGTTCTTCCGCGCATCCGCTGCTGCCCTCGTGGTTGCCGCCTCCTCCTCACGATGACGCTTATGCATCTCCTCACTATCCAGATCCGCCACACGCGGCCGCTTATGCAGCTCCTGGAGACTCTGCCTCTCAAATGCTTCTATGGTAGCCGCAAGTGCTGCCTCCTCCCACTCCTCTATCTCTGCGAGCTGCGGGTCCACCTCATCCGCTGCTGCCCTCCTGGCTGCCGCCTCCTGCCGCTGCAGCTCCTCCCACTCCTCTATCTCCGTGAGCTGCGGGTCCACCTCCACCGGCGGCGGGTGCGGCTTTGGGGGCATTGTGAAATGGGCTAGGGTTCGGTGATGAGTGAAGTGGGAGAGACGGGGACGTACTATTTATAGAGGGCGTGTAGGCGGGAAATCTCCGCGCTGCGTCGCATGGCGGGAAATATCCCGCGCGGCGTCGTGTGGCGGGAAAATTTCCCGCGCGGCGTCGCGTGGCAGGAAATATCCCGCGCGGCGTCGTGGCGGGAAAATATCCCGCGCGGCGTCGTGGCGGGAAAATATCCCGCGCGGCATCGTCGCGGGAAAATAACTTGCGCGGCGTCGTGTGACGGGAACCTATCACGCGCGGCGTCGTGGCGGGAACCTATCCCGCGCGAAACACCCAAAAAAAGGCGGGAAAAATGCAAAAGGCAGCGAAAAATTGGACCTTTTGCACCGGTCCGTGGCTAGAACCGATGCAAAAGGGTCTTTTGCACCGGTTCCAGTCACGAACCGGTGCAAAAGGCCCCCAGTATAAACTAACGCGCGCCCACCCATCTTCCTCATTCGCGCGAGGAAGGAAACCACGCCGGCAGGCTGTCCAATTTCGGAGCCGCGCCGCCGCCGCCGCCGTCCGGCCGCCTCCCGCGCCGCCGCCTCCTCCGCCCGTCGCCGCGCGCCGCCTCCGTCCCGCGCGTCGGCGCCGTTTCGCCGGCCTCCTCCGCGCACAGACGCCGCCCGCACGCGCCGCCGCCGCCCGCCACCGCCCGCGCCACCGCCACCGCCCGCGCCGCCTAGCTTCTTCTCCGGCCCGGCCACCGGCAAGCCAAGGTGAGGGCGCCCCGGCCGCCCCAAAATCCCCCTTTTTTCTTTAAGTTTTTTGTTTTGTTTTTTGGTTTTAATTAGTTAGATAATTTAGTTAGATTTATTTAGATATTTAGTTAGATAATTAGTTAGATATTTTAGTTAGATAATTAGTTAGATATTTTAGTTAGATAATTAGTTAGATAAGTCCTAATTTAGTTAGATAATTAGTTAGATATTTTAGTTAGATAAATTTTAGTTAGATAAGTTTTAGTTAGATAAATTTTAGTTAGATTTATTTAAAAAAATTTAGTTAGATAAAAATGTATGTGTTAGAAAAAAGTAGTAATATTTGTTACTAATATATATTCATAAGTTCTTTATTCAAATTCAATATTATATTTGTTAGTTTGCATACGATGCCGCGCCCGCCGCGTCCTGGAGCTAGGACAATTTTAGACCAGATGCTGCTGATGGGGGAGGTTCGGGATTAGGCTCCGCCGGGGTGGCACTGGGAGGTGTTATCTTCCGGGGCGCGCACCTTGGTGCGGAATACGGGTCCCATCGTCGACCCGGATATTCTCTGGTGGAGGTCGCGTGGGCCACGGTCGTTTCAGAGGGAGCCGGCGCCGCAGGAGGTGGTAGCTCAGCGTATTAGAGAGGAGGACGAGCACGTTCGCCGTTACCTGTATGCGTTAGACACCAGGTATACGGGCGGATGGTCAGTTATGCAGGGATCTCACATTATCTATGATCCTGTTGTTGTTCTGTGGCTTTGGGTGTTCAGTCGGCGTGGCTCAGGACCCGATCGGCGCCGTTGAGAGGTTCTAGTGATGTATTATGGTTAAATAAAAATGGAGCTATATGTGTAACTTAGATCTTTGATTATGTATTGAGCATTATCCTTAATTAGTACCTATATATATGTGTAACTCTAATATTTGATCATGTATTGAGCATTATTCTTAATTACTGCTTCGTTGTGTTTATAGCATTAGAATAACTTGTAAGTCTTTGCAGAAACTATGGAACGAGACCTAGAAAAAGAGTACATCATCGAGGACATTATCCGTGATGATGACGATATCACCTCTCTTTACCTAAACCAATCCGGCGAGGGAGACGAGCGAACCCGTGGAGACGGCTCCGGTGAGGGAGACGAGCGAACCCGTGGAGACGGCTCCGGTGAGGGAGATGAGCAAGACCACCGTGGAGATCGCTCCGGTGAGGGAGAAGGTGACGACTCCGAGGGAGAAGCTCACGGCGCCGAGGTGTATATATATTAATTAACCAAGCCTCCAGATTTGTGCATATACATATATTAACGTTCTTTCTTCTTTTAGACCTCCCGATCAACAAACTCTACTGGCAGAACTAAACGAGGCGCGGCCAGAAAGATGGAAGACCATGAAAGGTGCACCATCACGGAAATCGCTGTAGATGGCGAACCGATTTCTCCCAAGGCTCACGCAAAAAAGTTTGTAAGTCAATGCGGAGTTATTGTTAGGGACACCATCCCGATCACCACTCAAGAATGGAAGAAACCTGCAAAGGGGGATGAAGGAGTTACTTATGTCGACACGAGATCCAAAAATCTGATGTTTAGGAAGCTCCTGGTAAATTTCATCTTACCGGAGCCAGCTGACTTTGATAGTGAGAATGACAGGCCAGACCCTAAGGATCCCGAGCTGAATAGCGTACAACGAAGAGTCAATAAGTGGGCTCTTAAGAAGATGGCAATACAGTTCAATGACTACAAGAAGAAATTGGACACCTTCTTTGTCAAGAAAAAGAAGACTCTGGATTTCAACGGCCCCTATGAGAAGATAAAAGACCACTGGGAGGCATTTGTGAAGTACAAGACATCGGAGAGGGCAAAGAAAAGGTCAGTCACCAATATGAAAAATGCTGCTAATAAGATGTACTTCCATACCATGGGGCGAGGAGGCTACAAGGCTGGCAGGCCTAAGTGGGAGAAATGGGAGAACGACCTAATTGAAAAGGGGATCCAGCCAGAGGTACTGAAATGGAACCAGCGGTCAAGGGATTGGTTATACGCGCATGGGGGCACGTTGGACGCACAAGGGCACTGTATATATACACCAAGACATCAGGAAAACCCACTTCCCATCGAAGCCTTTAGAAATGTTGCAAAGGAAGTTGAAGAGGGGAAGTTCAGTCCCGAAAGAGAGAAGGACCAGCTCACACACGCCCTTGGGAATCCTGAACACCCAGGACGAACACAAACCATACCAGGTGGCAAGCCATGGTGTATTGGGTTTCCTGCAGAAACGAAGAAATATCCCGATAGAAGCCGTCAGAGGAAAAATGATGTGGTTCAAGAACGCGTTTCTAAGCTAGAGGAGCAAGTGAGGATGATAATGTCAGGCTCAGTCACCCAACCTCAAGCTAATCCGCAGATAGAAGAAGCTGCATTCGATGCTACCGGCCAGGGATCTCAGCGGAAAAGCAGTGTGGCTTCCACGGAGCTGCCGGGTGATGATGCAGATGTGGATCCGTAGATGGCTCCTCGCTACCCTGTGGATCCGCCGATGGTTCCTCCCTCCCCTATGGATCCGCAGATGGCTCCTCGCTACCCTGTGGATTATATCACAGAGTCGACACCTTGTCAGCTACATTTCAAAACGATGGGCTACTTAACGCTCAAGGCGGCGATCGGCTATGTCTTACCGCCAGTACCTGATCAAAGATACCACTTCAAACCGGTTCCACATGGCTACGCTGTTGCCGTGGTGGATCAAGTTATGGATGGGTATGGGCCGCTGAGGCTTGACCACCCTGCCGGTGAAGGGGATTTGCTGGAGCTGGGAGAAGCCAAGAACACTACAGTTCTATGGCGAAAGGAATTCATTGTGATTCCGGGTTGGAAGGCACCAACAAGGTCTCCACCGAGCCAGCATTCTCCACCGATGCAGCCGTCTCCAGTGCGTTAGCCTTCTCCGCCGGCGCGTGAGCCTTCTCCGCCGCCGTAGCCCACCACTCAGTCTAAGAGCAAAAAGCGGACCGCTCCGGCAATGAGTCGTACCCGATCACCGAAACGCAAACAAGAGCCCCTCCCAAGAGTGCCTAAGGTTCCTCCCAAGAGACCTTATGACTATACAAATGAGGAAAATGACAGGATCGCAAAGGAACATCACATGAAATCCATGTTTGGCAAGAAAAAGCCCCAGCCTGAGCCCGAGCCGCCTATATCAAAGGAAAAAAGTTGAAATTGCTGAAGTCCCTTCATCAACCAGAGCCAAGTCTTTCATCGAACTATGACCGGTCTATTCGCAAGTCAAATGTGGTAGCAAAAGAGCGGTGGGAAAAAGGTAAGGAAGAAGGGAAACCAGTTCCCCAGCTTGGAACCCAGAAAACCTCGTGCCCCCCGCTCCAAGTGTATCCCGATGTCCTACAGTGCCTTGATCCGATGATGGTAAAACTATACAAAGATGAGGCAGATGCGGCCGGTATGAGTATTCCTGAGTACTTAAGCCGCATCGAATTCATGATCACGGGTGATGTCCAAATAGCATACCAGTACAAGTATGGGCAACCTCTTATCAGAGCTGAGGAGTTGCCTCATCTATTAACACAACTGCGAAGACTGCATAATTGGTACTTGGATGCATGTAAGGACGGTCAGAACTGGATCATGGTGGCAATCAAAGAGGAGCACTACGGGCACACTGACGTGATGAATATCGAATTTTGTGAATTATTTCAGTTATTCAATCAAGACGCCCTCGACAAATCTCTGCTGAGTGCCTACTGTCTGTAAGTATTATTTATGTAATTAAGTCTCTACCGCGGCTCGTCCATTGCATGCATATAACTATACTCTCACTATATTATGCAGAATGAAGATCCATGAATGCCGCAAGGGGCAAATCTATGATCTTGGGTTCATTGATCCATATACCGTGAATGGGTATAATGTCGACAACTCTCCCAAGGACACGGAGAATAACTTGGTATATGCCGCCTTAAGGAAAAAATCATACAAAAGGGCAATACTATTTCCTTACAACTTCGCGTGAGTGTTACTGTCTTCACACATTAAATCTTTTTCGCTTACTCCATGTGTTAAGTGTAATTGATGAGTTATGCATATATATATATATATGTGTCCGCAGGTTTCACTATATCCTGCTAGTCATTGAACCCGACACCGGAGTAGTATAAGTCATGGACTCGAAGAGTAAACCCCTTGAGGCGTGGGGGGACATGGCTGATATCCTCCAGAAGGCTTGGAAACGGTTCGCCAACAAGGCTCCGGGTTTACGGAATAAAGAGCTTCGAATAAAACCTGTACCGGTAAGTACTACTAGCTAGGTGGCGCATCTCTTTGATTCTAGTTTCAATACCATTATTATCATCTTTGATTATTATTTTGATTGTACTTTGTTCTCGTAAAGTGCTTGAGGCAAGAGGACGGGAATAATTTATGCGGGTTCTACGTTTGCGAGTTCATTCGCCAGAATACCCACCATGTGACCAAAATTTTGGAACAACTTGATGTACGTAAACAACATTCATAACTTTATTTTATCACCTTGTGTTTCATTCACATACACATATATATATATACTGACCACCGTACATTCTTGAAATTATTAGATCCAACGGTTGCGGGACGGTCTTCTAGCAACCGAGCGTGTACGAGCAATTCAAGAAGAACTGGCGGGATTCTTACTTGAGCAAGTCATAGCTCCAGACGGAGAACACTATGTGCCGGCCGCCGTCCAATATTGAATAGAAATTATTTTGAAAGTTGATGTAGACATATATATATATGCATGAACGTGTGTCACTTCGATCGATATATGTAATATAATGGTTTCCTATATATATGTGTCTGCATTATAACGTGTTTCGAATGGAGGCAGAGTCTGCCGCGGCAGCGTTTTAGTGTAAATTTCCTGCCGCGGTGCCGCGGCAGCGTTTTAGTGCAATTCCCTGCCGCGGCAGAGTCTGCCGCGGCAGGGAAGGGCACCAAAACCCTGCCGCGGCACAACCCTTTAGCACCGGTTCGTATTACTTACCGGTGCTAAAGGTCCTACGCCGGGCGCTCCACAGCGGGCCACATGGTGCCCCCTTTAGCACCGGTTCGTAACTGAACCGGTGCAAAAGGGGGGAGGGCTTTTGCACCGGATCGTTTGCACCGGTTCGCCATCCGGTGCATATGGCCTTTTCGAACCGGTGCAAAAGCCCTTGTTTCTACTAGTGTAGTGGTATTTAGATGGACACGCTCTAATATTTTCCAAATCTTTTCACGGGAAGAAAGTTTGATTTTGGTCGAGGTCTGGTGTTACTTGATTTCATATATGTAGAGATAAATCTCAAAATCAAAGTTGACGAAGAGCCTCTAGGCCAGCAAATCAGCAAGGGCTTACTTAGCATCGATGGACTAGCTCAGCCTAGAGACGAGAAAGTTAATTTTGGAAGTCGAACTCTTAAGAGCTGGTTTAGTACGGTGAAGGTGAGCTATGCAACTATTCTAAATGCTGTCGAGGGTACCTTTGAAATCGAGATACTCGAGGGACATTTCTGTGGAGAGATCAGAGTTGGCATGGAGGGCGTTGAAGAAAAGATTGTGATTCATAATAGCAAGGAAGATGGTGTGGTGACTTTTTCTGGTGACAGGACGGTTATCACTCTGCAGCGTCGTGTCCTTACTATCTGCCTAGGCAGAATGCTCACGTTTGAGTTTGTTAGTAAGGGTTGTCGTCATTGTGGTGGTGGTGTTGGTGATTCTAATTCTACTACCGAACAAAGAGTTGAATTCGCACCACAACGCTGTGGTCAAGAGGAGACGAAAGTAAGTTGTGGTGCTAGTAAGCTTCTAGTGAAGGTAGTCTGGTCCATGATGGACATATATGGCCGTAGTCCCTCAAAAACTTAATAAACTTAGTTGTGATGTAATGAGCTAAGGGTTGTGTTTACTTTAAACGTGGCATTGACCATGGCTGACCTGACTCTATGGTCCAATAGGTTTGAAGTACCTAGCCAAAAGGTCCATGCACTGGTCTGGCGTGATCACCTCTCATCTTGTAACTTAAAAACTCTCATTCTGAAATGTGATATGCTCAAAATTATTTGGTGCCTTACCTTGCATCGGTGTTATATGTTCAAGATTACTTTTGCATGTGTACTCTCAGATGTGATGTTTTCCCACGCTGGAAGCCAAAGTTCTTTATTATTTGGATATATATGCGCTTGAGCACTCCTAAATATAACAAGCCAATATGCAAGATATGGTCCAGCTGATTTTTTGTTATGAACTTCCTTTTGAAGAATCTAGTTTATTGTAGATGAAAAAAAAACCAGAAAACAGTAGGGGTTTCCCCTACTGTATAGATAAATAATGGACCGGATACAACATAATAATGAGGTAATTCAACCCACAAATGCAGAACACAAGGGAAAGACAACCAAGATTGATCAACTTTTGTGGTTACCCATTTTATTCCCACATCATTTTATTTCACCGTTTTCAGTGTGCACATTGTTTTGCTTCGGCAATGCCAATGGCAAACAATCATTCTTGGTACATGACTCATCGTAAACTCAGGAATTGAAGTAAGGGCATCTCCAGCGGGGCGACGCATTTCGGACGCCTAAACGGACGCGTCGCAAATGGTCGAAATCGACCGCGCGTCCGTTTGCGTCGGGGGTGGCTCCAGCGGCACGACGCATAATTTTTTTTCCCATTCATAAAAGTCATAATTTACGTTAATAAAAACATAAAAAGACTTTAAAAAGGCCATAAAGGTGTGGTAAAACTAGGTACTGTCTACTGGTCGTCGTCGCTGACGAGGTCGATGAACTCTGGCAGGCTGGTACGCCAACGGTGGAGGATGTACGGCAGGCTGCGGCAATTGCGGCCAGGCCGTCGCCTACGCAGGAGGCTGTGGTGAAGGTGGCCACGGATCCTAGGCCGGAGCGGCAGCCGGTGCCCGGTCGTTGGAACGCGTCGGCGTGGCTAGAGGAGTCGCCGGCCTCCCTGCGCGAGCGCATACTCGCGGAGCTGGATTGCGAGCCCGTCCCACAAAGCGAGCTCGTTGAGCTCGTCGAGCTCGCTATTGGCCAGTGCCATGGCAATGGCCTCCTCCTCGGTAATGTCCGGCGGCTGGGTCTCCGGATCCCATGCCGGCACGCCGTCGTCATGGTCGTAGTTTGCACACTTCGCGTGCTCGTCCTCGTCCTCGTCCGCGTCCTCCTGGTCATTCTCCTCTTCTTCCGTGACGATCTCGCGGTCGAAGTACTCGAGGTCGCCGAGGTAGCCAGCGCGGCGGCGCGCGTCGAACTCCCGCGTCCCGAACGAGATCCAATTGTAGGAGTTGAGCGCGTACGCCGGATCTTCTTGGAGATCTGGCGGCAAGATCGCTCGGCAGCGGTGCACCTCGTCCCGGCGCTCTCGGCCCTCGCGCGGCACGGGGGGGCCGGCACGCGCCTGGAGTTGAGGTACCAGCCCTCTCCAGGCAGGTTTGCGTCCGGCCATGGCACCGACCGGTTTTCCTCCGAAAGGCGGCGCGCGAGCTCGATGCGGACGTACCGCCCGACCCGTGGCTTCTTGCCGGACCGCGAGCCGCTAGCCTCATGGTCGTTCTTCGTCTTGTGGAATGGCCAGCATTTCTTCCCCATGGCGTCGGTCGGGTGGCTAGTGTGGGCTCTGGCAATGGTGTGGTCGGGGAAATGGGCGCCGGCAGCATTCCTTAAAGAGGCTCGGACGCTATCTTGCATTCAATGTCCTGCCACTGCGACGCCGCCCAGCAGCGCACGCTCGCGGAAGCCGAGGCGCGCCATTAACGCGGCCCTAGAAAAGCTGCAGCGCGCCGCCCGTAAGTAATATCGCGGAAGACGAAGCATCTGTGCCCCTGCCAGACGGGCCCGTGCAAGGACCGGGCGTACGACCGCTGCGTCCGCGCAGCATCCGCAGAGACGCAAACCTGACGCATATTTGGGCCACGTTCGCGTCGCTGCGGACGGCCCGGTCACTATGCGTCGCCCCGCTGGAGGTGGTACCAGACGCATTTCCGGCCCGGGCGGACGCAAACGGTCGCTCAGTTGGAGATGCCCTAATAAACAAACTTTTAAAGCTCCATTTCATGCCTGCAAAATTTACATGCACTTAGGGCTCATTGCCAAAGGATTTCAACAAGCTGTACGATTTACACATGTTTCAAACCAGTTCCCAAGGCGTCATATCTCACCAACACGAACGGGGCACGCACGCACACACAACATGAAGTTTCAAAAACAAACCCACATTGCAGTTTTTGCATCAGCTCAGACACCTCTATTTTTGGCGGAGCGTGAGCACCTTTTCTTACTCGTTGAGACAACCAGTGTAACAAGAAACCAAGTGCTGACTCACCACGTCGTCTTCACCGTTCTTTCAAAACAAACAGGGCTCAGCATCCTAACATGTATCTTTTTTACACATCATCATGCATCCATCTTGAGCTAGTTCAACCGTCTAGTTCTTTGATCGCGCTCAGCCATGACCACCGTCTCCTGCTTTTTCCTTTCTTTTGTAATTTTGTTCATAGTCATGGACCCAATCTTGTCAAACGCAAACTAGGAAAGGAAAAAAAAAAGTGAAAGATGGATAAATCAGATTCCAATGTTAGGTAATTGAGTGCTTTCAGCATGAAACATCAACTTGATAAACTACAGAGATAGCTCAAAAGTTCTGACTCTCACTTTAATGTAACTTCTTAGTGTCCCAAGTATAAGTTTATAACAGTATGCATCATCACTGGCTACTTCAGTATTTGTCGGTACAAAAGAGTGGATAATTACCGTGAGCAGCTCATCAGGCTCATATAGATGATGAGCAGTTGTTTGCAGAACATCAATTACATCACCAATATGTTGGATTCGTAGAAGATCATCTTCTCTCATCTGCAAGTTTTAAAGAATTTATGAAAAGTGAAATCAAAACAATGCCAAACAATCATAAGGTATTATTTCAACCATATAGGCAAGGAATCCAAACACTTTCTGAATAGCATGCAGAGAAGAAAATTTCCTGAGTGAACACCTTGAAAATTGCTAGAGCGACATGGAACAAGACCTTTGCACCTTCATTGAATAAAACATCCCACACTCGGAGAGTTGTCTGTTCACAGTAATAACAGTGGTAATTGTGAAATGATTTTACAGTGAGTTCAGGGACATCACTGGTGGATGAGGTAAACGCTGGTATCAGGTAAACTATTTTCTAACCTCTGAAGGCAATGTTTTGGAGAAGAGGCATAAGAACCATTCTGTGGCAACAAGCGAAACATCAAACCCCATTGCTTCAAGATGAGCAGGAATTCTGAAACATTTGGAGAATCCAATATAGTACACAATTACAGGATCATTATTGTCAGTGAGAAATAATAGCATGAAGGAAAAACATACCGTGGGCAATTTTTGGCTAGAAGATCTCTGAATACTCGCTGCTCAACATGGCATCCATTAAGAGTATCAGTATAACAATCACTGACGAGAACATTTTCCAAGAGTACAGCAAGCATCCAAAATGCATCTTCCTCTGTCTTCATAACGAGCAACAATAGAGCAGCCACATAATTTAAACCCTGCAGTACACAACTGTTAGAAGGTCCTTTGTGAAATAAATAACATTTGGCAAACTAGACATGGCACTATGGTTACCTGGCAATACCCAACTTCTGAATCACGGAACGAATACCCAACAAGTACACGTCGAAGAGATGCCTGACCTGCCTCGCTGTTCAACCAAGGATGGCAAGGAAACGTGCGAGGGAGATCCTATAATGACAAAGCATTAATCTTTATATCAAAGATTCACCAAACTAGTGGACAGACCAGTGTATGCCGATAAGTGATGAACATGATCTTGATAAAACAGTAGTATAAGCTACATGTTCAGATAAAACACAATGTAGATCAATTACACAGAGTGACCTTGAGGCACACAGGCAGTGTGAAGAATGTTGCTTGAACATCCTTGAACCAATGAAGCACATGGAAACCAAGTATTCATATGGCTGAAGCCATTCGATGCTTGCAAGATGTTGGTCTTTTTTTTTTGAGAAGACAAGATGTTGCTCATTAATAAGTTTAACAAGCAATATAAGTATACTCTAAAAAGAGAAACTGTACTCTTTAATTCTCTATTTGTTCTTGGTATGTGGAACCACTGTCAGAATCTAAAGAACAAAGAACCGATTGAACTGGCAAAACGTTGTAGATCAATTATAAATGTTCAGACATAATAATTTCATTTCTTCCAAGATAATAAAGCATGGTTGTATAACCATTAGGAGGTAGGAAGGCATCAACAGAAAAAGAACAGATGACAACTTACATGGTCGATCTGGCGAGTGGCTGGTGTGGTTTTCCCCTCCGTGGCCCTGATCAGCTCGTCATAGTACGTCTCAGGGACCGTCGACCGCTTCTTGGCTGCACCGGACACGGACAGCCATACCTTCGGCCTCAGAGCCGGCGGCACCCCCTTCCTGATCAGCCTCCTCTTTGTAACTGTATTAGTGAGCACTGATAGCTTGAGCGCCGTGGCCCTAATCACACCCTCGCCACCGTTGGATGAGATCCTCGGCTGGAGGTACCAGTTTGCGCCCTTGCTCGCTTCCAGTGCCCACCACACCCTCCCTTGCTCCCTTATCCTCTCCCTCACCTCATTCAGAGCATTGACATTGTCCACGTTGCCCTCCACCATGAATCCACACAGATCTTCAAACTTCACAGACAAGTGGTAGGCATTGGCATGGCCCTTCCGTGGTACTTTGTACCTGATGTTGTGGCTGGTGGTGGGCATGGACGCAGGGGGTGTGGTCCACAATGACCACCTCCTCCTCCTGGGGTTGAAATCATCTACCAAATCCCTGGGCTGGATCCCAAACATATTCTTATCCAAATTTCTATTGTGATGCCACTATATATGTATCGTTATTTATCAATCCACCCCGAAATGAAGACTTTTTTTGGTGTTGCCTTCTTGGTTTCCTTTCTCGTCGTTGATCCCTACAACCACCCAGCAAACAAAACCTTAGTTGCCATTCCTGGTATGGAGAACAATCAAGGAAAAAAATAGCGCGCTATAACAAAATAGCGTCGGCCGAAAAATACGCTATTAGCGTGCTATAGCGCGCTATAGCACGCTATAACGCCGGAATGATGTAGCGTGGGATGTTTAAAAACGCTATAGCGTGCTATTAGCGCCGAAATAGCGCGCTATTTTTTTCCATGAGAACAATTATAACCAAGATGCAGAAAAGTCATGCGGAAAATTAAACTTCAACAGTACACTCCACCCGACCCCAACCAACAGTTCAAAGAGGGTCAATTGGAAAGTAGTTAAATTGTGCACATAACTATGGAAGTCTGAAAATGGTTTCGTTTCAGTGTACTCCTTAGGGGTGGAAATTCAGTTGTTCATGTGTTTGCGAGAAAATGTGTGGACAGTGGACACACATTCAGTGAACTATATATCACACCGTGTACTACTCCGTGAAAAGAACCCTTATTTTCCATACTGAACTGAAATATGGATTAGCTACTGAAAAGAAGAGCACGATCTACATCAAGCTAGCAAGACAAACAGTGGCAGGTTCTATCGATTCTGCAAAGGATCCGAGTGAATAAAATCTACAGGCGCCCTCATTCAGGCGCAGACCCAGACGAAAATACTGACTGGGCGCACTCATTCCATGAACTTGCAGGATTTGAATAGTTTCCTGAAAATTAAAAAGCAAAATTTTCAGTGGGGGCCGCTGGCCGCACTCATTTTGGGGGCCACCGGACACCCTCATTTTGCATTCGTGTGCAGCGAACAGATTTGCCTGAGGCCATGATCGGTTGCTGCTGACTGCTGGTAACACTTAAAGCACCGCTATATATGAATGCTCATTCGCGGACAGAAGTTTCAGACTCTGGACTACTCTGTATATATTCGAAAAAAGAAGCTCCTCATTTCCCATACCGAACGGGAGAACAACTACGTACCAACAGCGAACAAGGGGAGGATCAACGTTTAGTCAGCTCCAGACCACGACGAGCTGCTGCTGTCGATGGTCAATAAAACCGCCGGCGTGGCTCGCTGCCGCGCTCGACCCCTTAGCTACCTAGCTTTACATTTGGCATGAGACAAATTTCGGCAGCGATGCACGGCAGAGGCAGTGTGCAAGGAAAGCATACAGATCAGGGCTCGCAACATGACACGTACTAACAAGGAGCGAGAAAGGTACCTGTAGGAGCCGGGTCACCGCCGCTGGCTTTTGGATCTATCCGGGTGCTGGAATCTTCAGGACCCGACAAATCCCAGTCGCGCGCGCTGGATCTCCCCACCTCGGACGGCGGCGGGGAGCTCTCGGATTGGCAGATGGTCGAGGCCGGAGCTCCGGGACGGAGGAGGCGGGGAGGGGACAGGACGGAGCGGGGGAGTGGGCGGTCGGTCAATGTGTGTCGGATCGTGACCCCCTCGCAAATCCATTGAGGAAGAAGACGGCATTTGGCAAAGCAGGGGTGGCGTGGCGCGCCCTGCAGACGGCGGCGAAGCACACACGGTCGCGCGGGGAGGCGCCGACCCTGGAGAGGACAATGCCGACCAGGGAACGTATCATGTGAAAATGGCCTACATCCTGCAAATCTGAAAATTTGCGTCCGTCCCGTCGGATTAGATACGAACGGTCAGATCTCTTGTTCGGTTTCCACCATCCTGCGATTTGCAGAAAACCCCTCATGTCTATTATGTTCCTCTCCCGTCCCTATTCCATAGGACATCGATACAGAACATCGAGATCCCCTTCTTCTCCACCTCTCGGCTCCCCATTCCCCATCTCGGATCGAGCGAGTGCAAGCACCATGGCTATGGTGCCCCACCCGGCTTAGTCCGGCATGCCGGATCTCGTGCCGGATAGATCTTCGCTTGGTCGCACCTCGTAGCCTCGTTCCCTCGCCTCCATGTCTTCGTTAGGCTCTCGATCGTGGGACGAGGGCGAGCGCCGCCTTGACGGTTAGGGAGGTCTGCCGCATTGCGAAGGAGATCTGCAAGTTCTCCGCCGGTTCGATCTTCCTTTCCGAGTAATTGTTTCTAGCCGCATCTCCAGGGATTCTTCATCGACGAGATAGAATCATATGCATCTTCTAAAAGCCAACTTTAACTCAGCCGAGTCTTCCAGGTTGATTGATCTGGATATTTAGGAGCGGGTTAGCGGAGGAAGATTTTTTAATAAGAAATAAGAACCTACCACGGTGGATGTGAGGACTAGCTAATACTACTTAAGAAATTTTGTATCTAGTGAGTGCATCAGAAAGAACATGTATTTATTTATGGCATGCACATTGGGAAATATTTGAGCATATATTGTTTCAGGATCACAATCTTTATTGATAGATAATGATTGTTGCCATTAAGATCTGATCCTAAGTTCACGCTTTTGAATATGTCTGTTTTACCAATACTGTATAGGCAATCAGATATTCAGAATCTGGCTGTAAAAGAAGTGCTCTCGTTTAATTGGAAAAAAGCTGAAGCTACGTAGTGTTCAGCTCTTCCAAGAGCTACAACTTTTTTCATTAGCACAAAAGTAAGATAGAGAAACATATATTACCACACTGTCTTCATTTTCTTAATGGTTGTGTCATGATGATGATGTGGTCAGTTTAGATATCAGTTCAGTGTTTCATTGTTTGCATTCTGAATTCTGAACTATATTTAGTAAAATGGTAAGCTTGAAATGCTTTTATTTTCAATAGAGCTGACATGTTCAGAAAAAGGACATAAGCAGTTTTTGATGCATGTGACGCTGCACTTACATGATTTGCTAAGCATTTACCAGTACATAAATTACTTGTACTGTGTTCTGTACTAGAACTTGGATTTTCTCCTACATATTCCATATTTTGTTACAAGATTGATTATTTTTACCTGAAAATAATTCAAAATCATTGATGCAGAACGAAATCTGTTGTTTTCTCTGGTAATACATTCTGAAGTTGTCTTCTGTATGCAAGAATAGCAGCTTGTATGGATCTCGTGGAGAGTGAGATGTCATCGTGTCGTATGGAAACAAATGATTGTGCTGATGCTGAATCCATTGTTGTCACGAGCTCTACCATATCAGATTGCTTTAGTACGCCAACGAGCAGCGGGAGCATTCCATTTTGTGTGCGTATCTCTAGACTTCAGTATGTTGTTTCATCTCTTGCATGGTTGTGGTTACTGATACTCATTTGATATTATAATCACATTTCAGATTACCTCCTGGACCCCTGAATGTGACGAGGCAAAAAAACCAGCCATAGGCATGGAGTTCAAAGATTTGGGTGAGGCTGAGCACTTCTACAAGTCGTATGCCCATAGTGTTGGTTTTTCTGTACGGAAAGGGCAGAGTAGGACCGTTGGAAATGAACAAGTGTGGAAGAGATTCTATTGCAATAGACGTGGCTGGCGATCAGAGAAAGAGCAAACCAAGATTATGCGCAAGACAAAAGTTACTAGGTGTGACTGCCAGGCAATGATAACTCTAAAATGGAAAGGCAATAAATACATTGTGACAGCATTTTTTGAGGACCATACACATCAGTTAGCCTCGCCTAGCAAGCAACAATTCCTTAGATCGAATAGAGAAGTTAGTGACAGTGCAAAGAGTTCACTGTTCACATGCCACACAGCAAGCATTGGCACCTCTGCGGCCTACCGCTCTCCTGGAAAATGCAAGAGAATTAAAGGACACTTGGACAAGGGCGCGAAAAAAAGCAAAGTCGCTGGGGACAAGCAGAAGGGAAAGACAATACGGATGTGTTCTTTATGCCACCAGCTGGGTACACATGATAAGCGCACTTGTCATACAAAATCCACACAGTAGCATGCAGGTAATGTATCCACTCGTCTCCATTTTTGTTTTGCAAGTTTACAATGACAACTCGTTTATTCAAAGGCTCGTCAACACATTCATGTGGCATGCTAAATAGTTGTATATTACCCAAGGTAATAATATATAGGGTGTATCTTCATTATAAGGTGATCGGTAAGTATAAAGCGATGTGCTCAGAACATCTTATCTGAAATTTTCGTGCCTGAATCCTGGGTGAAATGGACTTTACCCACTGTAAGTGTTATTTTACTAGCGGGCGAACACATGTAGTACAAAAATGTCACAGTGGCAAATTTATAATTTCCTGGAATCTTAGTACAGAAATATTTCTGGGCTACAACAAAACCTTCTGCATACATAATTTCCTGGAATTTATAAGATTTTTCTGTTGCTCTCATTGTTTACTCAGGAACCTTTTGAATTTTATCTGCAGATACTTGGAGCACAACTATGCATTTCCGTGGGTCCATTCAGAAGTTTGCCGCAAGATAGCAGTTGACCAGTTGTCTAGTAGTATTAGAAATATGTATATTATCTGGAAGTTATGTACTAATTGTTCCTTCCTAGAACTAATATGAATGCAATCTTTATACTGGCCACCTGATGGCTGATGCCATGTTTCATGTTTCCAGACGGTGGTTTCAGTCTTTCGGAAGGCATGGAGATGCTTAATTGATATCTTTTAACTTAAATGGTTTGAAGATTTATGCTGTTTGTGAAATACATAAAACCTGATGGCTGATGACATGTTTGATGTTTCGTTATCTGAAAGTTATGTATTATTATTTAATTATGCAGTTTGATTAGTCAGTTCTCGTTTTTACTTGACAAGAACACTAGTCGTAACTTTAACCAGAATAGAATATTTACACGCTGTAACTTAAGCAAATCCATTATCACGCACAGAAAAATCTGGTCAAACTTTTCAGCCCAACTTGTCAGAGCATAGAACAATTGGCACACGATGGTCCTGGAACAATTTAAGTGGCACAGGAAAGTCCAGCAACGTAAGGCACAACATGTACTGGTGATGCTGATTTTTCAAGCCAGAGATCTGTGAAGGACCTCACTGCAAACTGTGAAGTGTGGCTGCGGGCGTTTTTTTGTAAAACGACCATCAGGACCATCTGAACCACTGGTACATGATCCTACGGCCCATAACGAAAATTTCCAGATTTTCAGGATCTGGCAGTTTCCACCTGATACGCCCCCATGCCGACCAGGTCGTCCGGTAGGCACCGTCGGACCACCCTGCCGCCGACTGCTTGATGCGGTGGTCGCGGGCTGCCGTCGCCGATATCGACATCGCCGTGTGCTCCCTGCTCCGATCGATCGAAATCCCCTGGAGTCTGTTACATAAGGGGCCAGCCAAAACAAAGCGAGAAACCCGATTACACATAGACATATATACTACTAGCATATACTACGTGCTACTGGGATAATTACAGGGTGTGTCTATGTCTAAGTTGACTGAGATTTTCTTAGAAAAATGCAACTGCAGTTTAAAGAAAAGTGCAACTCGGTCCAGTTGCACATTTCTGACAGAAAAGTGCAATTGCACTTTTTTAACAGAAAAGTGCAACTCCAGCACTTTTTTTAATTGACTTAGACTTAATAAAATCTCAGTTAACTGAGACATAGCAAAACCGATAATTATATCCAGCCCAAATAATTAATCTACTAGAGTACTTGTGTGTCTAGTTTAATTTCTATAAAAAAAGTGTTGTAAAGCTTAATCAAATCTCAATTTGATGTTACGCGCCGAGGGTCTGCCGTACCGGTTGTGCCACCTTCTCGCCATTGGGCGACTTGTCGAGGCCTTTGGTTTTTTGATGATGCGCGTTGGTGTGATGTCAGGGTGTTGGCTCTGTTCATTGACCCCCCCCCCCCCCTCATAGGTGATGTAGGATTAGCTAGCTGTCGTTAGTTTTGGTGGCTTCGGTTCGATCTTTGTAATATTTCTTGTAAGGTGTTGTGAATATTCTAATAAAAAGGCCGTGTGCATCCCTTGGATGCAGAAGCTGGGGTGATATTTCCCCCATTTGAAAAAAAAAATCACAGCCTAATTTATACATCAATCTTTTTTTAATCTAAGAAGTCACAAAGTGGTGTGTTTTATATAAATATTTTTTCTATGCTAATCACCTTATCTAATTGTCAAAAGTTCATGTATTTCTCTAAAAATAGAAATCTAATAGTCAAAAGTCATGTACTATTTCTCTAAAAGTAGAAAACATGATCGATTTTGGGAAGCAAAAATAGAGTATCATTAAATGGAAACATAATTATATAAATAATTAAATTTAAATCTAGCATCTGCGAATTATGACGTCGTAGCAACGCACGGGCTTTGTACTAGTTTCTATAAAAAAAAGTGTTGTAAAGCTTAATCAAATCTCAATTTGATGTTAAATCTTGAAGGAATCAAATTAGCTTAATTAAAGGCATGAAGATCTAATATAAATTTTAGTTACTTTAAAATTCCAAAAAAATAAAAGTAAAAATAGCAACAAGCACCTAATGGTCCAAACAACAATAATATGAATTTTATCTTGGTTCTAGAAGATTATTTCATCGATTATTTTAAACTCCAAAGATTAATGAAAAGTCATAACTAAGTATTAAGTTAAATTATGAGGTTATTTATAATTCCCAATAAATCTTTACCCCTTGTAGTTGTAATACCATTTTTTACCATGTTAAAATTCATGTTTTAGATCATAAAAAATGTCAAGTAAACTGACAATATTTTCTCCCAACTATTTCATGAATTTTAATGAACAAATTAAATGTATGTCCATATTTTCTTAAGATATATATTTTTTTGAAAGGTTCTTAAGATATATATTAGTCTAAGGAAAATCTTAAATAGCTTCAATTTGGATAAATGCCCTAATAAGTAATATCCTATTAGGCATTTCAAAAAAATGTGCCCCTATTTAGAATATTTGAGGGCATATTAAAAAGTGTCCCTAAACATGTGCCCTCAAAATACCTACCGTGTTGTAGTGGGTGGCGATGTTCCCACGGCCGGTAGCCTAGGGGTCGGTTGTTGATGCCCGTGTCTGTCTGACTGCTCCGCCTGCGAGGTGCTCCGCTACGATACGATGGCACAGGTCAGTTGATTGCTGCTGGCGTTTTCTGTGTGATTCTTTTTTTCGAGAGCACGCGCAAAGCGTGCTTTATAGAAGGTGAAAAGACAACATTTACAAGATAGCAACTGATACAGACATCAGCGCTCACACCCACTCACACTTTTCTCCTACTCCTCCCTCTCTCACAAGCCTACTCTCGCGCTCTCTGTGCGCTCCCTCCACTCCTAGCTCGCTCCCATAGAAGAAACTCCTCCTTAATGGCCTCCAGAATCTGTGTGGGGTTTTTCTGCTCCCGTACGTTTCCGAACACCCTCGAGTTCCTTTGCTTCCAAAGGGTCCACGCCGTTATGATGATCATGGAGTCAAATCTCTTCCTGTCCAGCCTTCCTCACTCTTTTCCCGGCCTCCGTCCACCATCTTTCCAAGTTTGCCTCTAGGTCCGGTTCTCGGATGTTCAAGCTCCGCGTTGCGTAGGACCTCGAACCATACTTGCCTCGTGTATGGACATTGAGTGAGTATGTGATCCACCGTATCCTCCTCCCGTAGACATGTGTAACATGGATCGGTGTGCTCTCGGAGGCCGTGCCGCTCTCTCCGTCCGAGGTCCATAGCCTCGTATTTCAAAGCTAGCCAAATGAAGATTTTACACTTTGCCGGCGCAAACGATTTCCATACCGGTGAACTCATACTCCAACTCGTGCTCCCTTTGCATAGCATCTCATAAGTGCTTCTGGGTGTGTAGTCTCCTGTAGCCGAACCCTTCCATATGATGTGGTCCGGCCTGGTGTCATCCCTCTGGACCGTATCGATTGCCTCCCACACCCTAATGCACTGTGCACCCTCCTCCACCGTGAGCTCCTCCGTGATATCATTGAGCCACTGATTGTTTTCCATCGCCTCCGCGACTGTCCTGGCATTCTTCCTCCTCGTTGGGACCTTAGCGCATAGCTCCGGCGCCAACTCCTCAACCGTAAAGCCATTGACCCAGCGGTCACGCCAGAAAAACGTATTCCTGCCATCCCCAATGCAGAAGGTCGAGAGGCTCCTAAAGGCCTCTTCCGCCTCCTTATCACCCAAACCCGGCAAACCCTGCCAGGGTCTGTCGGGGTCCGTACGTCTCAGCCAGAGCCATCTCAAACGCAGGGCAAGTCCCTGTAGGCGGAGACACTTTATGCCTAGCCCTCCCACCTCTTTAGGTTTACACATAGACTCCCGAGCTACCAAACACTTCCCACCAGTGACTCTATCTTTGCCCGCCCAAAAGAAGGCGCGCATCCATCTGTTTATCTCCTCTAGAAGCCACATCGGTGCTTCTGCGACTACTAATTGGTGCACCGCCCGTGCTGAAACCACAGAGTTTATGAGAACCAATCTCCCTTCCTTCTTGATGAGGCCTCTTTGCCAAGCCGGCACACACTTGATGACTCTATCTAGCAAAGGTTGCCACTCCGCCTTTGTCAGGGGCCTCAGCGCCAACTGCAACCCTAGATACTTTATGGGGAACCGGGCCAACTCGCATCCTAGGGTTGCGGTAAGCTCCTCCTCCTGCTCTCTACTCCCTCTAATGAGCGTGGGCTGTGGTTTTCCTGAAGTTTACCTTAAGCCCAGACGCCTCTCCAAAAATTTGTAGAATGTGCTTGATAACCAGCATCTCCCGTCTCTCCGGTTTGAAAAAGAGTACCACATCGTCCGCATATATAGATATTCTCTGCAGCGGCGATATGCCTGCCAGGTTTGAGAACATGTCTCCCTCCACCGCTTTCTTTATAGTTGCTGACAAAACCTCCATTGCTGCCACAAAAAGCATGGGTGAGGTGGGGTCCCCTTGTCCGAGCCCTCGGCATGTACTATGCGGTCTCCCGGGACCCCATTTACCAAGCACTCTCGTGTTTGCCGTATAAAGAAGCAAAGCTATCCACTTGAGGAACCTCTCACCAAACCCCATCCTCCTCAGCACCTCAAACAGGAAACTCCAGGAAAGCGAATCGAAAGCACGGGCCAAGTCGAGTTTGAGTAGGACCCCCGTATTCCTCCTGGAGTTGATTTTCCTAGCCACTTGTCGCACCAGCACAAAATTGTCATGCAAGCTCCTCTTCTTCACGAACGCCGATTGATTCATACTAATGAGTTCTCCCAATCTCCCTCTCAGCCGGTTCGCCAACATTTTGGAGAACAACTTGGAGAAGCTATGAACCAGACTAATGGGTCTGAAGTCCTTCACCTCCATCGCATCCTGTCTCTTGGGGATCAAAGTGATCAACGCTCTATTTAGCCTCCCAAAACCTCTTCCATCTCCTACTCCAAGTTTCGAACGCTCGCCATGATGTCGTGTTTTATTACCGGCCACGCCCGCTGGTAGAAAGCACCAGTGAAGCCATCCGGCCCCGGCGCTCTATCCGAGGGCAACTCTCTAATGGTGTTCCAAACTTCCTCCTCCGAGAACATGCGCTCCAACTCATGCAAGTCCATGGTGGGGATCTCCAGGGCCTCAAGCTCCATACCATGCTCTCTCGTTTGGATAGCTCCCAACAGTTCCAAGTATGCCTCCGTGAAGACCTCGTTTTTCTGCTCTTGCTCTGTGACTAGGGTCTCACCCACCCTGACCGCCGAAATGTAGTTTTTTGTTCTCCTCCCATTTGCGACCGCGTGAAACAACTTGGAGTTGGCATCTCCCTCCTTAAGCCACCTCAACCTCGATCTCTGCCTGGCTATCGTTCGCTCAAGCGAAGCCAAGCCTAGCACCGTCTGCTTAAGCATCTTCCGTAGCCAAGCCTCTGCCGGCGACAGAGGTCTCGCCTCTTGCGCCACATCGAATCTTAGGATCAAGGTATTCGCCATGGCGATCTTTAATTTTACATTGCCAACTTTCCTTTGTCCCCACGACTGTAAGTACTCCGCCAAATTGCGGAAAAGAGCGTCCAAACGCTTGAAAGGATCCACGATCCTAGGATCACATCTCCATCCCTCCTGAAGTGCCTCGTCAAAACCCTCCAGCTTGAGCCAGAAGGCCTCAAATTTGAAACGTCGTTTGGGCCTGAAGGCCGCGCTGAGTCCCAGGTGCAATGGGGCATGATCCGACACCGAGGACGACAACGCCTGCAGGAAAGCGTCCGGGTGTAGCAAGTCCCAATCCACTGAGACCAAAGCACGATCTATGCGTGTGAGCGTAGGGTTCTCTCTCTCGTTACTCCACGTGTACATCCTCCCATGCAGATATAAGTCCTTCATTTCATGCTCCTGTACGAACTGCCGGAATCTCGCCATCATGCTCCGGTCTAGCCTCTCATTGTTCTTATCCTCCGCATGTAAAATCATATTGAAATCTCCTATCACCAGCCAAGGTCCAGGGCACAGGGCTCTCCTCATCGCCAGCTCCCTCATGAACTCAATTTTCTCCTCCGTCGACTGGGGCCCATACACGGTAGTTAGCCACCACCTATTGTTGTCACGAGGAATTACTTCCCCGGTGATCGCGTGCGGGTCGAGGCTAACCCTCTCCACCTCCAGGACCGAAGTGTTCCAAGCAAGCAAAATCCCTCCTCTAGTATCCTCTGCCGGCACAAAGACATAACCATCAAAGGATGGCCCCAAGCATTGCATAACAATAAAGTCATCAATTACATCCAACTTAGTCTCCTGGAAACACACTAAGCTAACTCTCATAGACGCTACAAACTCTCTAATAGCACTCCTTTTGGCTGGGTCGTTCAAACCTCGAACGTTCCAGCACAACACCTCTAGAAAGATATCCATAAGAAAACTACAGACGCTCCACTCCCATCGGCGCCTAATGCGCCGCCACCGCCACCCGGCAGTACTCCTGACTCGTAAAGCTCGGCGGCAGCTCCTTCCCGAAGATGGACGCCAACACTCTCACGTGCGAATCGCGGATCGGAGAGTCAAAGAAACCTCTGAACCGCACCAAGTCCTCCTCCGTGGCCGACAGGTTCTCCGGGCAGATCCCAAGCGCCTTCAGCAGCGCGTTTTCAGCAGCTGAGGCCTTCTTGCCCTGCGTGCTGGCGCCTGTCGCCACTGTCCTCCTAGTCACTCTCTTGGGTGTGAAAGGCTCCGCCTCCGCCCTCAGCTTCGAGGCTCTCTCGACCTCGTGTAACAGTGGAGGAGCAAGCGTTTTTAGGATCGAAGCACAGAAACGCTTGATCCGCTCCATCTCTTGTCGCTCCAGATCCAACGCTTCTCTTTGTCGCTGTTCCTGATTTCCCACGTCAACCTCCTCTTCTCTCCTGCATATTTTCTCACGCGGGACGAGTTGCATAGCACTGTTGGGTCCAGTAAAGGATGTGCTCTGTGATTCCTCCAGCTCTGTGAAGTTAAGCACCCGGTCCACCAAGGCCTCCTGGGCCTGAGCCATAGCGTGATTCCTCTGAGATATTTCCACTGAGACAGCAAAATAATCTTCCTCGCCCTGTCCTTTTCTCGCCACGTCTTGGCTCTCCACCGAGCCAGTCTCCCCCTTGTCTGTGCACTGGTCCGCCCCAGCCCGTACGCTGGACCCCACTGAAGAAAACCCTGGGGATAAAACTCTCGCCGGCCCAATCGGATCAACAAGCATTGCCTTGGCGCGTTCCTCGGGATCCATCTCCGTCCCAGGTAAAGTCTCTACAGCATCCTGCCAAACCACTTTATCCAGGCCGGGTGCCACCTCTGTACCAAACTCCTGTGCACCCTTGTCCACTACTACCGCTCCTTCCTCTCTATCCTGCCTGTCCCCCATCTCCTTGGTCAAACAAAACGGCTGCACCACCTCCTCCACTCCTCCTGTACTTTTTCCAAACGGTCGACAGCTGATCCTCTCCTCCGGCTGCAGATGAGAGATGGGCTCGTCCTGACCCGCTGCTCCCAAGCCAGGACGACCACTTTCGGCAGGCCTCTTTTGACTGAACGCAACCCCACCTGCAACCAGTGGGGCCGGGCTAGCCATGCATGGCAGTCCCCAAGCGAGAGGTGCTGGTGCTGCCACGTCGTCGTCCCCTACCTCTCGCTGGGAGGAGCCGCTCCCATGCACGCGCGCCGCGAACCCTCCAGGCCCTCGCCGGCGATCCGGCACTCCTCTCCTCCACGGCACATCACGCGACCTCCAGCTAGGCCCTTCTCCTCCTGGCCCTCTCGGCCCATCCCCAGGGAATCCTCCGTCTCCAGCCTCTCTCCGCCCCGAGTCAGACCTCGAGCCCGGCGGCACCTCTTCCTCGACGCGCACGACGTGCACCAGAATCTTGTACTGGAGGGTCTTGATCTGCGGCGAAGCTGTCGGCGCCCCATCCAACATCAAGCCCGCCGTCGAGCGCGCACCCAAGATCGGCTCGGGAATGGCAAGCTTCCGGACCACCGGGATATCCTCGATCTGCGACGTCCATGCCGTTAGCTTGAAAAACGCTAGGTCCGTCCTGTTCTTCGTCTCCGGCGCAACTTCTTCCACCGCGCAGCTCCTGCCCAGCACATCTTCCACGACTGCGACGTCCCATGCATGCGGAGGGATCCCTTCCAAGATGAGCCACACCTTCTGCCGCAGGGGGACGAGCTCCGCCTGAGCCTGCCGGTTCCACGGGCGCCACGACAGCGGCGCCCCCGCCACCAGCACCGGCGACCTCGAAGTGACATGGTTTCGTAGCTCCTCCGACGCAAAAATGACGAGGAAGTCCTCCGGCGCAAAGGAGTGCACCGACATGGCGTTCTCCGGCACCCCCCTCCAACGGAGCGCCGCCACCACCTGCGCACAGGACACGGCCGGCCTCCGCCCGCCCACCGACGCCACCATGGCAAACTGGAGCCGCTGCTCCAGGTCGCCCATGGCCGCCGTCCTCCGTACCACACAGAGCGCAGGCTCCTCCAGCACCTCCTCCTCCAACCTGACCAGCGCCTCCGCGCGAAACGGCTCCACCGAGAGCGGCGGCAACGCCTCCATAGGAGGGAGCCTAGATGCCACCGGGGGAAGCGGGGGCGGTGGTGGCAGCGGTGGTGACGGCGGCCGCTGCGGCGGGGGGCCCGGAGGAACCGGAGCCACTCCACCCTTCTCCGTGGGCCTCTCCACCCTCTCCCGCACCGGCGACCTCCGGCGTGCCATCTTGGCGAGCGCTCGGCTCCGGAGCTCCTCCTCCGACGATGGACTCCTTGGCCTGGTGCAGCCCAAGGCCGGATGGCCCTTCTTCCCGCACCGGAGGCACACCTCAGCGTTGGTACAATCTCGCTTCCTGTGCCCCGGCTCGAAGCAGCGGAAGCACAGGCCCTCCATCTCCGGCACCGAGGCGCCCCACCCTGGCTGACCCGGCGCGTTCCTTGCCTCCACTCTCCTCCTCCACAGCGACTTCTTTGACGGCGGCGGCTGCTCCCAGCCGAGCCTATCCTTCGCCCTGCCACGGTCCACCGGCGGAGCAGCCTCCACCCTCCCCGCACGCGGTGCAGCGACGCTGCCTTCCGAGGACTCGGAGGAGATCCCGAGCCCCGAAACGTGCTCACCGCGGGGAGGCGACGCCGCGGAGGACGACGTGCCGCCCTCAACCTCCCAGCGACGCGAAAACCCCGGTGGGTGAGACGCCGTTGAGTCCATGCTCCGAGCACGCACAACTCCGGCGAAGCCTATCGGCGATGGCGAGGCCCGGCGGCGGCGGCGGCGACGCGAGACCTACCTCACGGTCGTTATTATCCTAGCGAAACTCGTTATTATCCTAGCGAAACTCTTAATTCCATCAACTGAGTTTTTCTGTGTGATTCATCCATGCAAGTTGTGTGCATGCGCTCGTTCAGGGCTGAGGATTGGTTGTGGTTAGTGGTAAGGTCATGATTTTGCTCACGAGTCAGTTGTTTTACTACAGAAATCAAGGTTCGCTGACAAGAAAAATCGTTGATGAACCCCCTGCGCCCTTGCTATCCCTATAGCTGCCACTGCTATGTAGTATAATTTGGCTGCTAACTGCTGGTGAATAGGTCGTGAAAACAATATTTGTTCTGTGAATTAAAAGCTCATCAGGTGTGTACTAGTACATTTGTTCACGACATAAAATTCAGTTGATTATTTGATTGTTTCAAATATTTGGGCTCGGGAAGCTATGCATTTTTTTTCCTGTTTTGGCAAAGTTCTGGAGAGTTTTCTTATCCAAGTGTTTTGACATCATCCAAGGGTGTTACTCTGTAATGTTTCTTTTGCAGACCCCTATTGTTGTGTTCACTGTTTTCTTAACCCCTGATAGTGTATTGCAGGTTGTGGTTATGTTGATCATTGACAAAGAAAATGATTGCGTTCTCTTAAGCCGCCAGTCAAGATTCGTACCCTGAATGTGGAGTTGTCTTGGTTTTGTAGAGGTTCTTTCTACTCATATATCTTGTGCATATTGCTATGTGCTTATTGAGTGAAGACAGAGATAGGATTCAACACACTTTGCATTTAGATCTCAGGGGTATAAATACCGGTACAAGCACACGAAGGTGCGGTCTCACAGTTACAATGATCATGCGATCGTGGGCGACAGGCCGTACATGTGTTTGACTAGTTACACGTGACACATACGGACTCCTATGGTTCAACACACACACACACCCTGCAGTCGTGACGTCGCCGGAAGAGACGCAAAGACTGGACCTGAACACTTCACTAGTGGAAAAGAGGCCTTTCGTCCCACCCTTTAGTCCCCGTTTTGAACCAAACCGGGACCAATGGGGGGTATTGGTCCCGGTTCATCATGAAAACCCTTTAGTCCCGGTTCGTTTGGACCCTTTAGTCCCGGTTCGTGTTACGAACCGGGACTAAAGGGTGGTCTATGGGGCAAAAGTCTTTAGTCCCGGTTCGTATTACCAACCGGGACTAAAGGTCTACCCTTTAGTCCCGGTTCGTAATACGAAGGGGGACTAAAGGGTTTTTACCTCCCTATGCACCTCCACCCCCCCCCCCCGTGGATCGCCTTTTTTAACACTGTAAAATATAAAAGAAAATGATAGAAAATTCAAAAAATAAAATGTTTTCAGATTCTTGTATGTTATGCAACCTACTATTAGGGAAAATTAACAAATTTGAATTTTCACTTATTTTGCAAAAAAGTTCTGAAAAATGGTAAAACCGCAATAACTTTTGCATACGACGTCGGAAAAAAACGTATAATATATCAAAAAAATCCTGGGAAAAAGTTACATCCGATTTCACCAGGGTTTACCCGGTTAGCCAATTTTTAGATTCTCAAAATTCCAAATGAAAATATGAAAGCAGGAAGATTTTAGTTTTTGCCATAAATTCGGAATTTTATTTTTAAATTTTTTTAAAATAATAATTACATCATGCATAAAGATTACTATTACTTAACCATAAAGTTAGCCAATTTTTTAGATTTTCAAATTTTCAAGTTTGGCAAAAAAATATTAAAAAATAATAAATTAAAAAAACAATTATAATACAGATTTAAAAAATTATAATTATAATACCATTACCACAACATGTACGTTATTAGTTTTGTTTATTAAAATAATTATTTGGAATTCGAATAATAAATAAGTGTGACATCGACCAACATGTTAATAGGATTGATATGATACTAGTATCACAACATGCGCGCGAAGCACTTGGAAGCGGGATGGGAAAGGAACTTGAAAGTTAAGCGTGCTAGTGCTGGAGTAGTGGGAGGATGGGTGACCGAGTGGGAAGTTGGACCACGAGTAAGTAATTTGACTAGAGATTAAGGGTAGTTAGAGATTAAGTGGAGTTAGAAACTAAACTAGTTAAATAACTAAAATACTAGAAATTCTGAAAAAATAGGAAAAAAAGAGGAGCGAAAAATAATTGGGAACCAAATAGATAAAAAAAATAACGAAATAACCTTTCGTGTTACAAACCGGGACTAAAGGGTTTTTTCCTCGACGCGCGCCAGCAGCCCACGTGGCGGGACCTTTAGTCCCGGTTTGTTTTACAACCGGGACTAAAGAGGGGGACCTTTAGTCCCGCCTAATTGGTCCCGGTTTGGAAACCGGGACTAAAGGCCCAAATGAACCGGGCCTATAGCCCCGTTTTCCACTAGTGCTTGGAAAGCGTTGGTCGGAAGTCCTTTGGTCATGACGTCGGCGAGTTGCTGGCGTGTCGGGACATGGAGGACACGAACGCTCCCGAACAAAGTGTATTGTCCAGCTCAACGTACATGCTTGGTGCACCGATGGTGAACGGGAGGATTCGCCGACATGTACACAGTCGAGACATTGTCGCAGTAAACCAATATGTGGCAGAACGCACCGGGCAGAGCAATTCGCAGAGCAGCTGGCGGAGCCAGATGCATTCCACGACGGCGTTGGCGACGCCGCGGTACTCCGCCTCCGCGCTCGATCGAGAGATGATGGCTTGCCGCTTCGATGACCAGGAGACCAAGGAGTCGGTAGACACAGAAGCCGGAGGTGGAGCGGCGCGTGTCGGGGCATCCGGCCCAATCGGCATACGTCCGTGTAGGCGCGCAGGCAGAGCGATGGGGATGCTGACAGCCACATGCCAAGATCCGTGGAGCCACGGACGTACCGGAGCGCGTGCTTGATCAACCCGTTGTGCCACTCCCTAGGATCATGCATGTGGAGGCATATTCGGCCGTGTAATGGTGAGCGCCAGCGATGCTCCGGTACGCCGTAGGATCGGCAACCTTGGGCCCGTCAGCAGAGGGCAACTTCGCCTTTGTGTCAACAGGTGTGGGAGCTGACCTGCAGTTGTCCATGTCCTCCGCGTACTGCTTCTGCGGCGGTGCGTGTGACGTGGATGCGGAGGAAGTAGTGGAGGGCGCCGAGATCCTTGATGGCGAACTCACTGGTGAGCCGAGTGACGATGCGCTGTAGCAGCACGGGGCTCGACGCGGTGAGGACGATGTCGTCCTCCGAACCGTGGGCGGCGTACTTGAAGAGGGAACTGTTGGAGCGTGTCGCCGTGAAGCCGATGGTGGTGAGCAAGCCGGTGAAGCGCTGAAACCATGCGGGCGGCGCCTGTTTCAGTCCATACAAGGACGAAGCCAACAGGTTGCAGGAACGCGTTTTTAACGTCCAGCTGATGGACGGGCCACCGGCGATGAGCTGCAAGGCCGGGTTAGCACGGTGCGGATGGTCGCTGGTTTGACAACCGGCGCCATAGTCGATGCCGGCGCGCTGGTTGAAGCCACGGACAACCCAGCGGGCTTTGTATCTCTCGAGAGAGCCATCAGCACGTACGTGTCTTGTGGCGGAAGATCCACTTCCCGCTGATGAGGTTGGCATGAGGTGGGCGATCGAGGAACCAGTTCCCATGCACGGTTGCCGACGACGAGCACCGCCAACTCCTCCTGCGTCGCCGCAAGCCAGTTGGGGTCCTTGACTGCGCGCGGTGCGGACGGAGCGAGGCAGCCGAGAAGCGTCCACGGGTGCAGACAACATTGGGTTGGGCTTGAAGATGCCGGCCTGCGCGCGTGCCGAACAGGTGATGCAGGTGTCGGTGTCGAGGTAGACGTCGACGAGTCCAGCAGAAGAGTCGGTCGAGCGGGCCAATGGCGCGCGACGTGAGGGTGACGCTGGAGAGGCACACCGCGTTCAACCTCAACAGGGACATACTGCAGAACCGCGTCAGCGGATCATGAGGTGTGCGGAGAGTGGTTGCCCGACACGGCCGGCGGTTGATCAGATAGGTGGCAGTGTTGAGGGCCTCCGCCCAGAATCGGAACGGCATGGGCGCGCACGCTGTCGTTCAGTCAGTGTTCTGAGAAGGCACTCGGCTTTGCCGTTCTGCTAACTGGTGTAAGGGCAGGCAAGACAGGCGCGGACTGCACCATGGCGGGCGAGCGAGGAGAGAGCGCACGGTGAGGTTATCCAACTCCCTGCCATTGTCAGTTTTGCAGAGCAAGAATAGGTACTGTGAAACTGAGTGCCCACATATGCGAAGAACTCAAGGCACTTGAGATTTCTAACGCAAAGGGAATGTCCAAATGTAATGACTAAAATCATCAAGGAGTACAAGATACTAGTGGGTGCTGAAAACTAAAGACGTACATGCTTGCCAAGACGACATGAATGGCAAGTCAGTTTTGCTGAATTCAAAAGAAGAGGAACGAAGAGCAGCAGAGCCGGGGTGACCGAGCCGTTGGTGCCACAGGTCGAACGGACGACGCGGCGTGGTCGGAGAGCCATGCGACACCGGGCACAGATCGCCGTCAGAGTCACAACACAGGTTTCCTTACTTGGTTATATTGTTTCTGTGCCATGTTGCAGTCTCGGGATCAAACCTGAGCTCCCAGGTTGGCCAGTAGTGAAGGTCTTGTTTCAGAGTAAGGAAGCAGGGTTTTCCATCCAACTGGATGGTTCTCACCCTAACAAATTGACCATCTTCCAATCCCTGATAAAAAAAGGTCAACAAATGCCATGTGAACTCCACTACAAAACCGAAGATACTGGAATATGCGACAGAAGAATATTGTTCAGTACTGACAATGCATACCTTCACCACATCTATAAAAGAATCCAGATCTGGAGTCGGCTTGCTGTTAACCTCAATTATCCACTGGAGAGGAGAGAGATCATATCTATCTGAGGGACTTCCACGAGACCATCTGCATAAAAGACCTGGTTTCTCATTCCCTTTTACGGCTGTAAATCTAACATCTACATGTAAATGTTGATGTGTGCCCTTTTTATTGAATTGTTTAAGCTTCAAAAATAGAAAATGGTGTTGACAGGCCACGATTCCAGCTCTCATTTTCCAGAATATTTATTGCTTTGTTTACATATTTTCATACTAACAAAATTATAGGTCTCTACATGGTGCTCCTGTATTCATTGTTTATTATTGCTTCAGGGCAACACACAACATGGAAATGGAATGTGGTCTCAAAAAAAACATGGAAATGGAATGAGGACATCATAACAATTAAAGGGTTATTTCTAGAAAATTCTGACCGGTCATTCAAATCAAATTGGACAAATTTAAACATCAGTACATCCGTTCCTGAACAGATGGCGTATAATTCAAAGTAAAAAATGTAAAGTTTGATCAAGTTTGTAGAAAAAAAAACTATCAAAATGTAACTATCTAACAATAATGATTTAGCATTGTAGATGTTGATAGTGTTTTCTATAAACTTGTTAAACTTAACATTATTTGACGTTGGACAAAATTTATATGCCATTGTTTCAGGAACAGCGGAAGCATTAGCCCAGTGCTCCAATTGAAAGATTAACTGATGGTTTCTAATATTTGAAGGAACATGACACTGACCTAACAACATAAACTCCATGACCTTCTTTGGGCAGAAAACCACGACCACGCACTGCCGGATACGGATTCTGAACAATGCATCCACACCAATTCACCATGCGTGTTGAACCATTACCGTCCCTTACATCTGTTCCAACAATAAGGTCTATTTCCTTTCCCTGCTCAAATGTTAAAACAATTATAGTACTAATAATACCTGATTCAATCATACGTTGTCAAAGAAAAAGTGTTTTGCTTTCAATTATAGACCGTTCTCACCTGCCTAAATATAGTCATCTCAAGCATTCCATCTGAATCTATTGAATGACCCAACTTTTGGCAAGCATTCTCAATATCAAGGAAGCATGTAACAGGCTCCTTACTAATAGCAAGAATCATATCTCCTTCCAGAAGATTTTCCGCTTTTGATCCAGCAAAGCAACCTTTAACTTGCAGCACTTGTTTTCGCACAGGGTCCTTCTTAGCGAGAAACTGCATCACGGAATATTAAATAATGGACTATCCAAAAGGAAACAAATGCGCAATCACATTCAAGATTCAGGTTCAGAAGCCATTAAGCAACAATATTACGTATCATGTTTGTCAGACTATATTAAAATATGAGAGATCTAATTACCTGCACCCATCTATCGTTCAATCCATACTTTCTTGCCATTGACAGCAATGTTGGATAAAGTTCCACCTCCATAAGTCTGACATATGGCATTGGTCTCCTAATTCCATTGATAAGACGAAATGGTTCAAGAGTTCCTGATCTGAACTTCTCAAGGATTTGAATTATCGGATATATTGGTATGCCTACAACAAACTGATCGTCCTCACAAAGGCTAGAACCAAATAACTGTAGAAGACAATTGACGAAGTTATGTAGAGGTTATGAACCATTATGAAAGGTAAAAGACTAAACAATTCATCCGCCTTGAGTAACATATTTCAGCATACATGGAAACAAACTAAAGTGAAAGACTCCAACGCCAACTGACCTGGCTGGAAATACTTGCCCATAGTGCTCGGACTCTTCCTTGCTCGTCTGTTAATACACCCGAAAATCAGCTACCAAAATCTGGAATAAACATTTTCCGATATGGTTAATATGAACACTGAGTGAAAATAGGTGTGTTGAGATTTGTCGGAAGTACCAATGTCAAGCTCGACGACCTCCATATTTATTGCACGATATCGTGGGCAGTCACCCCAGCGAATGTCAACAGCTTTACAATTGCTTATGGTTGATTTCCTTGATGTAACCTGTAAGTTTGCATTTAGCCCAAGCCCAACTAGGTAGACAGAATCTCCTCGTCGCAAGGCAGGTTCTACAATTATCAAAATGAAGGAACTTTATAAAAGTTGTGAACAGATTGCTTGCTACAAAAATACTTTCTGCAAGATGGAAACGTAAATTTCATTACCTGGTAGTTCATTTTAGTGAGAGCATAATTGAGATTATTAATACAGAAAAAATGAATATAAGAAAAAAAAAGTATATCCAATAACATTGATCTAATTGATCTCAGGATTCCAATACATCAAACATAAGTGCTCATACATACAAAAACAATGTTTGTCTGGCGGTGCAAAACAGCAAATAAGATAGTGCGTAAGGATCACAAGTGACAAATAAAAAATGGATAAGAACCATAAGAGAACAAGTGTTTGGGGAGCATAATATTAAAGGAGAACAGCTAACCCATTTAAAATTCATCACTGGCCATGTTACTTGGTCAGTTCAACTTTTTAGTTTAGTTATGGGAGATATATGAAAGAAATTTTAAAAAAAAATCATAAACCAGAAACTAGGCACATTACTCAACCGTTCTGCAATTTATTCTTTCTTTGACTAATCAATTATATTTTGGTAAATGCATGAAAGCGTTGTACATAAAACAAACCAGCAAGAAGTTCCGAAGCGCGGACAAAGGATGCTCCAACTCCTAGTGCAGAAGGATCATACGCAACAAATGCAAAATTGTGAACAGGATGCAGAAAAACAACCTGAAAACCGAAAAGTGGAAGCTAATATTTAATGGATATTATGTATAGCTTACAATTATAATCAACAAAGGGGGAATAAGCTCATACCTCTCCAGGTATTTGAATGGGATATGCAACAAAAGAAATCATTATATCAGAGGTAGGTATAATGACTGTATTCTTGTCAACAGCGATAAGACCTAAGGTGTCAGAATGATGTATTACCACACCAGCTCCACTGAAAAGTTTACAATGAACTCCATCAAGCATGCATACTGGTGGTATGTCCACCTATAGAAAGTAGAAAATTAGATATGACAGTTGAGGTTGTTTTCAGCAAGAAACACGAAAGATCCCAGCTCAAAACCAAAAAGTGCATGGTACATTGTACAATAATACACATGAGCATGTATAAACCAAATACACATAGCAAGAGGATCTGCAAATACTGATGCGATGCAAACCACAACTATGAGAAAGTTGTTTATAAAGTCAAACTGTGGATGATGCTCACCTGCAACATTACAAGGGATGGTTCAATTACTTGTTCTGCCAATGAAGAATTACTAGATATTGGTCTAGCCAGATCAGAACCTTCCAGGCTAGTAGACTGCCTCAAAACACCTTTTATGTCATCTAAATCTCCAGAGGATGTTGGTGATAAAGTTTCTTCAACAGATTCAAGTGGTACAGCTAATTTTGCAGTCCACAGCCCATTTGCATCACTACGAGTATATAACTGAGGAGGCGCATACCACCCGTGCTGATCAATTGTTACTACAGCAGACTGGATGCACCATAAAACGAAATTTTAGTTGTATTATAACAAATACATAAGATGTTCCATAATAAACCAGCTAGGTAAGATTTCACTACCTTGTTCCGGTGTCGGTCAGTGTATATTACATATTCAAGAGGCACTTGTGCTCCCCTAGGCAGCTTTGAAATAGCTGAAATAAGGTCACCCAAATGTGCAATATCCTTTCCTGCAAACTTCTTTATAATTGAATGCTGTGGAACCGATGCTCGGTAGAGCATGTACCTGTGTAGCACCATGTTGAATGAGTCAGAGAAAAAGGAGGAGGTTTGCTTTGATATCTATAATCTAGCACTCATATTTTAGACATAAACAGCTAATAAAAAGATGGTGAAAGGAAATCACTGAGTGCAAGGCTCCAATTATTTTTTGGAAAGGAAACAGATGCAAAGCATATACTAACCTTGTCATGGTGTGATCTGCACACATAGGTTGTGTGCAGGCTGTAGTGTGAATAGCACACATAGGTTGTGTGCTTGTTGTGTGTGAAGAGGGCACATGAGTTGTGTCATGTGTGAGTGAAGAGTGCACATAGGTTGTGTACTGAATAGATAGGCATGTTTGTAGTTCTAGAAGTATCCAGGGTATGTAGAGAGAACTCCAGAATTAGGAATGTTCTAGAGTAAGATATTTAGTAGTAGTATATCTAGAGTTTGTAGAGTACTCTAGAACTATAGTGTACGGTTTGGATTGTGCCACATGGCAACAATCTAAAGGGTCATGTACAAGTACAAATATGGGTACCACCCCTCCCATGTAGCTAAGCATGGGTTGCTATCCTAGCATAGGTTGCTGGGGTAAGCATGGGTTGCTATCCGAGCATAGGTTGCTGGGGTAAGCATGGGTTGATATCCTAGCATAGGTTGCTAGGGTAAGCAAGAGTTAGCAACCGTTACTACAAAAGCTAATAAAAGAATAAGGCATCTGTTGCCTGAAACTATGGTGTGTTCTCCTCCGTAGTTCTAGTCCTTCATTCTCTGCTTCTGCTCAAGAGAGATAATAGAGAAGAGAGAGCAGAGAGGGAACACTAACATATACAAGACCACATTTGAACCGGAAGTTTCTAGCCTAAAACATCATACAAAGTAGATTAGTAAATTCTTTGAACTGTCAGATGTCTTACCCTGCATCAGCAACATATACAAGACCACATTTGAACCCCAAGTTTCTAGCCTAAAACATCAAAAACAAAATATATTAGTATTTTTTTTGAAACTTCAACAAACTTTGTAATTGTATACATACATTTATGTTATAATTTGAATAGGAGAGAGAACATGATGTAACAATTAAGCTTTACCTGCTGGTATGAAAGTGGATGGATGACAGCACCACCAACTTCCAAAAAATAATTTGGAGTTATGGAGTACAAATCTTCTACCTAAAGAGTAAAATTGGTATGATGTGACAGACTGCTGTTATAATAATAAATAAAGTCGTAGAAGCTGTAATACAAGAGCAATGCATCATATATATGATGTGTCAACTTTGCAAACTACCTTCAGCTTTACTGTTAAAGTAGTTCCACATCTTTCGATCTGCAAATCTATTTCACAGCCAATGCTGGCGTCAAGTAAGGTCTCCATGGTGAGAAATTGTGTTACTAACTGTAAATAGTTAAGCAAGAGTATCCTTGAGTAAGAAATTTATGTGGTATGACAAACTAAAATAACATACTATCTTATGAGGGACAGTAGATAAAATAAAATAAAAATAAAACATAAGTAAGATCCAGTACTAGCTTCTACACACTTCTAATTATTCTAGGTAATATGATCTTTAGTCACATGTGTTGTGGTAGTTTCTAGCATGTTCTAGCCAAAGTTGTAACTAGGATATTTGTATCTCTTTCCCTAGCTTATGTAGTGTTCTCTAGAACACTCTAGTTGTGAGTAGAGCTAAGTAGTGAAAGGCTCATGCAACCTATAAATAGAGGTCCAACCTCTACCTATGTAATCGGACTATGTACCCACTACTACCTATGAAATGGAACCTTATGTTCTGTCTTAGATCTTGGACTAGATCTTGTGTGTTGAGAGTTTTGACTCAACTCTTGGCAGCCCCCGCCCCTAGAACAATCACTATCACTCTCACTAATCCGACAATCATACCTCCCCATTCATGCGAACCAGCACATCACCAGGTTCCAAATGTTTGTCTGCAGGCCCATCTGGCACCTGCAAGGACATAATAATCTAGTTTCAGCATGAGCAATAGAAAGATACAATGAAACAAGTAGCAGTCCAAGTGAAAAATAAAATACATGTTCCGAAACATTACCACGGACTCAACAACCAGCATTCCAGTCTCGCCTGGAGAAACAAGTCTTACCATCTGTTCAACAGAAATTTCAAGATGCAATTAATCACATAGCATGGAGAAATGGAAAGACAAATATAGGCCTTTTTCCTAACTAGAAAAAGGAAGACAGGAAGAACACACCTGCTCGATTTCATTCCTGAGTCCACTACGTCGAGTTTCTTCAAAACCTTTGTGTTCAAAGGTCACCTTTCAAAGGCACAGAAAAATATTTTATGGGTAATCTGAGTTCCAGGATCCATGGGAAAAGTAAAAGAAAACAAAGGGATTACTGGACAGAGTGCACACCTGCAGTGTACCACGAGGAATATAAACAGATTCTGGCTTGCTGCCAAATGCAACCCAATGATGACGTATTAGATTGAGTGCTCTAACAACCTGGACAATTAGGCAGATAAAGCACTTTAGATAGATGGCAAAATAGAAACAGGGAGATGAGGAGGAAAATGGTTGGATGGAACAACAATTTGAAAGCGAAATTAAGAAACAAAAAATAAAGAGCTTGCTTTGGAATTTGACAGACTAGATAAGTTCAGTGAATTAGGAGTTTTGTCTGTTGATGATTGGCAACATCAACAACAATGCAAATTAAAACTCAAAGCTATCTTGAAAGAGGAGAAAATTAAATGGTTGCAAAGGTACAGAGAAAATGAACTGCTTGAAGAGGATGATAATACTAAGTACTATCATGCCAAAGAGAATGGGAGAGGGAAAAACAGAATTGTTAGTTTGCACCAAGTAGAGGGACTAATAGAGGAACAGGAAAATCAGAAAAGCTAGATCACAAATTTCTATAAAAACTTTTTGGAAGGTCTGTGCACTCTAAGCGTGTGTTTGGTTCTAGACCAAGAGAGGGATGGGATGGGATGGTCCTTGTTTTGCATGTGTTTGGTTGTAAAGTAGGAGGGATGGTACCATCCACCTAAGGGAATATTCCCTAAAAATGGTGGACCAACTCATCCCTCAAAATCGGCCGAACCTCTCCGTCCACCTTTTCTAATTTTGTGGATGGCAGCCTAATTATCTCTCCCTTTCCTAATTCGCTCGTCGTCGTGCCACCACCCCGTCCAAGGCCGGCTGCCGCTCCCACTGGGCCATGGTGCGATGTGTCGCCGCTCCAACTATGCAGTCGCGAGCCGGCCATGGCTCAGGGTTGGCTACCTTCCCACCGCCTCGAGCTTCCTCATCTCCATGAACGTCGTCACCGACCCGGCGTGCTCAATCTCGGATCCCGGCGCTCAATCGCGGATTCCAGTCCGGCGTGCTCAATCGCGGATCCTGGCTCCATCTTCACGGCCCGGCGGCGACCGCACAGCCATGGCGCAGGCATCGCGGATCCTTGCTCGATCTTCATGGCCGCCGGCGCCCGCACGGCCACGATGCAGCGAGCGGTGGGCTCAATCACATCCGCGCCGCACACAATCTCGACGACGGCAACCTCGCTAGGCCCGAGCGGGCGGCGGCCTCGCTAGGTTCGGCCTCCATCGCGAGGAGCCTGTTAATTACGGGCTAACCGCTCTATTAATTGCATACTTATTTTTTCTTATCAATCATTGATTAAACATATTTCATCCCATCCACCTTAGATGCGTGAAACCAAACAGAAAATGGGATCATCTAATTTGGGCCATCCCATCCCCCAAAATCCATCCCATCCCATCCCATACATATTTGTCCATGAACCAAACACATGCTAATGTGACACTTGATCTAAAGGATTGGATAGAATTAGTGATGAAGACAAAGACTTATTAACTGCTAGATTTGATCTGGAGGAACTGCAAACTGATGTGTTTGGGATGGAAACAAACAAAGCCGCAAGTCCAAACGGTTTTAATGCAGAGTATTATCAGAAATTTTGGCCGGTGGTTCAGAAAGAATTGCTTGCGTTGCTCAATGATTTTTATGACAACAAAATGAACATAGATAGGCTAAACTATGGGGTTATCACACTAGTACCTAAGGGTGCTGATGCCAATAAAATCCAAAAAAGTATAGTCCCATTTGTTTATTAAATGTTTTTTCAAAATCATCACCAAAATCTTGGTGGATTAAGGTGATCTGGAAAGTAACTAGTATTTCTTAGACGGTGTTTATCAAAAATAGGTATATCATGGATGGTGTGGTTGTACTGCATGAAACATTAAATGACCTAGTGACCTACACTCAAGTAAAGGATCTGGAGAACTTTTCAAGATAGACTCGAGAAGGCCTTTGACAAGATCAAATGGCATTTTACTCCAAGTCCTTGAAATGAAAGGTTTCCCTAGTTTCTTTAATGACCTAGTGATGAAAACAGTATCAGTTGGAAAGGTAGGAATCAAAGTAAATGGAGAGGCTGGCCCTTGTTTGTGCACCCATCAGGGGCTTAGGCAGGGAGATCCACTGCTCTTTGACCTTGCTGGTGATGTACAGTCGATCCTTGTCAATAGAGCTGTGGACAATGGTCTACTTGGTGGACTATCTTGTCACTTGTTGGAAAAATGAGTGTCGATCTTGCAATATGCAGACGGGAAAATCTTACTCCTCCAAGATAACTTGGAACATGCCAGAAACTTAAAATTCATACTTTGTCTCTTTGAGCAGATGTCAGCCTTGAAAAAACAAACTTCCACAAAAGCAAAATTTATTGCCTAGGTGAAGCTAAAAAGAGAAGTGCAAGTTTCAAGGAAATTTTTACTTGCAAGGTGGGCTCGCTTCCGATGAAATATCTAGGATTACCTGTGCATGGAAAACAACTAAAAAATAGTGATTGGGACCCTACTTGGGAGAAATTAGAAAAAAAAAAGTTGGGTTTCTATTATGGGAAAATTTTAACCTTGCTCATTGATACTTCACTGTCAAGTATCTTTTTGCATATGCTTTCTTTCTATAGAATTCCCATTGGGAAAAGGAAAAATTATGATGCAATCAGATCAGGATTTTTCTGGAGTGGACAGGACAGGAAAAAGTACCACTTGGAAAAATGGAAAACAGTCCGTTTACCAAAAGACCAAGGGGGTTTGGGGGTAATTATTTGGAAATCATGAACATTGCCTTGCTATCAAAATGGATGTGGATGCTCTTTTTTCAATGAAAAGGGACTGGCAAACTATGCTGCAAAACAATTATCCAAGGAATACTACCTTGGTACAATGTGTTCAGAAAAGTGGAGATTCACACTTCTGGCAAGGTCTCATCGAAGTAAAGCCTTTGTTTCTATCTTGTCGTAGTTTCAAAGTAGGGGATGGGGGGACAAGATTCTGGGAAGATAACTTTGCCTAACTTTCCCCAGAATATACTCCATCTCGAATAACGATAACATAACAGTGAAGGAAGCTTTCACCCATGACTTGAGATCCCTAACTTTTAGGAGAACTCTAGTTGGGGAAAGATAAACTGATTTATGAGGAAGATAAACTGATTTGGTTATTATCATCCTCCAACTTTCTCCTGTGAAGTCTTTTTACGGTGCGATGCAGAATTATAGAATTTTGGTTTTCAACTTACACGCTCTAATGGAAGGAAGAAGGCAGAAGCGCCGGAAGATCTGCCTCCTGTATTCAGTGCAACAGCTCTTCCTTGGCAATCAATAACAGGGGAACCGCTAGAGCCAGCTTTAGTACCAGATGCAGCCTAAAAAAAACGTTAATATTAAACTATCAGGACATATGGCTTACTGCCTAAGGCTTAGAGACTGGAAGGTACTACTAGAACGTACTAGCTAAACTCCTAAGCAAGGATTACTGTCACAGAAGAGAAGTACCTGCATATAGAATGTGTTGAAATCATTGTACCCATCCCTTGTGTAAACAGGAGCTTCTCTATCAAGTCGGGCTAGTGTTCCCGCCAAAATTGAAACCTGTATTCAGTAAACATGAATCAGAAAATATATTGCAATAACATGCAACCCAGTGTACATGACAACACTCATGAATTGTAATTCGCATTTTGTAACCTTGTAGTAGTAGTAGTATGAATGGTTGTGCGGAGAAGATGTTATCTTACCCAGGAAAATAAATCTGGCTACAATCAGTAATACAAGCCAAATCGACGTACGGTATGAGTGTTTTCCAGCTATCCAAAGGCATGTGTAAGAATTTCTCGTTAATGGTGGCCAAATTTTGGTGGAGTGGGAACCTGGATAAGAGGTCAATGCATTGGCTCTCTTCGGAAAATATGTCTAAACCAACGGGCAAACGAGGAATAGGTTCACGAAATTTTCGGTTGTTTAATCTTGCTCTTTTAGGGAAACAAGGCTGGAGACTGATGCTTGTCAGACTCACTTTGTGCCCAGGTCTTGCTTGTGTGAGACTTGGAGAGTGCAGTGTCTTGCTGAAGAGTCCAAGCTAGCTGTTGCGTTGCTGGTTAGTCCGGGTCAGCAGTTGGTGGTTGGTGATGATGAATTCTACATGCAACCTAAAGAATGCAGCTACTGGAACAAAGCAAATAGTACCAGCTTTAGAAGAGCTGAATGCTAAACTAATGTCTTCTACTTCTGAAGGGAAGGGAGAAGTTTCTAGTTCACTGTGTGCAGGAAATGAGAATTATTTATCAGCTACTTGGATTATAGACTCAGGCGCTACAAATCCACCCCCAATATAATTCGCATTTACCTGTTCGCCGCTGTCATTGCCGACCACCCGAATCTCTAGCCCGACGGATGCTGCTTCGGGTGCTAGAGGGATCTCATTGTACTTATGGTACTTTATGGCATCTGGATCGTATCTAAAAAACCCAAAATCGTGTACCTGTTTAGAGAGGGGTGGGAGGGATTTCAATTATAATAAGCCATTGTCATGGGAATACAACAGAAACAAATGGAATCAAAAAGAGGAACACTCACAGGATCTCTGTACAGGGGGTACACAGGTATCTCCTCTCTGTTGACAAACATCGCCTCTGCGACGACAGGCCCTAGGAATAAGAGCAGGCGAGTCATTCCCAAATCACATGATTACACGGTGGGTCAGTGGTTTAAAAATACCTGGACTGACGATGTGGCGATTGGTGAGGATGATCCCAAGGGACTTGTCTACGACGAAGCCGGTGGCAGAGCTGGAGCCAGCGACCTCGGTGTCGAAGGCGCGCGGCACGGTGGTACGGAGTACGGTGACAGCAGGCACCACGCGGGAGAGCGTGTGCGGCCAGCCCTCCGCCGTGACGGATGACTCGATCTCCATCGCTAGTACCAAGATATGCAGAAAAAATTGCGATTGTCAACAAACAAGTCTGCTATTCATTATTACAAAAGTAATAAAATGGAGTGTTCATTACTGGAGTGAAACGGGGCTACTGCACAATGATGTCCATGTTTGAAGCAAAAAAGCAACCTAGACACTGCTCCTAAAAGCAAGCCAGCTGTTGTACTACTGCACACAGCTCTTACAAATGCAAGGAATGGTTGCGTGCACTGCTTGAGGTGAAAAGTAAATAAGCGATCTCGTCTGAAGTCTGCACCATCGATGTCTAGCACTGGTTGTTATTATCTTTTATCGTTATCATGGTGAAAGGGCCAGCAACAAGACTACTTACACAGATGTAATCTACTAAAAAGGAATTAAAAAGGAACGGAGGGAGTACTCACTAACTGTTATTCGCTACTGATTTCATGCAATGCTCAGCAATTGAGTAATATACTTACACATGCTCTTTTCTTTTCTGATAACTGGATGGTTCTGTACCCAAAGAGAATATCAAATGAAATATATAGGATGTGCCGGCTACTGTGTTTCCGGTTTGATGACAAATAAGGGCACCAGTGCGATGATAAAATGGGCGATGCAAGGTAATCCCTCTCTGTGTGTATTAATTTGCTGCAAGGCTCTAATAGCATGAAATCTGTTTGACTCTCGCTCCAATGCACCAACAGGAAAGCTATACAATCTTAAAACTCTTTTCTCATGTTAAAATCCATGAGTAATCATCCAATTTAACAGAATATAAAAGGGGGATCATGAGGCAAGGCAATGTTGACAATGTTTCCATGGGTGAGAGAGGGAGAGACCATAGATCGGGGAGAGGAGCACGTACCTCCTGCCTCTGAGGCTGAGATCGGGCCGGCGGTGCGCTGCACGGAGGGATGACGCGCGAGGTCGGGGAAGGGGACGGCGTCGGCAACGATTGCGGACGGGTCGGCGTGACGAGCGAGCAGCGACGGGTCGGGATCGGAGTGAAGATGAGACGGGTCGGGAATTGAAGCGGAATGCCACCGCGCGGCTCGCCGCCGGCAGGCAGGCCGGCCGGCCGAGGGGCGGCAAAACCCTAGCACCTCGGAAGGGCTCTGTTTCTGTCGGTGGGCGAGAGGGGCACAACGGCTCTGTTTCGAAGGATTACTATATACTACTGTAGTAACACAAAATCTAATTCATCACCTGTCTCCTGCGTTGGATCGCAATCGAGCAGCCTGGGTGAAGCGGCGCTACCGGACGAAATACTTCCTCCGGTACAGATTAGGCGCCATTTGACAAACATGCAGTTTCTAAATCGGTTTAGGCGCGCATGAATTAATTGCCGCCTTAGTTTGGGTGTGTATGTTGGTTCACTTCGCTAGTAGAAAACGGATTTTGGGTAACCGGTCTTTTTGTTCTGGCCCAGTCTGAAGCCCGAATAAATGGTCAGGCCACGTCGTCCCAAAATCAGCGAGAGGGTACAAAGTTTTTTATCTTGGTTGGAGCCTCAAACCGGGATAAGAGGGCCTGAGGCCTTTTGCGATCTGCTGACAGCTCTTTTGTCCCGGCTGGTGACACGAGCCGGGACATAAAGTCGAACGGTTATTTCTCGCGCGGAAACCGATCGGCGTCGCCATTACTAGTGCAGAAATCGATCGACGCGCAGGAATTTGGGTCACCAGCGCCGGCGGCCGCCCATGGGAATTGATCACCCGGTGGCCGGCCTGTTCATCTTCACCTTCCTCGCCTTCATATATGCTCCACATCTCCTCACCATTGCCACACATCTCTTCTCACATCTCCATCATATCTCCCACAAAAGCTCTCTCCCATCGATGTTCCGGCCTCAATGGAGCACCTCGCGCGCGCCCCGGCTCCTCGATCTCGGTTATACCACCTCATGGCCGAAGGGATGTGTTTCAAGATCACGGTCGCTCTCCGTGCATCAAGAGTGGAGAAGTGGATCCGTGCCGTTAAGAGGGACCTTCTCGACGCCCCACCAACCAAGTGTGTCGGCTTGGACTGCGAGTTCACCACCCTCGCGAGGGTAATCAGCGCACCGCCATCCTTCAACTCTCGGTGGCGACCGAGACTTTGGTATTCCAGATTTGTTGGGCTAATGAAGTGCCACAAGTTCTCAAGGAGTTCTTGCAGGACAAGAACATCAGATTCTGTGGCGCGGCTATCGGCAAAGATGTGGAAATGTTGAGTCCCTAAGGTATTAATATTACTTATGCGTTCGACCTCCGGAAGATACTCCCGAACCCCACCAACAAGCCCACTCTGAGTCTATATGATCTGGCAAACTCTACCATTGGTACAAACCTTGAGAAGAAGAAGAGGAAGAAGTACAAGAAGAAGGACGCTGCGGAACAAAAAGAAGATGAACTGATTTTTTGATGTTTCATTGAGCTACAAGCAAGTGCACTATGCCACTCTAGACGCTCGCCTGGGCTTCGAGATGGCTAGGAGACATTGGAGGCTAGTTGGCTACAATAGCCATGTTGACCGTTTCAATATTTAAAGATGATGAGTAGATGGTGGTGTGGTGTGTGATATGGTCTGTGTCTTCTATATTTGTACGAACTATGAATCGTTTCAATATATCGAATCTTTCTATTGTTATTCAAATTTCTCATATTTTGCTAATTGCGGTTTACAGATTCCTCACATATTAATTATGTCGTATCCAAATTCCATATTAATTATTTGGCCATATTATATGAATAATGCACATATTATTTGATAATAATAATAAATTAATAAAAACAAAATTATTTTATATTCAAATTCCTCACATTTTTATAATAGTAATGCATATATTATTTGTCCAGTTGCGGTTTACAGATTTGAAGATATTAATTATTTGGCCATATTATATGAATAATGCATATATTATTTGATGATAATAATAAAAATAGAATTATTTCATTCAAATTCCTCACATTTTTCTAATAGTAATGCATATATTATTTGTCCAGTTACGGTTTACAGATTTAATGATATCAATTATTTGGCCATATTATATGAATATTCAAATTCCTCACATTGGAATTCTATCTTATTATCTTATGGTAGTATTTACAATAAGGTACAATCACATTCGCGGGAGCACATCAGGAAAGAACCGAGAAGTTAAGCATGTTGAGGGTAGAGTAGTGTGAAGATGGGTGCCCGACCGGTAAGTGACCAAGTCTAGAATTTGACTAAAGATTAAGTGTAATTAGTGTTAAAAATGGTCCAAGTAAGAGTAACGAGTCAAACAAAAAGAAAAATGAAACCTTTTGTCTCGGTTGGGCTTACGAGCCGGGACTAAATGTCATGTAGCCCAAACCCTGTATCGCAGTCAAGTGGTGAACTATATATCCCGGCTGGTAAGCGGACCAGGACAAAAGTTTGAGCTTTTTGTTCCGCCTCCGTTGTTCCGGTTGCCTAACCAGGATAAAAGGCTCTTACAGGCGAGAACAATTGGCCCGTTCTCCACTAGTACTTCTGCTTTCCAATGCAACTGCGAACAACATTTCTCTACGCATGCGGTGTGAACAGGAGTTGGTGGCTGGTGCAGAGCCTGCATGCAGGTGTGAACGAGATGGTCTCCCTAATTTTTTGCCTTCCGCAGTTAAAGCGCATCGCTAAAAGGAAGAGAAAAGTGTCTCTCTCCGTATATTTTCAACCAACCAAGGATCACCTAGGTCCATGTGATTTTTCTAACATGTTGATTAATCCGAGTAACAAGAAGACTTTTTCTTCCCGCATCCCGTTTGAATCCCCTCTGTCTCTCGGTTCATTCCCCTTCTCCCTCTCCACCGCAAGCTCCGCTCGATCTCCACACGTTCGTTGTCGAGTGGCCCGACGGGGGTGAAGCCTCGGTGCAGCACCCCAAGATCGTTGTGAGAATGCAGCGGTGAAATTTTGCAGCACCCCCAGATCGTTGCGAGTAGCGGTGGCGGAGTTTTGATGCCATGTTCTAGCCGCTCAAAGCTTCCTAGGAGTGGGTGGGCCGCCGTGGTTTTGAGGCTCCTTCGGTAGCGCGCCGAAAATCGAAGAGACTCAGGCTTGGTGGATGTCATGAGGCGATTTGGTGATGAGATCATGTGTGTTGGCTCTGCGAATTGACGACTCTGAGGTGGAGGCGGTCGCTTCCTGAGGTTCTGATGACTCCTTCGATCTCGCTAGTTTCTGAACCCGTTGTTGCTTCTAGTGCTAGTGCTTTCCTTGAAGCTAGTTGAATTTTCACATCTGGTTTATGGCCATGGTGGTGCTCGTCTAGAGGTTTTCGTTTAGCTTGGCACGGCGAATCTAGCAGTAGTTATTGTGCCAGTATAGTAGTTCACTCAGGTGTTCATCATGGTAGTCATGGTGTTTCTCTAAGGTTTCAGATTCGTGCAATAATGGTTGTTTGTACTTGAATTCCCTTGTATTTTCTTTAGACTTGTGTTTATGTGTATGGCATGTAACAAATCCACACAAATTATGCATTATCAGGCATAGTGGTTCTAATATGATGATACAATATGGGGAAATCCAACTCGGCTCATGGGTGCATATGAAATCGTTGCGTGAAAATACATTTAAAGTATCAAAAAATTCTAAAATAAATTTCTGCATGTATATCTAGACATTCTATGTTCGCACACAAGTTTTCAGGAAAAAAGAGTATTTTTATGTCTCGTGTAAAAAAGATAATTTTTTATGCTTCAACACGACTACGTACATGACATTTTTTACTTTTTGTACATGCCACATAAAATGTTGTTTTCCCACCAAAATTTATAGTGATCAACACTGAATTTTAGTTTATTATCCATTATTTCTTATTTCTAGGCCCAAATGTTCAATTCTTTGAAACAAGTATATGGTGGTCAACAACAAGCAATATCACATTGTATGTTTCTCCGGTCTTAGTTCCTATCTTTCTTTCTCAAGATGGATGGTGGTGGCTTTCTTTGTTTGCTTCTCTCTTTCTTTTCTTAAGATGGACGAGCATGATAACAATTTTTAACTTACTTCTATACTCCCTCCCTCCCAAAATGTAAGGCGTCTAAGGACTGGTCAAAAGTCAAACTTTATTAACTTTGATTAAATATTTAGAAAAATATATTTACATCTACAATATCGAATAGATATATTAAGAAAATATATTTTATGGTGAATCTATTCATGTTGATTCCGTAATGTAAATGTTTATATTTTTGTGTATAAATTTGGTCAAACTTAAAAAAAACGTTGACTTTTGACTAATCCTTAGACGCCTTACATTTTGGGACGGAGGGAGTATTTATTCTCTTGAGATGGACGGGCGCAGCAACGCACACTTTGATGGTCTAGTAAGGCACATAGCAAATCATTACTTAATAGAGCATGTGAAACTAGAAATACCATACACAAAATAAATTTAGCTTTAGGCATTCCTCTTTTTCTTTTTATAACATGCAACTTATATTTAATGAAACATTTAGAGATGAGAGAGTTTGGTCAAGTAGCTCATAAATATGCATATAAGTATTCAATATGATAGTCATTTCATCTTAAAAAACAAAACTAGACACAAATAAGACAAAGACGCTTCAAGCTTTACGAAAAATCAATGTTGCTCAAAAAACAGTGTTTAGAGGTGCACAAACCGTGATTTTTAGAATGAGTCCAGTGGGGTGGGTGTCATAGGCATCCCCAAGCTTAGATAATCATCATAATTGAATTAATCTCACTTTTATATTCCTCCATTCCATGTGAAAAAACTTCAACACTAACTTTTCTTCCCATTCTTTTCTATGGGGCAACATTAGTGGTACAAGCAGAACAATATGGTTGTTGTCATTATCTTCAAAGATATAATAATTCCTTTATGTACCAGAGAGCACATAAAGTTCTACACATATCTTCAATCCAAAAGATTTAATAAAAATCATTTTGAAACTCAAAAGAATAGAGCAAGCATAACAAGGTAGAATCTGTCAAAAAAATTGAGAGCAGCACAACAAAACTGTATCGACCACTTTTTTTTTGAACCGAAATTAGTAGGAGAGGCTCCTACTATGGTGTTGTATTTAAATCCACAAATTTACATCATCTCGGGTGCATACACCCACTTTACATCAAATCACAAGATAAATCAAAGTCTATCTATAAAAGAAGAGATTGTATTTTCCAGGTTTTGGTTAACCCTGAACCTTAAGAGATTAATATCTACTACTACCCTTGCCTTCCAGGATTCTGCTGATGGTGTGATTCCCTTAAAAATGTAGTTATTCCTTTCTTTCCAAATCCCCCATGCAGCTATAGTGAAGATCTCAAAGAAAAGGCTCCCCTGGAAGGCTGATTTGGCTTGAGTCAACATGTCAAATCTGTTCACATCACTATTCCAGTATATATTTATCCTTGACCAACATGAAGTGCTGAAGGGGCACGTAAAGAACAGATGTTCTAACGTTTCTTCATCACCAGAAGTACAAAGTGCACAGGAATAATTATTGCCAATGTTGAAGTGTCTTCGTTTCAGCATATTTCTGGTATTTAGACGATCCACAAGTAACAGCCAAGAAAATACCTTGAGTTTCGGCCATAGCTTGGATTTCCAAATCCATGAAAAAGGAGTGGGAGGGTTCACCAATCTGAACATGAATTTATAATACTTCCTAGATGTGTATGAATTTCCCCAATTAAAAGTCCATGAATCATTGTTACTTTGAGAGGTAGTCAAATCCTGAGTGACTTGCTGAATTTCATGATATTCCTGAAAAGCTTCAGGGGATAGTGGCAAATTAAATATATCATCCATATTAGTCAACGAGCAGAAATCTTTAACCGAAATGTCCTCATTCAGCACATAAGAAAATAAACATTGGTATTGTTCTTGCATAATACAATTATTCCATTCATCTTTCCAAAATAGTGCCGTATCACCTTGACCAATCTGACAAGCCGCAATGCCTCTAAATATTGGAGATAATTTCATGACAGATTTCCACCAAAAGGAGCCACAGATATTAGAGGCATGTGGTACTGAATTCTGATAATAAGTGGACCAAATCAGTTTCACCCATGGGATGTCTTTCTTATTGTAAAACTTGTCTAAAAATTTAAGAAGTAATCCTTGATTCTGAATTTTCATATTGAGGACACCCAAACCACCTTTATTTTTGGGTTTGCACACCATATCCCAGGCAGCCAGAGAAAGACACTTTTCACCATCATCCGTCTTCTTACTCCATACCACTCTTCTTCTTATCTTTTCGATGTGATTCAAGATCTTTGGATTTATTTCAATAGTACACATAGTGTAGTTGGCAATATAAGTAAGGATTGCATTAACACATGTCAATTTGCCAGCATGAGGCATTAAGAGAGTTGTACTGGAGACTCTTCTTTCAATTCTGTCAACCAATGGAAGCATTTCAACCACAGTGGGTTTAGTGGTACCCATAGGAAGGCCTAAATATGTGAATGGCATGGATGCAACTGCACAACCAAAGATATTAGCAAGTTCCAAAGCTCTCTGGTCTGAGATATTAAGTGGCACCAGATTGGACTTCTGAAAGTTTATTTTTAACCCTGTGGAAGTAGCATAGTCAATGAGCACATTTTTCAGATGGGCCACCTCAACTGGATTAGCTTGCATAACCAAAATTGTATCATCGGCATATCGTATAATCGGAAAACTTTCACCATATGGCAATGGCAATGACAGCCTGCCATCTCTTAGTTCTTTATTAATAACCACTTGCAATAATTCAGCGACAGCTACAAATAATAGAGGCGATAATGGATCACCTTGTCTCACCCCTCGTTTGCAATGAAAATCATTTCCTGGTACTCCATTTAATAGAATTGAGGAATGTCCAGAGGATAGAATACCTTTGATCCATCTAAGCCACATATCATCAAAATCCATATGTCTTAAAATATCCAAAATTGTGTCATGTTCAATCATATCGAAGGCTTTCTCGAAATCTAATTTTAGAATTATGATCTCCCTTTTAGAGGATTGGCATTGATGGAGGAATTCAAATGCCCAAGCCAAGCAATCTTGAATGGTTCTTCCCCGAATAAAGCCATATTGGTTCTTACTGACCAATTTTAATATCCATTGATGTAACCTATCAGCCAAAAGCTTAGTGAGCAGCTTGATACAAGAGTTTAACAAGGAAATTGGTCTGTAGTCATTTACTGTAGCTGGTGCTTGCTTTTTCGGGATCAAAGTAATAAGTGAATTATTAATACTGTCCAAAAAAGCATTTCCTTCAGAAAATTCTTGACACAAGCTGTAGAACTCAGGGGCAACAATTTCCCAACAGGTTTTAAGAAAACATCCATTGAAGCCATCTGGGCCCGGAGCTTTATCAATTGGTATTTTCTGAATAACATTATCGATCTCTTCCTTAGTGAAAGGTGTTGAAATGGCATGCAACCCTGGCAAAGGCTCAAAGAGTTCTTGTAAATTAAATCTCATAGAATGTGTTTCAGTGACTCCAAGTCTCTGTTTGTATGCCTGAAAAAGTGCATGAGCTTTTCTTTCATGCTCTGATAGAATAGTTCCATCTTCTCTGGTTATTGTAGCAATCGCATTTTTTCTATGCCTTTCCGTTGCAATTCTATGAAAGAACTTTGAATTTTCATCACCGAATTTGATCCACCTTTCTGTACAGCGCTTCTTCCAGTACTGCTGTTTATAAGAGAGTAGCCGAATAATATGCTTTTTTAGAATATTGCGGAAATTATTCTCTGGAACCGTAAGGCTTCTAAGTTGCTCAATATCATCCACTTGTTTGAGTACTTTCTCGCAACTGTCAATAAGGAGCGACAATCGTGAGATTGATTTACTCCAATTCTTCAAGGCTATTTGTTCGTTCTTGAGCTTTGCACTTATAGTATCTGCTGCATTTGTTGTGTGAACATTTATCTTCCAAGCCATTGTAACTGTTTGCTTGAACCCTGGATGCTGAATCCAAAAATTCTCGAACCTGAATATTTTGCTTCTGGGAATAGTTGACTGAATAGAGGAAGTTTTGTGCATATAGAGGATGAAAATTTACATCTACTGTGATTATTTCGTGATTTTAGGAATTAGCAAAAAATCACAAAAATTGTGCACTAAAAGGTGCAGCGCAGAAAACAACAACTCCATATTTATTACCAACGTTAAACATCCAAACGGGTAAAAACTTGATAATTTATTTAGAAACCAGAGAGTAAACTAAAAGAAAACTAACATGCTACAACAAGCATGTAGGACAAAAATAAAAAATAAAAACATCTTGGGTTGCTGATGGCTCCCAAGTACAGAAGATCAGTTTTAGTATTTTTCAATATTAAAAGGTTGTTGAACCCACGAGAAGCTGAAGGTATTGGTTAGCAAAAATAATAATAAAGCAGTAATAGTAAAGTAACAGTTTTGGTGTTTTTGTGTGTATAGTTTGCAATAAAAATAAAGTATAAAAAGTAAATAGCAAATAAATAAATGCTCTCAATGAGAGAAAAGCCAAATCCTCTATATGCAGCAAGAGTACAAGTTAAAGTGTGTGTATTTATATGAGGCAAAGGTTCCCGAGAGAGGCATGGAGTCACTAGCATCTAAGTTCTAAACAATATGCTAAATATCTTTTCAAGTTTTATTCAATTAGGGGTGGAGCCTTAATTAGGTGCAGCCATAAGCATGTGCAAACACACCCCTTATGATGGGTCCTATAGCCAGTTTCATGTGCATAAAGGAATCATTAAGACATATATGTTCCATCATAGCAATAAGATAATTTAGGGTCCCCGACATAAACCACTGTAGTGCAACCCATAGTGTTGGAAGACGGTTTCTGTCATTCCGACCCCTCCAACACTAATACATTACATCAAAGTGCATCCCTTTGAGCCTATATATGTGAAGTAATATGCACTCGACATTCGCATAGAACCATCATAGAACAACATAAAACATAGAAAACTTGACCAAATACTCATTGCACATCATATAGAATTATAGCCAGATCATCATATGCCCTCAGAAACATGGGGAACTACTCACAAGTGACAAACATAATATGGCAGAAAAATCTGAATATATAATCCCCCCACCAAATAATGACAAAGTACCAATCACAAACATGCAACATCACGAATAACATTATCCAGGGTTTAATTGAACACAAACTATGAGGGGGATCACTACAAGAAAAGTTGCCGTGGCAGACAAATTGAAAGTCGCGCTGTGGTTGTTGATGCACCATGCCCGACGATTTTTGCTCTCTCCGTGGTGCATGTCAAAACTTTTTTCTCATTTTCGTGGCCATCTAGCCCGATGTAAACGTGGAAAACATCGTGTATGGTGGCCCGGGACGTGGTGCATGATGAATTCCCGGGTGCGCTGACCGAGTCAACGCAAATCCGCACCGCCCAGTGATGTAGGGCCCAGATGGTAGCGTCTTGATGTCCCACAAGTATAGGGGATCGTGTGTAGCCTTTTCGATAAGTAAGAGTGTTGAACCCAACGAGGAGCTAAAGGTAGGATAAACATTCTCTCAAGTTCTATCAACCACTGATACAACTCTACGCACACTAAGCGTTTGAAATATCTAGGAAATAAAACTAGAGCGATAACGGGTATGAGAGGTGACTTTGCAGAACAATAAAATACACGAAATAAATGTTAGTGCTGCAGCAATAAAACAAACTAAACTAACAGTACCATGAGTGTGGAAAGGCGGTGGTAATAGTTGTGGCTTTGTCCAAGATCAATTAGTGAAGATCTTGGGTTCAATGTCTTCGATGCAACTTTCTATGTAGGAGAGGCTAAATATACATGCTCTCCCTCCGGGATTACAAGTACTATATGATTGGCGTGCTAGCAAACATCCGTAAATACTAGCAAGCATTAAGGTTTCCCCAACCATAGCCTTAAGTAAATGGTCCTCTTACTCCCATACATGCAACTATCCGGTTCGCGTCCTTAGGTTTATGTCACTCCGGCAAAACTTCCCCCTTCTAGTATACAAGTACTACCAACCCTATGGTGCTTAATCCATGCGCGCACAAATATAATGGGCACCAAGGACGGTAACATATCAACATACAACTCTAATGAACCAAAGAGAAACAACCAATCAATCAAAGAACAAATAAACTATGGCAACATGACATAGATCATAGGATTATAACTTATAGCATCAAACACCATATTTACATAGGGCGGTACAGAGGTTTGTGAGAGGATGGACCACTGAATACAATGAGGAGTTGGTGATGGAGATGGCGGTGAAGACGTTGGAGGGCTCAGCGAGGAGCGCCGGGAGGCGGAGGCGTGGGCGGCGCCGGCGGCGGCGCGGGGGACTCCTTCCCCGCTGCCGGCATCATGGGGGAGCGCCGCCCCTTAGCCTTCTTCTTCCTTGAGTTGGTGCTGGTGTAGATGAGTGTTTCCTCCTCCTTGGCTGCTGCCAAGGAGGAGGATTTTCGTGACAATGCTTGGGGGCCTCAAAAAAATAGCGTTTCCCATTAATATATAGTGTTGGAGATGCAATCTAGGCCATGGGATGGATGCCCCTTTGATCCAAGGGCTTTTGGGCACCTCTAGAACCTTCCTAGGATTCCCCTCTGTCCTTCATGAGCCTCACAACTCGTGGCTGGGCCGAAATATCCTGGTATGGAAAGAGTTTGTGTCAAATACGTCACCAACTTTCGGAGTCCCGAGACTGCACGAACCTCGCAGTAATTCTGCTCTGCCGGATGCATCCGTTGTCCATTCTGGACGAATAAGATGTCCAAATTGTTTGACTTGAAATTTTCTACAACTTTGTAGTTTACGACTTTTCCATTGGACGTCTTTTTGATGGAGTTTCGAAGCGATCTTTCAAAAGTGTTCAGCAGGGACAGATTTCGGGAAATTCCAGATTTCACCATAATGAGCTATTTCCTTCTATATTTGCGTATTTCCTGCATAACAAAGTTGAAACCAATAACTTGTGCACTTTTGCAACTATTAATAGATTAGTCCCTTAAAACATATAGTAATTGGTGTAAAACAAGCATAGAACATCAAAAATTATAGATACGTTTGCGACGTATCAACATCCCAAGCTTAACTCCTGCTCGTCCTCGAGTAGGTAACTGATAAAAAGAATAATTTTTGAGGTGACATGCACCTTCAAAGTTCAAAGGATGACTAGATACAAATAATTTAAGAACAATTAATAACACATTTATGATTCAATCAATAATAATTTTGGGACCATGCACATAGAACTAAGAATGACAACTATGCTCTCATAAGACGGTGCATATAACTTAGAAGATGAAGACTCAACATAAAAGTAAAAGAATGGCCCTTCGCAGAGGGAAGCATAGATTAAACATGTGCTAGAGCTTTTTATTTTGAAAACATAGAGATATAAAATTTTAAGAGAGGCAATTGTGTCAACGGTAGCAAAGTATTATAGGTTATGTATAAAACTTCCTATAAGTTGCAAGCCTCATGCATCGAATATTAATAGTGCCCGCACCTTGTCCTAATTTGCTCGGATTTCCATGGATTATCATCGCATTACATATTTTTCAACCAAGTTTCACAAAGGGGTACCTCCATGCCACCTGTACAAAGGTCTAAGGAGAAAGTTCGCATTGATTTCTCGCTTTTGATTATTCTCAACTTAGACATCCAAACCGGGACAACATGGAAAATAGACAAATGGACTCCTCTTTAAGCTTAAAGCTTTTGGCAACATAAATTTCTCATAAGAGATTTTTGAGGTTTTAATGTCCATGCTGAAACTTCCACCATGTAAACATGACTTTGGTTAGCGGCCCAATGTTCTTCTCTAACAATATACATACTCTAACCTTTTATCATGGTTATCTCCTTTACTTCAGACAACACGGACATGCATAGTAACTCACATGATATTTATCAAAAATATGATGATGGTGTCCCCATGTCAGCATGGTTGCCACACAACAAGCAGCTTATAAGAACTAAGATACATAAGTGACATATTCCTCACCACAATATTTTTTAGGCTACTTTTCCATGAGCTATGTATTGCAAAAACAAGGAATTATTTTGAAGGTTTTAAAGGTAGCACATGTAAATTTACTTGGAGTGGCAGTGAAATACCACATATAGGTAGGTATGGTGGACACTTTTGGCATATTTTGGTTTTTGGTGGTTGGATGCACGAGTAGAGATCATACTCAGCACCCCCAGTAGACATCCTCCGATAATACGGCTTTACTCACGGTGCACTTTGGACAATCCATCATAGACCGTAGAGCTCGTCATCACACACGGATGGAGATTTAAAAGGCTATCTCAACCTATGGCAGTGCCTCCAACACCCCGCAGCTCTACCAGTCCGTTGGCGTGCAGGGGGAAAAGATACGGCTGGCTTCCCTAGAGCCATTATAGATCTCATGGTTAACGCGGTATGTACGACGCTAGAATCACTGGACGGCATTGCTAATTACTCCTAGGTTAATATAACCCATGCAATGGAACCTCCACCATATCAACACATACCATAAAATCCTTGCCTCCCGGCGAGTTCCCCATAGTAGTCTATCGGCTACCCCATTGTAATACACTTTACTCGATAAATCAAGATCAGACAAGCAAGAAGTAAGGATTTTACCTCATCGAGAGCCCCGAATCTGGGTAAATCTCTCTCCCTGTTCGTTTGGTATCCGATGTCTCGTGTTAGCCTGCAGCATTCCGTAAACTCTAAGCCCCTCGTGGTGCGCATTGCCGAGGAGCTCCCTCAACAAGAAATGCTGGTGGATGTGGAGGAGAAATGCCCGAGACATGTGTATATATAGGAAGGGCGAATGCTTAAACAGAGGGAAAGAAACGGCTAGAAAGAAGAGATAAATGGCGGGGAAGAAGGGATAAATGGACCTTTGCCGTGTTTTTTTTTAAATGGCACACGACAAAGCCATCTTTGTCGTGTTCTTTTTAAAATGGCACACGACAAAGCCATATTTGTCGTGTTCCTTGCTCTTTTGCACACGGCGAAGGTTTCGTGCCAAAATGTTGCCGACATGCTACTTCACGCGGAAAAAGTTGGCGGGAGGGGATGACATGCGCAGGAGAAGGACCTTTGTCGTTTGTCCGTTAGGGGCACACGACAAAGCCATGCCGTGATGACGACGCCATCTTGAGCGCTCGCCCGGGACACGTGGCACGGCCTTTGCCGTGGCCTAGACCTTTGTCGTGTGCCTTGTACGAGGTTCGACGTGTTCCTCTCTTTGACGTATTCTTTTTTGGACCTTTGCCGTGCTCTTTGTTTTGCTGTGTTCTTTTTCCAATTTTTGCCGTGTTTTTAATCTTTGCTGTGTTGTTTGTACGTGGAACACGGCAAAGCTTATAATTGTCTGCCGTGTTCCAGGGTGTAGGGCACACGGCAAAGCTAGGGCAACACGGCAATTGCCGTTTTTCCCATAGTGCACGTACGGTGATTGGGTACAATTTCGTTTCAGCTAGACGTGAAAATAGCATAGTTTATTAGGCCCATTAAATCCAGGACGCCTTATTATTGAACGTAATCAACTGCTTAGGTACTCCTTCCGTCCAGTAACCGAGCCGTTTCCGGGCATGCTTTCGTGGAGATCGATTCCTTCCGATCGGGTAAACCTTCCTCTTATCCATTCCTAAAAATCCCACGATTTTTACGTCCAAACATTCCTTCCCGCAAGCTTTCACTCCAAAAGTTCCATGGAAATCCCAAATAATTTCGCTTCCAAAAACTCCCAATTAACTCCTAAAAATACGTTTGACTACCTTTTTTGGTGTATACCGAAAAATATGGGTGAATTGTGTATTAATTAGCCCAAGTAACTTCTAAAAACCATCCCAACCGATCCCTCTTTCGACGATTTTCTCCCTTTCTATTTCCTTGTATTAATACGTCTGACTATCTTTCGATATCTCTCATTTACTATCGCATGCAAAGGCAGAAAAAACTGAGTAGGCAGCCGATTCAAGAGATCAATCTCTATATACCGGTATGGAAGGAGTAGCGATTCCATTCATCCTCATACTCAAATAAATAGTACGTTATCAATGTCATTTATTAAGAAATATTTTCCTTTATGCTACGTATTAAATTGTCTATAAAACGCTAGAGCCCCAAGCTATATAAATCAGCACTGAGACCCTTCTTCCTCCAGTCAACACAATTCAGACCCTTCGTCTCATTCAACACAATTCTCTTCATTGTGATCCAAACATGGGGGCCAAGGTGTTGGCGATAGCCTTTGTCTTGCTCCTTCTAACCTTCGGTGAGTCATCTTGTGATATCTTTAACATTTTAATTTCGTACTACAACTAAACTCATAATTCCATTTGATATAAGCAAAGCACATGAGAGCAGAGTAGAGATAAGTTTAGAAGTGAATGTATTGTTGCAACTAGTCGGAGGTGGAGAGGAAGGGGTCGGTGGACTTGTTCTGTAAAGTAGTGGTGTACTGGTGGTATCTCCATCTCCATTTTCCCCTTTTCTCCTTTTATTATGGGAATGGATCACGCTTTCCGTCAAATGTCCGACGATAGCAATATAGTAGCCGGCTGAGTATATTCCTAGTCTATTCTAGCTCGATCCATCATCTTCCTTGTAGCTAAGAATAATACATGGGTAATGCCGTAATGGAATCTCTTCTGTAATTGCTGGTGGAGGCCTCGGCATTCCATTATGTAGTGTTTTCTTTAGTTAATATCGAGCAAAGAGAATAGTTTACAAAACAAGAACCAGCTCATTGTTTGTTGTTCCCTGCAGAAAAAAATGCTTTCACAATGGCTGCTGACCCAGTAACAAGGAATGACAGGGCTGAACCGTCACCATCTCGTAAGTAGGCTTACCATAGTAAGAGTATATTAAATTGAGAATTAATTAATTATTATTCAACTCATTGTACCTAATTTTCTACAGAAGAAAATGGTTTTGATGCAAGTTCTTACGCGGAACATTGGGGCAGAAATCCTTCAGCTTCCGGTCAGTACTTGTGCCATCATATTAAGTTACAAATATGTTATGATAAATCTACAAAATAACATCATCATGTCGATTTTATTCAACTGATGTTTTATAACTATGCACATTCTCTTGTTAAGTTGAGAATTGATTAATTATTATTCAACTCATTGTATCTAATTTCCTACAGAAAAAAATGGTTTTGATGCAAGTTCTTATGCGGAACATTGGGGCAGAAATCCTTCAGGTCAGTACTTGTGCCATCATACTAAGTTGGGAATATGTTATGTCTAAAAAAGATCTTTCTTTCTTACTACCTACAATATATAACAAGCTATAATAAATCTACAAAATAACATTGTCATGTCGACTTTATTCAACCGATGTTTATAACTATGCAGCTTCTCTTTGTTAAGATGAGAATTGATTAATTATTATTAAACTCATTCTATCTAATTTCCTACAGAGGAAAATGGTTTTGGTGCAAGTTCTTATGCGGAACACTGGGGCAGAAATCCTTCAGCTTCTGGTCAGTACTTGTGCCATCATACGAAGTTGAGAATATGTTATGTCTGATAAAGATCTTTGTTTCTTACTACCTATAGAGTATAACAAGCTATAATAACTCTACAATAACTTTATCATGTTGATTTTATTCAACCGATGTTTTTTAAGTATGGAGCTTCTCTTGTTAAGTTGAGAATTGATTAATTATTATTCAACTCATTGTATCTAATTTCCTACAGAAAAAAATGGTTTTGATGCAAGTTCTTATGCGGAACATTGGGGCAGAAATCCTTCAGCTTCCGGTCAGTACTTGTGCCATCATACTAAGTTGGGAATATGTTATGTCTGAAAATTATCTTTCTTTCTTACTACCTAGAGAATATAACAAGCTATAATAGATCTACAAAATAATATTATCATGTCGATTTTATTCAACCGATGTTTATAACTATGCAGCTTCTCTTGTTAAGATTAGAATTGATTAATTATTATTAAACTCTTTCTATCTAATTTCCTACAGAAAAAAATGGTTTTGATGCAAGTTCTTATGCGGAACATTGGGGCAGAAATCCTTCAGCTTCCGGTCAGTAATTGTGCCATCATACTAAGTTGAGAATATGTTATGTCTGAAAAAGATCGTTGTTTCTTACTACCTACAGAATATAACAAGCTATAATAAATCTATAAAATAACATTATCATGTCAATTTTATCCAACCGATGTTGTATAACTACACAATTTGATTAATTATTATTCAATTCATTGTATCTAATTTTCTACAGAAGAAACTGGTTTTGATGCAAGTTCTTATGCGCTACATTGGAAAAAAAATTCAAATCCTTCTCCTTCAGGTCAGTATTTGTGCCATCATACTAAGATTAAAATATGTTAAGGCTGAATAAGATCTTTGTTTGCTATTATCTACATAATATAAGAAGCTATAACAAATCTACAAAATAACATTATTATGTCTATTTTTTTAACTGACGTTTTATAACTATGCAGCTTCAGTTCTCTTGTTCAGTTGAGAATTTATCATTTATTATTCTGCTCATTGTATCTAATTTCCTACAGAAGAAAATGGTTTTGATGCAAGTTCTTATGCGCAACATTGGTTCGAAAATCCAAATCCTTCACCTTCCGGTTAGTTCTTGTGCCATCATACTAAGTTGAGAGTATGCTATGTCTGAATAAGATCTTTGTTTGTTATTATCTACAAAATATAACAAGCTATAATGAATCTACAAAACAACTATCATGTCGATTTTATTCAGCCGAAGTTATATAACTATGCAGCTTCTCTTGTTAAGTTTAGAATTGATTAATTATTATTCAACTTATTGTATCTAATTTTCCGCAGAAGAAAATGCTTTTGATGCAAGTTCTTATGCGGAACATTGGGGCAGAAATCCTTCAGCTTCTGGTTAGTACTTGTGTCATCATACTAAGTTGAGAATGTGTTATGTCTAAATAAGATATTTTTATGTAATATAACAAGCTATAATAAATCTACAAAATAACATTATCATGTCAATTTTGTTCAACCGATGTTTTATAACTATGCAGTTTCTCTCGTTAAATTGTGAATTGATTAATTATTATTCAACTTGTTGTATCTAATTCCCTACAGAAGAAAATGGTTTTGCTGCAAGTTCTTATGCGGAACATTGGGGCAGAAATCCTTCAGCTTATGGTCAGTACTTGTGCCATCATATTAAGTTGAGAATATGTTATGTCTAAATAAGATCATTGTTTGTTTCTACCTTATCATGACTATTTTATTCAATCGACTCTCTTGTTAATTCAAGAATTGATTAATTATTATTCAACTCATTATATCTAATTTCGTACAGAAGAACATGGTTTTGATGCAAGTTCTTATGCGGAACATTGGGGTAGAAATCCTTCAGCTTCCGGTCAGTACTTGTGCCATCATATTAAATTGAGAATATGCTATGTCTAAATAAGATCTTTGTTTGTTACTAACTACAGAATATAACAAGCTATAATAAATGTGAAAAATAACATTATCATGTCAATTTTTGTTCAACCGATGTTTTATAACTATGCAGATTCTCTTGTTAAGTTGAGAATTGATTAATTATTATTCAAATCATTGTATCTAATTTCCTACAGAAGAAAATGGTTTTGATGCAAGTTCTTATGCGGAACATTGGGGCAGAAATCCTTCAGCTTCCGGTTAGTACTGGTGTCATCATATTAATTTGAGAATATCTTATGTCTAAATAAGATCTTTTTTTGTTACTACCTACAGAATATAACAAGCTATAAATAATCTACAAAATTACACTATCATGTCGATGTTATTCAACTGATGTTTTATAATTATGCAGCTTCTCTAGTTCCTGGAGCGCAAACAAGACACTGGCACATAAAAGTTAAAACTGGCATGTTGTTCTTGAAGAAGATTTTGCATGTTGGCACTATACTACCAGAAGGCACCATGTTTGCACGAGCTGATATGCCAAAGCCTGATAGTTCGGTCTCTACCCCATTGGAGCCAAAGTATTTCGCAACAATTGTATCGCGCTTCAAGATACCTTACAACTCCATGAAGGCAAAGCAGGTAGCCGAGACCCTTCATTCATGCGTCAAGCCTATTGACAGGGAGGAGCCTCACGTGTGCACCTCATCTCGCAAAGCAATGGCAAGGTTTGCCACTACAGCTTTAGGATCAAACCTCACACAAGCAGCCTTCACAAGGATTCGAGGGCATGAAAGCCCCACAACTAGGTACGTTGTGGCACAGATCGCCCAACTCAGCAATCATACAGTGGCATGCCACCCTATGGATTTTCCATATGAGGTGTTTTATTGCCATCGGCCAAAAGAAGTGCAGGCTTTGAGGGTGCAACTCAATGATATGAAAAATGGCATGACACGCGTTACAGCTACCATCATGTGCCACATGAACACATCCAACTGGGACAAGGAGTACTTTGAATTGCTGGGCGGAGAGCGCGGTGAACCAGTTTGCCATTATATGCCTCAGAATTACATCATGTTCTACTAGTTAAATAAATTATTGGCACTAGATTCTGGTAGTTTCTAGGCTGCTACAAACCGGCAATTGTGGCCATGTATGCAAAATAACTATTTTCAAATAATAATTACCTTTATGTACTGCAAGGGTTTGAGTTGTAACAAACTCATCTTATGTATTCTCTATGAAATATATGACAGATGTATCAAGAGCACGGCCATGGTAGTGCCAAATTTCCTCTCTATTGGAATAAAGGTGTGCCTTGTTTGTAAGAGATTATAAAATAATCAGTTCCACTTCTCTCTTCAGTGGAGAGTATTAGATTAGCAACTATCGATCCGGGGGAGAAAACATGATGGAGGTACATAGAAAGGAGGGGGCGTTGGTACCGAAGGCACCACAGCTCCGAGCCTGAGTGTATATCAGTAGTTTCGCTCACACGGACACATTGATAGGTCTAACATAACATACAAGTTTGACAAACCAAATAAGGAAGCAGGAAGCGCACATGAACAGTAGCGATTCCCCACCGGCCATTTGCCAATACTCCGTGTTCTGAACTTCAAGTTTTTTTTGCTTATTCTTCAAACTTCCTCAACCTGCCATTGAGAACTAATTTCGAGTTAGTGAAAAACAATATAGAATGAACAGGTCGAAGCACATGGAAATCACCATTGAACTGAACAGTGCAGAGTACATATGTAGGATCGAATCAGGAACTTACGTTGTAACCTTGCAGCGTTCAGTGCTGAATCCTTCCAGTGGCTCGCCGTGCTTGCAGCGGCCGGCCGTCGTTGTTACTCCGGTACCGATTAAAGCCGGACGGCGGCGACGCCCACAGCTAGGGTCACAGGTGGCGGACAGGGTTCGGTTCCTTGTGACTGGAGGCAACCGCTCGCTCAGATAGAGATTTCGGGAGGCAAAAGATCAAGAAAACAGGGAAGGACAGAGATCTGCGCGAGAATGGGAGAGGGAAAGGATTGCTAGCGCGAGATTTCTGGGCACGGGGCACTGTTTCACTGTTTGGTTGACTTGGGAGAAGGCACATGAGACGTTTAGTTTCTGCGGGTAGAACGGTGAAGTTAGAACGCGGCGAATTTACCGGCGCCGGCTTCTAGATTGGTGAGGCTTTTGACATTTGTCTAATATAAAATTATTATGAAATACAAATGAAACTTTTATGAAACTAAAATGATACATGGAAAACATTGTGAAACAGTCTGATAAAAAGTGAAACTAATGACATCATTGCTGATGTCACTACCGTTTGTTTCACAAAAATATTAGTGTTTTAGTTATGTTTCAATTATGTTTCAAATTTTTTTCACAATTTTGTGAAAAAATTGGTCAGTATATGGCTGACGTCATTGCTGACGTCACTCCGGTAGATACCGGCGCCTGTAAAACCAAGTTTTCGGGTGAATTTAGCTGTGTGCTTTGGCGGTGTTCGGTCAGTTCGGTGGACCCAGCTATGATCGAACTCAGGCTATCGCGGTCGATGCAAATCCGATGCTAAAAGTCACCGGCTGCATCTGTTTAAATTGGTCCGCGAACATAAAAATGATCTTTTCTTACCGCGCTTTCGTTTGCCTCTAGGTGTCCCAACGGCCCGACGAATAATTTTTTTACCTGATTATTTTTCTAATTTTCATTTAAACATAGATAGAAACATTACACAAACTGCTACATATTTTGAAACATGGTTAAACCATTGCAAAATGAGGAAACTAACTAGTACAGGTTTAGCTCTTGCCTTCTTCGCTGCGAAGAAAGAACACTCTTAGACATCGAGTCACCAAACTAGAAAATTCAGCTAACGGCCGATGTGTTCGGTCTTCTCCGTATGAAGAACATTCAAAAATCTACACTAGTGGTTTCAATTGGTCGTGGCCATCTTTACTGCAAAGAAAGAACACTCTGTCAGCGCTAGCAGTCACTGCCCTCGCCGGACTCGTCGGTGTGGTAGTGCCTGCGGCAGGATGTCTTGTCAAACACCTTGACAATCATCTCATCGTCGCCTTCGTAGAGGAAGGTGAGCAGGCAGCCGGCCACAAGGGTGTAGGAGCGAGCGAACTTGTCCCACCCGGTGTGTAGGTACATCATGCCCTACCTGGACAAGCCACTGGCAAAATCCGCATCTGGCCTCCCACAGCTGCAACTCGGCCGGCTTGGCGCCGTTGACGAATTCGGTGAACTTGTCCGGGAGCCGCTTGATGCCAAGGGGGTCCTCGTCGATGCGAAGGATGAACTTGAAGCACCTCGCCTCCTCTGAAGACGACGAAGGCGCAGGCGACGACGAACGTGGGGGCATTTCTGCTCCATCACGACATCCCCGGCTGCGGTGGCCGCGCCCGCGACCTCGACCGCCTCATCGGTCACCTAGACCCTCCATGGATTCCCTCACGGGGTTGTGAGAGAGGAGGTGGTGGCGGCGCTATGGTGGAGGTTGTGCGGTGTCTAGGGTTGTGAGGGATGAGGAAGCCTAGAGTGTCGCCTCTCTTTTTATACGCCGGAGGCAGGCAAGGGGCGCAGCATGCTTGGGAATGGCATTAATTTCATTGCCAGCGGTGGACGGCAGCCTCTCGGCAGGCGAGGCATTGCCACGTTATGGCGCAGACTACCGAAGTGATGCTGCCTTGCCATTAGCACTGCACCGCTGAGAAGACACATCGAGCTAGGTCACTGCCATGAGGGCCCGTGGGAGAAGCCAGCGATCACGCAAAGGGACGGCGGAGCGTCTGCCAAACGCAACTGAGACCTATATTTGGGCCGTGATTGCGTCTCGGCGGACAAGCCGGTCACTATGCATCGGGCCGCAAGGCCTGTGTACCAACACATATTTTGATCGCGCGATCGCAGACGGTCGCTGCTCGTCCATCTGCGGGCCTTTGGAGATGCCATCACCGATATTAATTCGGTTATCAGGAAACACTAAGAACATCTCAACTCGTCCTCCCCAAATGGGGTCCGGTGTTACCATTTTTTGGCCTATATGGGGGGCACCGGCGCAAACAGGAAAATGGGGGCCAACCGGCTCCCATTCGTCACCCTAATACAAATAACTCTAAAATTTAAATAACATATTATTATTACATATGCAAATAAAAAACTAGGCATACTCCTGCCTAGGCGTATAGTACATGTCTTCGTAGTCGTCGTAGTCACCGGAGTCGTCGTCGTCATTGTAGCCGCCACCACTCGTCGGGCGCGCCTGGAACTTATGCGGTGGTTGTATCCGCGACGGTTGTTGGTGCGCACGATGCAGGGACCGACGGCTACAGCCTTGACCTTCGTTGCCACGGCATGCACGGTAGGCCTGCGGCTCCTTCTCTCACCAGCACCACTCGTAGTCCACCAGCGCCGGCGGCTGGCTGCGCACTGGCCCGGGAACTCCTCCAGGTCGCCTGGGCGCCTAAAGTCGTTGGCGGCCATGGCGTATTATAGTGGCACCTTCCACTCAGGCATTGGTTTCACGTGCCGAAGATGATCGGCCTGGGGAGAGGGTTCCTCGATGGCAACGCCTCCGTGCCTGCTGCCCCCCTTCTTCGGAGGCTGGAAGTGAAGGTATGATAGGCGGGGGTATTCGCCTGCCAAGGATGTGGTTCATCACAACATCGATGGTTCGGCCACCCTACCATAGCCGGTGGCCGGCCTCGTTGTTGTCCACGAAAGGCGGGCCCATCCCCCTCATACCTAGCGAGCTCCATCTCCCGACGATTGAGGAAGAAGGCTGATACGTCTCCGACGTATCGATAATTTCTTATGTTCTATGCCATATTATTGATGATACCTACATGTTTTATGCACACTTTATGTCATATTCGTGCATTTTCTGGAACTAACCTATTAACAAGATGCCGAAGTGCCGGTTCTCGTTTTACTGCTGTTTTTGGTTTCGAAATCCTAGTAACGAAATATTCTCGGAATTGGACGAAACAAAGACCCGGGGGCCTATTTTTCCACGGAGCTTCCGGAAGACCGAAGAACATACGAAGTGGGGCCACGAGGTGGCGACACCACAAGGCGGCGCGGCCCGGGGGCCCGCGCCGCCTATGGTGTGGCCCCCTCGTCCGGCCCCCGACTCGCCCTTCCGCCTACTTAAAGCCTCCGTCGCGAAACCCACGAGGCGAAAAACCACGATACGGAAAACCTTGCCGAGACGCCGCCGCCGCCGATCCCATCTCGGGGGATTCTGGAGATCTCCTCCGGCACCCTGCCGGAGAGGGGATTCATCTCCCGGAGGACTCTACACCGCCATGGTCGCCTCCGGAGTGATGAGTGAGTAGTTCACCCCTGGACTATGGGTCCATAGCGGTAGCTAGATGGTTGTCTTCTCCTCATTGTGCTTCATTGTTGGATCTTGTGAGCTGCCTAACATGATCAAGATCATCTATCCGTAATACTCTATGTTGTGTTTGTCGGGATCCGATGGATAGAGAATACCATGTCATGTTAATTATCAAGTTATTACATATGTGTTGTTTATGATCTTGCATGCTCTCCGTTTCTAGTAGAGGCTCCGGCCAAGTTTTTACTCTTAACTCCAAGAGGGAGTACTTATGCTCGATAGTGGGTTCATGCACGCATTGACACCTGGGACGGTGACGAAAGTTCTAAGGTTGTGTTGTGCTTGTTGCCACTAGGGATAAAACATTGGCGCTATGTCCGAGGATGTAGTTGTTGATTACATTACGCACCATACTTAATGCAATTGTACGTTGCTTTGCAACTTAATGCTGGAGGGGTTCGGATGATAACTTCGAAGGTGGACTTTTTAGGCATAGATGCGGTTGGATGGCGGTCTATGTACTTTGTCGTAATGCCCAATTAAATCTCACTATACTTATCATGTCATGTATGTGCATTGTTATGCCCTCTCTATTTGTCAATTGCCCGACTGTAATTTGTTCACCCAACATGCTTTTATCTTATGGGAGAGACACCTCTAGTGAGCTGTGGACCCCGGTCCATTCTTTAATACTTGAAATACAAATCTGCTGCAATACTTGTTTTTACTATTTTCTCTGCAAACAATCATCTTCCACACAATACGGTTAATCCTTTGTTACGGCAAGCCGGTGAGATTGACAACCTCACCGTTTCGTTGGGGCAAAGTACTTTGGTTGTGTTGTGCGGGTTCCACGTTGGCGCCGGAATCTCTGGTGTTGCGCCGCACTACATCCCGCCGCCATCAACCTTCAACGTGCTTCTTGGCTCCTCCTGGTTCGATAAACCTTGGTTTCTTTCTGAGGGAAAACTTGCTGCTGTGCGCATCATACCTTCCTCTTGGGGTTGCACAACGAACGTGTGAAATACACGCCATCAAGCTCTTTTTCTGGCGCCGTTGCCGGGGAGATCAAGACACGCTGCAAGGGGAGTCTCCACTTCCCAATCTCTTTACTTTGTTTTTGTCTTGCTTTATTTTATTTACTACTTTGTTTGCTGCATTATATCAAAACACAAAAAAATTAGTTGCTAGCTTTACTTTATTTATTGTCTTGTTTGCTATATCAAAAACACAAAAAAATTAGTTACTTGCATTTACTTTATCTAGTTTGCTTTATTTACTGTCTTGCACTCTATATTAAAAATACAAAAAACATTTAGTTACTTTTGTTACCATGTCTAGCTCTGAACCTGTTACTTCTTCGCCTGAAGAATTAGTCTTCACTTTTAAACAAGGGGATGAGGAGAGTTTTAAGGATGCTTGGTCTAGAATTTTTACTTCTTATCGTGAAACTGAACCTAAAATGACTCTAAGTTTGCTCCTTAGTAATTTTTATTTTGGTCTTATGGTTCGCTATAGATATGCTTTGGATACTTTAGTGGGAGGAGATTTCCTCCATTGCAATGGGGATCAAGCTTTTAATGCCATAAAGAAGTTGGTTGCATCACATGATTCAGCTAATAATTTTGATTCAGCCCTTATCGGCATTCATAATAGATTAAATACTCTTGAGACAAGTGCATCTCGCTTAAATGAAAATTATGGATACATTCGTAACCGTCTTGATCAAGTTTTAGTGAACTCTGAACTTTCATTGTGGGATCCTACTGTTAAAATTGTTATCGGTGATCGAACTCTTCATGCCTACTTGTGATATTATGTATGAATTTTGCCTTATGCCTGAAAGCATTTATAAATCTTTGAAACTTTGGGGAGTCGATGAAGGAGGAGAAGAAATAACTCTCATTGATAACTCTATTATAATTCCTAAGGGAATAGCCGCAGGTGTGCATACAACCATTCTTGGAAGAACAATATCCATTGATTATCTTGTTATTGAAACAGGAAAAATCATACTCGGGAGATCCACTGTTGAAACTATTGGGAGCGAGTCATTGATGTGGGAGAAGGCACTCTGAAATTCACCTCTATACCAGGGGGAAATCATATATTCCCTAAACCAAAGGGAAAGAAAAACAATAAGAAAGGTAAGGGTAAAGCCCAAGGTAAGGTTGACGCACCACCCTTTGATAACACTTGAGATACACTTTCTGCGCCTAGCTGAAAGGCGTTAAGAAAGCGCTTATGGGAGACAACCCATGTTTTTACTCCAGTATTTTTGTTTTATATTTGTGTCTTGGAAGTTGTTTACTACTGTAGCAACCTCTCCTTATCTTAGTTTTGAGTTTTGTTGTGCCAAGTAAAGTCTTTGATAGAAAAGTAAGTACTAGATTTGGATTACTGCGCGAGTTCCAGATTTCTTTGCTGTCACGAATCTGGGTCTATCTCCCTGTAGGTAGCTCAGAAAATTACGCCAATTTACGAGCATGATCCTCAGATATGTACGCAACTTTCATTCAATTTGAGCATTTTCGTTTGAGCAAGTCTGGTGGCCTAATAAAATCCATCTTTACGGACTGTTCTGTTTTGACAGATTCTGTCTTTTATTTCGCATTGCCTCTTTTGCTATGTTGGATGAATTTCTTTGATCCATTAATATCCAGTAGCTTTATGCAATGTCCAGAAGTGTTAAGAATGATTGTGTCACCTCTGAGCATGTGAATTTTTATTATGCACTAACCCTCTAATGAGTTGTTTCGAGTTTGGTGTGGAGGAAGTTTTCAAGGATCAAGAGAGGAGTATGATGCAATATGATCAAGGAGAGTGAAAGCTCTAAGCTTGGGGATGCCCCGGTGGTTCACCCCTGCATATTATAAGAAGACTCAAGCGTCTAAGCTTGGGGATGCCCAAGGCATCCCCTTCTTCATCGACAACATTATCGGGTTCCTCCCCTGAAACTATATTTTTATTCCGTCACATCTTATGCACTTTGCTTGGAGCGTCGGTTTGTTTTTGTTTTTTGTTTTGTTTGAATAAAATGGATCCTAGCATTCACTTTATGGGAGAGAGACACGCTCCGCTGTTGCATATGGACAAATATGTCCTTAGGCTCTACTCATAGTATTCATGGCGAAGTTTCTTCTTCGTTAAATTGTTATATGGTTGGAATTGGAAAATGACTACATGTAGTAAACTGCTAAAATGTCTTGGATAATTTGATACTTGGCAATTGTTGTGCTCATGTTTAAGCTCTTGCATCATATACTTTGCACCCATTAATGAAGAAATACTTAGAGCTTGCTAATTTGGTTTGCATATTTGGTTTCTCTAGAGTCTAGATAACATCTAGTATTGAGTTTTGAACAACAAGGAAGACGGTATGGAGTCTTATAATGTTTACCATATGTCTTTTATGTGAGTTTTGCTGTACCGTTCATCCTTGTGTTTGTTTCAAATAACCTTGCTAGCCTAAACCTTGTATCGAGAGGGAATACTTCTCATGCATCCAAAATCCTTGAGCCAACCACTATGCCATTTGTGTCCACCATACCTACCTACTACATGGTATTTATCCGCCATTCCAAAGTAAATTGCTTGAGTGCTACCTTTAAAATTCCATCATTCACCTTTGCAATATATAGCTCATGGGACAAATAGCTTAAAAACTATTGTGGTATTGAATATGTACTTATGCACTTTATCTCTTATTAAGTTGCTTGTTGAGCGATAACCATGTTTACGGGGACGCCATCAACTATTCTTTGTTGGATATCATGTGAGTTGCTATGCATGTCCGTCTTGTACGAAGCAAGAGAGATCTACCACCTTCATGGTTGGAGCATGCATATTGTTAGAGAAGAACTTTGGGCCGCTAACTAAAGCCATGATTCATGGTGGAAGTTTCAGTTTGAACATATATCCTCAATCTCATATGAGAATAATAATTGTTGCCACATGCTTATGCATTAAAGAGGAGTCCATTATCTGTTGTCCATGTTGTCCCGGTATGGATGTCTAAGTTGAGAATAATCAAAAGCGAGAAATCCAAAATGCGAGCTTTCTCCTTAGACCTTTGTACGGGCGACATGGAGGTACCCCATTGTGACACTTGGTCAAAACATGTGCATTGCAAAGATCCGGTAGTCCAAGTTAATTAGGACAAGGTGCGGGCACTATTAGTATACTATGCATGAGACTTGCAACTTGTAAGATATAACTGTTCATAACTCATATGCTTTATTACTACCGTTGACAAAATTGTTTCATGTTTTCAAAATAAAAGCTCTAGCACAAATATAGCAATCGATGCTTTCCTCTTTGAAGGACCATTCTCTTTACTTTTATGTTGAGTCGGTTCACCTATTTCTCTCCACCTCAAGAAGCAAACACTTGTGTGAGCTGTGCATTGATTCCTACATACTTGCATATTGTACTTGTTATATTACTCTATGTTGACAATTATCCATGAGATATACATGTTACAAGTTGAAAGCAACCGCTGAAACTTAATCTTCCTTTGTGTTGCTTCAATACCTTTACTTTGATTTATTGCTTTATGAGTTAACTCTTATGCAAGACTTATTAATACTTGTCTTGAAGTACTATTCATGAAAAGTCTTTGCTTTATGATTCACTTGTTTACTCATGTCATTACCATTGTTTTGATCGCTGCATCCACTACATATGTTTACAAATAGTATGATCAAGGTTATGATGGCATATCACTTCCGAAATTATCTTTGTTATCGTTTTACCTGCTCGGGACGAGCAGAACTAAGCTTGGGGATGCTTGATACGTCTCCGACGTATCGATAATTTCTTATGTTCTATGCCATATTATTGATGATACCTACATGTTTTATGCACACTTTATGTCATATTCGTGCATTTTACCGGAACTAACCTATTAACAAGATGCCGAAGTGCCGGTTCTCGTTTTCTGCTGTTTTTGGTTTCGAAATCCTAGTAACGAAATATTCTCGGAATTGGACGAAACAAAGACCCGGGGGCCTATTTTTCCACGGAGCTTCCGAGAAGACCGAAGAACATACGAAGTGGGGCCACGAGGTGGCGACACCACGAGGCGGCGCGGCCCGGGGGGCCCGCGCCGCCTATGGTGTGGCCCCCTCGTCCGGCCCCCGACTCTGCCCTTCCGCCTACTTAAAGCCTCCGTCGCGAAACCCCCGAGGCGAAAAACCACGATACGGAAAACCTTGCGAGACGCCGCCGCCGCCGATCCCATCTCGGGGGATTCCGGAGATCTCCTCCGGCACCTGCTGCGAGAGGGGATTCATCTCCCGGAGGACTCTACACCGCCATGGTCGCCTCCGGAGTGATGAGTGAGTAGTTCACCCCTGGACTATGGGTCCATAGCAGTAGCTAGATGGTTGTCTTCTCCTCATTGTGCTTCATTGTTGGATCTTGTGAGCTGCCTAACATGATCAAGATCATCTATACTGTAATACTCTATGTTGTGTTTGTCGGGATCCGATGGATAGAGAATACCATGTCATGTTAATTATCAAGTTATTACATATGTGTTGTTTATGATCTTGCATGCTCTCCGTTTCTAGTAGAGGCTCGGCCAAGTTTTTACTTTTAACTCCAAGAGGGAGTACTTATGCTCGATAGTGGGTTCATGCTGCATTGACACCTAGGACAGGTGACGAAAGTTCTAAGGTTGTGTTGTGCTTGTTGCCACTAGGGATAAAACATTGGCGCTATGTCCGAGGATGTAGTTGTTGATTACATTACGCACCATACTTAATGCAATTGTCATGTTGCTTTGCAACTTAATGCTTGGAGGGAGTTCGGATGATAACCTGAAGGTGGACTTTTTAGGCATAGATGCAGTTGGATGGCGGTCTATGTACTTTGTCGTAATGCCCAATTAAATCTCACTATACTTATCATGTCATGTATGTGCATTGTTATGCCCTCTCTATTTGTCAATTGCCCGACTGTAATTTGTTCACCCAACATGCTTTTATCTTATGGGAGAGACACCTCTAGTGAGCTGTGGACCCCGGTCCATTCTTTAATACTTGAAATACAAATCTGCTTGCAATACTTGTTTTTACTATTTTCTCTGCAAACAATCATCTTCCACACAATACGGTTAATCCTTTGTTACAGACAAGCCGGTGAGATTGACAACCTCACTTTGTTTCGTTGGGGCAAAGTACTTTGGTTGTGTTGTGCGGGTTCCACGTTGGCGCGGAATCTCCGGTGTTGCGCCGCACTACATCCCGCCGCCATCAACCTTCAACGTGCTTCTTGGCTCCTCCTGGTTCGATAAACCTTGGTTTCTTTCGAGGGAAAACTTGCTCGCTGTGCGCATCATACCTTCCTCTTGGGGTTGCCCAACGAACGTGTGAAATACACGCCATCAAGCTCTTTTACGGCGCCGTTGCCGGGGAGATCAAGACACGCTGCAAGGGAGTCTCCACTTCCCAATCTCTTTACTTTGTTTTTGTCTTGCTTTATTTTATTTACTACTTTGTTTGCTGCATTATATCAAAACACAAAAAAATTAGTTGCTAGCTTTACTTTATTTCTTGTCTTGTTTGCTATATCAAAAACACAAAAAAATTAGTTACTTGCATTTACTTTATCTAGTTTGCTTTATTTCTTGTCTTGCACTCTATATTAAAAATACAAAAAACATTTAGTTACTTTTGTTACCATGTCTAGCTACGAACCTGTTACTTCTTCGCTCGAAGAATTAGTCTTCACTTTTAAACAAGGGGATGAGGAGAGTTTTAAGGATGCTTGGTCTAGAATTTTTACTTCTTATCGTGAAACTGAACCTCAAATGACTCTAAGTTTGCTCCTTAGTAATTTTTATTTTGGTCTTATGGTTCGCTATAGATATGCTTTGGATACTTTAGTGGGAGGAGATTTCCTCCATTGCAATGGGGATCAAGCTTTTAATGCCATAAAGAAGTTGGTTGCATCACATGATTCAGCTAATAATTTTGATTCAGCCCTTATCGGCATTCATAATAGATTAAATACTCTTGAGACAAGTGCATCTCGCTTAAATGAAAATTATGGATACATTCGTAACCGTCTTGATCAAGTTTTAGTGAACTCTGAACTTTCATTGTGGGATCCTACTTGTTAAAATTGTTATCGGTGATCGAACTCTTCATGCCCTCTTGTGATATTATGTATGAATTTTGCCTTATGCCTGAAAGCATTTATAAATCTTTGAAACTTTGGGGAGTCGATGAAGGAGGAGAAGAAATAACTCTCATTGATAACTTTATTATAATTCCTAAGGGAATAGCCGCAGGTGTGCATACAACCATTCTTGGAAGAACAATATCCATTGATTATCTCGTTATTGAAACAGGAAAAATCATACTCGGGAGATCCATGTTGAAACTATTGGGAGCAGTCATTGATGTGGGAGAAGGCACTCTGAAATTCACCTCTATACCAGGGGGAAATCATATATTCCCTAAACCAAAGGGAAAGAAAAACAATAAGAAAGGTAAGGGTAAAGCCCAAGGTAAGGTTGACGCACCACCCTTTGATAACACTTGAGATACACTTTGCGCCTAGGCTGAAAGGCGTTAAAGAAAAGCGCTTATGGGAGACAACCCATGTTTTTACTCCAGTATTTTTGTTTTATATTTGTGTCTTGGAAGTTGTTTACTACTGTAGCAACCTCTCCTTATCTTAGTTTTGAGTTTTGTTGTGCCAAGTAAAGTCTTTGATAGAAAAGTAAGTACTAGATTTGGATTACTGCGCAGTTCCAGATTTCTTTGCTGTCACGAATCTGGGTCTATCTCCCTGTAGGTAGCTCAGAAAATTACGCCAATTTACGAGCATGATCCTCAGATATGTACGCAACTTTCATTAAATTTGAGCATTTTCGTTTGAGCAAGTCTGGTGGCCTAATAAAATCCATCTTTACGGATCTGTTCTGTTTTGACAGATTCTGTCTTTTATTTCGCATTGCCTCTTTTGCTATGTTGGATGAATTTCTTTGATCCATTAATATCCAGTAGCTTTATGCAATGTCCAGAAGTGTTAAGAATGATTGTGTCACCTCTGAGCATGTGAATTTTTATTATGCACTAACCCTCTAATGAGTTGTTTCGAGTTTGGTGTGGAGGAAGTTTTCAAGGATCAAGAGAGGAGTATGATGCAATATGATCAAGGAGAGTGAAAGCTCTAAGCTTGGGGATGCCCGGTGGTTCACCCCTGCATATTATAAGAAGACTCAAGCGTCTAAGCTTGGGGATGCCCAAGGCATCCCCTTCTTCATCGACAACATTATCGGGTTCCTCCCACGAAACTATATTTTTATTCCGTCACATCTTATGCACTTTGCTTGGAGCGTCGGTTTGTTTTTGTTTTTTGTTTTGTTTGAATAAAATGGATCCTAGCATTCACTTTATGGGAGAGAGACACGCTCCGCTGTTGCATATGGACAAATATGTCCTTAGGCTCTACTCATAGTATTCATGGCGAAGTTTCTTCTTCGTTAAATTGTTATATGGTTGGAATTGGAAAATACTACATGTAGTAACTCTAAAATGTCTTGGAAAATTTGATACTTGGCAATTGTTGTGCTCATGTTTAAGCTCTTGCATCATATACTTTGCACCCATTAATGAAGAAATACTTAGAGCTTGCTAATTTGGTTTGCATATTTGGTTTCTCTAGAGTCTAGATAACATCTAGTATTGAGTTTTGAACAACAAGGAAGACGGTATGGAGTCTTATAATGTTTACCATATGTCTTTTATGTGAGTTTTGCTGTACCGTTCATCCTTGTGTTTGTTTCAAATAACCTTGCTAGCCTAAACCTTGTATCGAGAGGGAATACTTCTCATGCATCCAAAATCCTTGAGCCAACCACTATGCCATTTGTGTCCACCATACCTACCTACTACATGGTATTTATCCGCCATTCCAAAGTAAATTGCTTGAGTGCTACCTTTAAAATTCCATCATTCACCTTTGCAATATATAGCTCATGGGACAAATAGCTTAAAAACTATTGTGGTATTGAATATGTACTTATGCACTTTATCTCTTATTAAGTTGCTTGTTGAGCGATAACCATGTTTACGGGGACGCCATCAACTATTCTTTGTTGGATATCATGTGAGTTGCTATGCATGTCCGTCTTGTACGAAGCAAGAGAGATCTACCACCTTCATGGTTGGAGCATGCATATTGTTAGAGAAGAACTTTGGGCCGCTAACTAAAGCCATGATTCATGGTGGAAGTTTCGAGTTTGAACATATATCCTCAATCTCATATGAGAATAATAATTGTTGCCACATGCTTATGCATTAAAGAGGAGTCCATTATCTGTTGTCCATGTTGTCCCGGTATGGATGTCTAAGTTGAGAATAATCAAAAGCGAGAAATCCAAAATGCGAGCTTTCTCCTTAGACCTTTGTACGAGGCGACATGGAGGTACCCCATTGTGACACTTGGTCAAAACATGTGCATTGCAAAGATCCGGTAGTCCAAGTTAATTAGGACAAGGTGCGGGCACTATTAGTATACTATGCATGAGACTTGCAACTTGTAAGATATAACTGTTCATAACTCATATGCTTTATTACTACCGTTGACAAAATTGTTTCATGTTTTCAAAATAAAAGCTCTAGCACAAATATAGCAATCGATGCTTTCCTCTTTGAAGGACCATTCTCTTTACTTTTATGTTGAGTCGGTTCACCTATTTCTCTCCACCTCAAGAAGCAAACACTTGTGTGAGCTGTGCATTGATTCCTACATACTTGCATATTGTACTTGTTATATTACTCTATGTTGACAATTATCCATGAGATATACATGTTACAAGTTGAAAGCAACCGCTGAAACTTAATCTTCCTTTGTGTTGCTTCAATACCTTTACTTTGATTTATTGCTTTATGAGTTAACTCTTATGCAAGACTTATTAATACTTGTCTTGAAGTACTATTCATGAAAAGTCTTTGCTTTATGATTCACTTGTTTACTCATGTCATTACCATTGTTTTGATCGCTGCATCCACTACATATGTTTACAAATAGTATGATCAAGGTTATGATGGCATATCACTTCGAAATTATCTTTGTTATCGTTTTACCCTGCTCGGGACGAGCGAGAACTAAGCTTGGGGATGCTTGATACGTCTCCGACGTATCGATAATTTCTTATGTTCTATGCCATATTATTGATGATACCTACATGTTTTATGCACACTTTATGTCATATTCGTGCATTTTACGGAACTAACCTATTAACAAGATGCCGAAGTGCCGGTTCATGTTTTACGCTGTTTTTGGTTTCGAAATCCTAGTAACGAAATATTCTCGGAATTGGACGAAACAAAGACCCGGGGGCCTATTTTTCCACGGAGCTTCCGGAAGACCGAAGAACATACGAAGTGGGGCCACGAGGTGGCGACACCACATGGCGGCGCGGCCCGGGGGGCCGCGCCGCCCTATGGTGTGGCCCCCTCGTCCGGCCCCCGACTGCGCCCTTCCGCCTACTTAAAGCCTCCGTCGCGAAACCCACGAGGCGAAAAACCACGATACGGAAAACCTTGCGAGACGCCGCCGCCGCCGATCCCATCTCGGGGGATTCCGGAGATCTCCTCCGGCACCCTGCCGGAGAGGGATTCATCTCCCGGAGGACTCTACACCGCCATGGTCGCCTCCGGAGTGATGAGTGAGTAGTTCACCCCTGGACTATGGGTCCATAGCAGTAGCTAGATGGTTGTCTTCTCCTCATTGTGCTTCATTGTTGGATCTTGTGAGCTGCCTAACATGATCAAGATCATCTATCTGTAATACTCTATGTTGTGTTTGTCGGGATCCGATGGATAGAGAATACCATGTCATGTTAATTATCAAGTTATTACATATGTGTTGTTTATGATCTTGCATGCTCTCCGTTTCTAGTAGAGGCTGCGGCCAAGTTTTTACTCTTAACTCCAAGAGGGAGTACTTATGCTCGATAGTGGGTTCATGCACGCATTGACACACGGGACGGTGACGAGAAAGTTCTAAGGTTGTGTTGTCTTGTTGCCACTAGGGATAAAACATTGGCGCTATGTCCAGAGGATGTAGTTGTTGATTACATTACGCACCATACTTAATGCAATTGTACTGTTGCTTTGCAACTTAATGCTTGGAGGGAGTTCGGATGATAACCTGAAGGTGGACTTTTTAGGCATAGATGCGGTTGGATGGCGGTCTATGTACTTTGTCGTAATGCCCAATTAAATCTCACTATACTTATCATGTCATGTATGTGCATTGTTATGCCCTCTCTATTTGTCAATTGCTCGACTGTAATTTGTTCACCCAACATGCTTTTATCTTATGGGAGAGACACCTCTAGTGAGCTGTGGACCCCGGTCCATTCTTTAATACTTGAAATACAAATCTGCTTGCAATACTTGTTTTTACTATTTTCTCTGCAAACAATCATCTTCCACACAATACGGTTAATCCTTTGTTACGGCAAGCCGGTGAGATTGACAACCTCACTTGTTTCGTTGGGGCAAAGTACTTTGGTTGTGTTGTGCGGGTTCCACGTTGGCGCCGGAATCTACGGTGTTGCGCCGCACTACATCCCGCCGCCATCAACCTTCAACGTGCTTCTTGGCTCCTCCTGGTTCGATAAACCTTGGTTTCTTTCTGAGGGAAAACGTGCTGCTGTGCGCATCATACCTTCCTTTTGGGGTTGCCCAACGAACGTGTGAAATACACGCCATCAAAGGCCTTCCAACTAGAGGCGTTGTCGGGATCCCAACGGGGATCCATGTGTTGCTCGGGGGTGAGCTCGACGTAGTAGTGGTGGGTGATGCCCGCACGGTAAGCTGCACCTTGGGGGCTGGGTGAGACCTGCACACCTCCAGCGCTGAGCCTCCAACTGGGGAGGGGGTACAGGTAACACGGCGGGCAGGGGTAGTTGGAGGCGCTCGACGTCTCCGTCTCAGCGTAGGTCAAGGCGAGATCGCTGGGCGCCATGGGAGTGGAATTTGCAAAAGTGGAATAGAGATGTGCAGTGGCAATGGGGCCGGTGGGTACATATAGCAATGGAAAGTGCGGGAAGATGTAGGCGGGAAGCGTCGGAAAAAGCAGGAACGCGGTAGCGCACATTCTCACTGCCGCGTGACCGTCATCTAACCTAGGGGTGGAATCGAGCCGAGCCGAGCTAGCTCGAGGCTCAGCTCGGTAAGGCTCGAAGAAAATCGAGCCGAGCCTAGCTCGGCTTGCTGCTGATTAGGAACTGAAAAGTAGGCTCGAGGCTTGGCTCAATAGGGCTCGAGGCTCGGCTCATAGGGCTCGAGGCTCGGCTGGAAAATTGTGAGAGAACTGTCCCATTGTATGTTAATGGACTCCCAACAAGAAACTGCAAGCCGACAGAACGTGCAAAGAAATCCGGATTCTATCCGAGTAAGGTAGATTTAGGTTTTTTTTGGACGGAATTTAGAGTCTTTTTCTTGTACAGAAGTCTAAAGAGCTGTCCAAAACTTGCACGGAAAGTCTAACCGCCCCATATGTATATGAGGGGTGACGGCCGATTGAAATTAAGCAAACAGTCGTCAAACATCAATACATCTACTTTTGTCTCCTCAAGCCCTTGTTACTCCTAGTGTTCTTCAGCGATGATTTTGCTTGAGATCGTTAACCGAGCTTAGAGCAGCCAAATTCGTCTAAGTTCATCCCATTTTCACCGGAACCTCTGACGGGTACCTCTCAAGGAACTGGGGCTTCGGCTCTCAAAGGTGATAGTTGAATTGTCTTGCATATTGCGCTTCCGGCCAGCTTCCTTTGACGTGAGTTGCGACGTATCTCCCTAGGCATCGAAGGTGTGGGAGGATGTGCCAGTGTAAGGCGAATCCTTTAAGGTCTTGCATCAAGGTAATATATTTTCGGACCTAGCCAGAAATTCGGTGGTCTTGCATCTAAGCAGAAACTTTTCGACCTAACATACTTTTTGGCGATTCCATTGGAGATACTTGATCTTATATCGGACAACAATGACCGGTCTAGGTATACCAAAATTGACACTACCAAAAAAAAAAAGCTTATCAGTGACGGGCGTGTTTTCCGCTCTGCTGACGCTAGAGGTGGACATCACGAGTATAAAGCCACTGGTAATGTGTACCGGTGACGGGCATTTGATACGTCGAGGGTACGATGCAGCGGTGACGACAAAATGGATTTTCAACCGTCTCTGGTAGTTGCTTCATCTGTCGAGCGGGGCACAGCCTGCGACATTCCAGTGGCGTTCAATGCTCCAGATCTGGCGACAATAAACAAAATGAGCGCGTCAACAGTAACGTGTTGGTGACATGTGTACATAACAGGCGGCATCAACTCTGGTGTTCATGTGGCGGACTTTGTTCCATACGAAATGTCGTTAGTATCTCACCGCTGATGGCCGTGTTACGAGTCATTTGTCATTAATAGTTCACCAATGACAATGGGATTTTATCTCACCTTGTCATTAATTCAATTGCTCTATAATAACCTGTGACGAGCAAGTTTTTGGTGATCATCTCTATTATATAATAACCTGCCACGAGCAAGTTCTTTTTTGATCATCTCTGATATAGCATTAGACGTAACCAGCCATCACCACAGTGTCTGTCACTATGTTTTTAGTGCTCACGTGTATATTTCCCTAAACCATAGGTTTTATGGAATAAAATTATAAATTTCATATTCTCCAATTAAATACTCTCTCCGTTTCAGAAAATAAGACGTCCTCGTTTTGCGTGCTATTTTTTTGACTAAAAATTAATCTAAATATACAAAAAAAATTGGTTTAAAATTAGCATCATTATAAAGTGTTTTTCAATATGAATCCAACGATATCAATTACGTACAATATAATTAAGATTTTGTTGCTCAACTTGTTTGATCAAAGTTCGTCTTAAAATGCGTGTGCGCCTTATTCATTGAAACGGGGTAGTACAATCTAGGCTGGAGTACGATTTCATGCACATTCATAAATATACACATCCATAAGTGGATATTTGAAACATAGCTGACATCTATAAGCTGCAAGTTCCATGTATGTTTAGCAGTAGAGTTTGTACATAACAAGTTTCACATACAACTTTTGCCCAAACACTAAACAATGATGATCCTGATCTTCTAGCACCAGATTGTTCAACTTCTAAAGCAAGGCAAAACAATAGTTTTAACTTAATGGACCATAAAGAAATTTAGCATTACAAACTGCTCATCTATCTTTAGTCCTGGTAGTTATAACATGGAGGACAATCATAGTGTTTTTCTGCAAATAAAATAGATTCAAGTTTAAATAAGAAGTGGACAAGAATCTAGAGCAGAAATTGGATAGGACATATTACCTCTGTTCCATAATTCTTGTGATGGTTTTAGTTTAAGATAAGAATTATGAAACGGAGGGAGTATATTGCGGAACCGAAAACTAAGAGTTCGATCTCCCGAATTGTGGGAAATTGTTGGATGTTGTCACGGCGCAGAACAGAAATCGAACTCGCGAATCGAAAACGCGGAAATCAAACGTCGCGGGAAATTGAAACTCGCGATTGAACTCGATTTGCTCCGATCAAGCTGAATTCGTTGATAATTTACAATAAGGCAGGCAAAATACATGCATCTTCGACCTACATTCGGTAATAGGGGCCTAATTTAGACTAGATTTAGTCCCCGGATGGACTATACTGTCACGGGGCATTTCATGTCGCCGGCGGAGGGTTTTTTGGTCGCCGGATATTCCTAGGCGACGATGAGCACTGCCACCTCGAAAGCCGCTGCCTCGGAGGTGCTCCCGCAGGCTAGAGGCGGCCCGTCGGTGTCGTCGTCGTTGCCGCGCGGGGGCAGCGCCGGCAGCGGCGGGCTGCACGAGCCGGCAGCGGGGGCGCCTCCTCGCGCGCTTGACGGCGCGCCATAAGTTCCGGCCACTTCCGGCCGGCCCGCTTCCACGCGCCGTTGGAGCGCGACCGCCTAGCGCGGTCCGCCTCCGCCCGTACACCCCGGCGGACGCCGAGGTGCTTTTCCGCCGCCGATTCGGCCACCTCCCCTACCCACTCGTCTTAAACGCCCCATTTCGGACGGAGGGGTGGTGGCCGAAGCGGCGGAGCGGCATCGGAGGAGGCGGAATCACTCGCCGGAGAGGAGGCAGGCGGCAGCGGGAGTGAAAGCGGCAGAGGGGAGTAGGCTTTAGGAACCGAACTCCCCTCCGCGGCCCCTTTCAGGTTCCTCTATTCCAACAAGTCACCTTTCGGGGTTCTCTACATCGGCAAATCATCTTTCAGGTTCCTCTACCCGACCAGTCCAGTCCTATTCAGGATTTCCAAACCCGATGGTATAATATTTTTGAAACACAAACAAAAAATGCTTAATATTTGTGGAATTGTCAATAAAATAATATTATTATTTTAAAAATCTCCTTTTTTTGTAAACAGTAAAAAATGTTTTGTTTTTTTATCAAGACGATGAAAAAACTGTCACAACAATATTATAACACTGAATAATATAATCTATACAGATGATGGTTCCTGTGGATTCTACACATCAGAGTTTGTCTAATATCTGGCCGCACCTTAATTATGCTGTTAAACTCCCTCTACACTTCTCTGCAATCTGCACGCTATCCTAACTCCTAAGTAAACTAAGCAATTACACGATAGACAGACTTGAACAATGGTGATACCAGGCCACAAGCGCAGCGGAGCAACAGCCACTCGAAAAAAGCATCACTACAGCAATAGGATTCAGCGAAAGTCCTTGCTTGGCACCCGCAGTACACGTGACTGGAATCATGTGTCGAAATGTCAAATTATACAGGTCGAGCTTGTATTCTCTGCTCACTCTGGTCAATCAGCGGTATGTGTCTGCATCCGGTTCGAAACCAGTTGTGCGGTAGGTGCAAACATGACCGATCCTGAAAAGGTAAATGGGTATTAGTACTAGCAACTTTGAACCGAAAGATGTACAAAATGAGAAGAACAACTGTCAGGATAGTACCTGGCACAGCATTAAAACCATTGATGGTTTGGTGCTTTGCAGGCCATTCCTGAACATTATGGCTGCTCTTCATCTCGACAGCGTGTTCGCCTCGGTCTGCTGAAACCTGCGGCAATGATCCACACTGCATGCTTGATAGTGCTTGAGAATCGGTCCTGGTCCCGGTAGAAGCATATGGCGCGACGTGCGGATGAGGCCCTGCTGAACGGATTGCGCTGGCAGGATCAACAACAGTTTGCTGTTCACTCGCTGTGCTGGTTGGTGGTGTTACTGATGTCGATGGTGAAGTCGGTACAGGTGGCTTAAGTGTGTTTGGTGATTCATCATCTCCTACCCACCCGCGACCAAACATCATTCCAGGAGGAATGGCCTGTTCAATTCGCTTCGATGCAACTTCCCAGCCAAGAGGGCCAAGCTGTGCAGCAAAACGTGCCAGACTGCGGGGATAGGAATGCTGCAGCTGAACCCCGATCTGGTAAAAACATTGTGTTAGACTGAGAATAATAGTATCTTGCTGTTCGCCAATGTTAACAGGAACTTAAAACTATATTGGCATATCATGAATATCTTAGGAGACATGACTTGTGCTGGACACTCAACTGGTACAAGAAGCTTCCTTGTCCCGTTGTATGAGCTTGGCAGCTCATATATTGAACTGGATGGTTGGTGCTGATAATATGTAGTTCGGCGACTATCTTCTACCAGAGCTGGGTTCTTCCCCATTTTTCCTGAACATTTACTCCCAGACCCTGGGACAAAAGGAAGACATCAAACAATGTTAACAGGGCAAACAAATAGGTCAAACTGAATGAAGGTCTTCCTTCGACAACATCCTATTAAATGCTGATTTATTCAATATAATAAACAGAACCTGAGTAATCTTCAGCGCTTTCCAATTTGCGCCCGCTGGACCAATTGTGCTCACTGCTTCTATTGCCAAAAGAAGCTTTCAGTACATCTGCAATCCTCTGTTGTATATCAAACCCCAAGTGTGCATGAAGTCCGGTATTTCCAGCAGTAGCGAGTGTGGACCTAGAAAAGTCTGCAGTAGGATGTTCTGCGGGTGGCCTCTCAACTTTCGGCTGCACAGTGTTCTTTGGAGGCCTACCCCTGCGACGTTGTGGTTTTGGTTCCAGTTCTGGTAATGGTTCTGGTTCTGGTTCACTGGCATCACTATCTTGCCTAAGATTCTCAAAGTCCTTCTTAGCAACCTCTTGAATAGCCCGTGCCTATATTACATGAAATGTGAATAATACATATGCCGCATCTCATGGTTTTACACAATCATGATAATATAAATCTGAAAACAAGGTTCGATGTTTGACCTGTCGATAGTATACTGTGTCTGGTGAATTGTAGCACATCGCGTTTGATGTTATCAAGAACACGTCGTCCTGAAAATATATCATTTTGAGCTTAGTAGAACGTTGATTATACACAGTAAAAAACATTTGATTATATATTAAATACTAAGACGCCTATTTTCAACAGCGAGTCTAAGTATCATATATTCTTGAGGCGTAACTTGCATGACCATGACCACGGTTTAACACAACGCATGGAACCAGCTTTCGGTCGACAGCGGCTCGGTATTTCATTTCCGCACAACACTTTTCTATTTGCTGTTGTTTGTTTGGGCTTCTGCTTTTAGTGATCTGAGGACTAAACTGAATCATTGGTGAAAACTACAGATCTATGATTACAGATCCAATATTTTCCAGGTGGTAAGAGAGGTGGTAGCGATAAATAACTAAATCAAGTAGCAGTGGTGCCAGAATGCATAACACACCAAACCTAGAAGTATGAAAGTTCAAACTTACTCACTTGACCAAATGTCTCCCACATATCAAACTTCAATCTGAAGTCCAACATACTTTGTTGTTGACTACTACCATTTCATAACAGGTCATAAAGAATAAGCATATTCCATGTTGTTGCAATTTATCATATTCTACTACTTACATAACAAGTAACAGAAGCAGTACATGTAATGTAAATATTTTTTTATATAAGAAGTATAACTTGGAAGTTTGTAGTAAATATTGCAGAAGCTTCCACCCCACTGATTTGTGAGTTTTTCCCTAAACAATTTATCATTTCATCTAGCCTCGAATTTATGGAAAAGTTTTTTTTTACTTCACAACATGCGCTTTCACTAGATCACTCTTTCCAATAAAACTCAATATAATATCAGATACCTTAGATGATTCCTTAGTAGCCATATAGTTTAAACAACTTTTCACATAAGTGGATATACAGATCACACAAAGACAACGGCAGCGAATAGGTATGATATAAGATATTTGTGTGATGTTGTCTCTGGAGTAGAATACAAGACTCCAAAGACAACAGTAGGCAAGATATTTCTGAGCAAGCAAGGAGATACCATGATTTTAGTTATTAACTACTGTAGTATAAGAATCTAGCAAGAAAATGTTCCTATGTAAGAATGAAGGAGAAATGCCAGCACAAAAAAAAAACACTAGCGTCATGGAGTTGATCAGTTATCCAGTTGATATAGCAACTAAGATAACCAAATTCCCCGCAAATTCCTATGAATGCCCTCAATTTTTCTGCCTGCTAAATGTGGAAACCAAAATAACCAAGAAAAGCACAGACAGCAATGACCACCAACAAACAGATTCTACACTAACCTCAAATTGCTCCAAGTTGGCATATGCACCCTTATCAAGCTTCTTCCGAAGAGTCGAAAAATCCATTGGGTGCTTGACAATATCTCTGTAGTCGGGCAGCTGACAATAAATGCACAATCACACACAAATCAGTCAGCTTCCGGGAAACAAAAGCAGCAAAAGAAACACTCGTGTTCAAGAGCAAACCTCTTCATCATCAACCGGCTCTGAGAACACACCATACGTGTCCTTCCTGCAGGGAAACAGGAACCCAACACTCAGATAAGACTGTTCTAGAGCTGCGAGTGGAGTGAAGGGAAGAGCAGAGCAACTCACTTCTGCAGCCTATCAAGGATGAAGACCAGTAACTTCTTGTCCGGCAGGGGCGTGGTGGGGCCAGAATCTGACGGCTCTGGCGAATGAAAAACCCACCCACAGGAACAATCAGAGGCAGGCGGGAGCATTTAATTAAACAAGAACAAACCGGAATGCATCCGGCACTACAGGAGTTTAAAAATGGCATCTTCGTGGACATTCGTCCAGGTGTTACACTACTGCCATTTTGCTCCAGAAGAAATCTGAAGATGAAGAATAAATGCATCGGAGAGGAAACCGACCTTGACGCCCATCCGTCGCTATCCTCCTCTTTTCTCCCTGCAGATGCAGATAGTAATAAAAAAGATATAATTTTTTTAAAAAAAACAATGAGACAAAATATCTTGATAGGAAATCGAGGAGAAAAGGCGGCAGAAAAAGTGGGGCTTGGGTTTACCGGCGCCAGTTACCAGGTACTACACTGCAGATCCGACGCGAGATGGAGCGAAATTTGGCGCGAAAGGCAGGGGGAACTAGCCCCAAAAAAAGGCATGCCTTTAAAAGCTCCGAGGCGATCCGCTTATACTAGTAGGAAAAAAGAAATGGAATGCGGCAATTATTGGCGGCGCGCGCGCGCGAGCGAGCGAGTGATGCGAGTGAGGTTTTTGGTTTGTCCAGCGAATGATTGGGAGAGAGAGCTCGGGCAGGAGCAGGGCGGCGTTGACCACTGTCGTCGCGGCGGCAGAGATGGGAGGCAGTAAAATATAAATACAGGCGCGCAGCCTTTTTTGTGTATGCCTAAACTAGCAGGGAGGATTTCGTCGGGCGGGGCGGGGCGGCGCAGATCCGTACGCGGCAGGGGCGGAGCGGTGGCGAATTGCGCGAATTGTGGTCGGAATCGGGCGGATTCGGGCGGGGAGGGGGCAGATCAGGGGGATGGGAGGGGCGCCCACCTTGGATGCTGATCCGTCGTGGAGGCCGACGACGAGGCGGAGCTTCTTGTCGCGGCGGTGGTCGTCGTCGTCGTCTCCGGAGTCGGCGTCGTCCGGGGCGGGGTTCCGGCGCGTGGAGGGCCGGCGCTGCTGCTGCTGCTGCTTGCGGGCCTTGGACTCCTCCTCCTGCTCCTGCAGCTTCTGGAGGCGGAGGGTGCGCTTCTGGATGTCGAGCAGGGAGGGGCGGCCCTTCTTCTTCCGCTTCCGGCGGCCAGGCGCAGGCGCCGACATCGCCGCCGGCGGCTGCTGCTTGCCCATTGCCCACCCGCGGACGCGGACGCGGAGGCGTTTCGCTCCTCCTTTTTTTTAATTTCGTTTTTTTACTTTGGTTGCTCGCGGGAGGTTGGGGGATGGCGTGTGTTGGGGGGCGTGCTGTGGTGGTGGGTACACTTTTTGGTGTGCTGCGGTTTCGCTCTTTTTCTTTCTTTCTTCTTTTTTCTTTTGATTGATGAGGAGGGTGGTTTGGGTCCTTTGTAGAGCACGTGAGGTGTGCGTGGTTGGGGCTGGACTCGGATTCGTATTGCAATCCGTGTTTGTATATGTATGTGTAATTGTCTCCGTATATTAAGTATGAAGTACTACTACTCTAACTGGCAGTGCCACCCAACCTATCAAAAAGTGGCGTTCAAATACATACTATATTAGCGTCGAGTAATATGGATCCGAGAGAGTAAGAGCATCTCCAGCAGACGCGCTCATATAAACCGCGATTTGCGGCGCGCGGAGACGGAATTGGTCCTCCGGTGAGACGCGGCATACGGCGCGGGGCTGCAAAAATTTTGGGGCGCGGGGTTTTTTGCACTATCCCAAGCGCCAAATATGACGCGTCGGCTACAACACGCGGCATCGATGCGGACACGCGCAAATACCCCAACGGCTGGAAATTTCCCCCCGCGCCCGCGCCCTCCATTTCCCACCGCGCCGCTGCCGCGAAAGTCCGCCGCCTCCGTTCGATTTTGTCGCCGGCCCCGATGTTGCTCGCCGCTACGCCGTACATCCACCTCGCCCGCGCCTCTTGCCGGCAGTACCGGCCGCTCCGCCGCGCTGTACCTACCGGGCACCGTCGCCAGCGACGGGCACAAGGTCGGCGCTTCTCCCCGCCTCGCCCGCACCTTCTCCTCTCCATACCCTGTGCCGCAATCGCCATGTCGCCGTCTTCGAGCCTATCGTCAACATGGCGCAGCCAAGATGCTCGCCGATTTGCTCGCAAGGTATGCGCCTCCGCCTGGCCGAGCTGCCATGATTTTGTCGATTTTTTTCCTCTAGCTAGTTGTAGTTAAGTCAATTCATATGTATGTTTGTAGAGTTCATCACACGATTCATCAGATGACAAGTACGACCAAGAGGAAGAGGAGAACATATCCTTAATATTAGCATACCGCACCGTCAAGAAGCCAAAAATTGGTGGATCGGTATTCGGCAGACAGAAGTTGTGGAGAGAAAGGATTGAAGGGCATGAGAAGTTGATGCGGTCGTATTTAAATGAGAATACGATATTTCCCGAAAGCTATTTTCAGCATCGTTTTCGGATGAGCATTGACTTGTTCAAGCACATCGTAACGGAGGTGACCAAGTATGATCGGTTCTTTGAGCAAAGGAGAAATGCCGCCGGAGAACTTGGTCATAGCACTATCAGAAGGTGACCGCCGCCTTGCGTATGTTGGAATATGGTATACCAGTAGATCTAATTGATGATCATTTGGCCATGGGAGAGAGCACTTCTATCTTGTGTGTGAAGCGCTTTGTCGTGGCAATTGTGAATGCTTTCGGATCCACATACTTGAGAGCCCCCAATGCTCAAGACACTGGTAAGACTTTTGGAGTTCAACGTCGGCCAGGGGATTTCCAGGTATGATTGGTTCCATTAATTGTATGCATTGGAGTTGGAAGAATTGTCCGAAGGATAACGTTGCATAGAAAACAAAAATTTTCCTACCGCGAACACGCAATCCAAGCCAAGATGCAATCTAGAAGACGGTAGCAACGAGGGGGTATCGAGTCTCACCCTTGAAGAGATTCCAAAGCCTACAAGATGAGGCTCTTGTTGCTTTGCGGTAGACGTTCACTTGCCGCTTGCAAAAGCGCGTAGAAGATCTTGATCACGATCGGTTCCGGCGCCACGAACGGGCGGCACCTCCGTACTCGGTCACACGTTCGGTTGTTGATGAAGACGACGTCCACCTCCCCGTTCCGGCGGGCAGCGGAAGTAGTAGCTCCTCTTGAATCCGACGGCACGACGGCGTGGTGTCGGTGGTGGTGGAGAATCCCGGCGGAGCTTCGCTAAGCGTGCGGGGAAGAAGGAGGAGTGGGGCGGCTAGGGTTTGGGGAGAGGGGTGGCCGGCCTCCAAGGGGTGCGGCCAAGGTGGTGGCTTTGGTGTGGCCGGCCCCTCCCCTATGCCCCTCATTATATAGGTGGAACCCAAGTGTTGGTGTCCAAGTCTTCGAATAAGACCGAAACCAAAACCTTCCATAGGAGGGGCAATCCTAGCCCAACTAGGACTCCCACCCAAAGATGGGATTCCCACCTCCCATGTGGGGGGTGGCCGGCCCCCTATGGTGGAGTCCACTTGGGACTCCACCCCATCTAGGGCTGGCCGGCCATGGAGGTGGAGTCCCTTGTGGAATCCACCTTCCTTGGTGGTTTCTTCCGGACTTTTCTAGAACCTTCTAGAACCTTCCATAGAACCTTCCGCGACATTTTATTCACATAAAATGACATCCTATATATGAATCTTATTCTCCGAACCATTCGGAACTCCTCGTGATGTCCGGGATCACATCCGGGACTCCGAACAAATATTCCAACTCCATACCATATTCAAGTACTACCATTTCAACATCCAACTTTAAGTGTGTCACCCTAC
>NC_061512.1:258027503-258070957 GCF_022539505.1 Lolium rigidum | reverse complement strand
GTTCCACGTTGGCGCCGGTTTCACCTGGTGTTGCGCCGCACTACACTCCTCCACCAACAACCTTCACGTGCTTCTTGGCTCCTACTGGTTCGATAACCTTGGTTTCTTTCTGAGGGAAAACTTGCTGCTGTGCGCATCACACCTTCCTCTTGGGGTTCCCAACGGATGTGTACATCTACGCGCATCAAGCTAAATTTCTGGCGCCGTTGCCGGGGACCTGAAGAAAAGTTACACCCCAGAGATTTCTAACTCCCACGTCAACTGCACGCCAGCAGTTCCCTCTAAACAAGTATCATAGGGGTTATGCCGAGGTTGCCTCCGTTGAAAGTGAAATGAGTGGATTATGAGGTGAATGTACAACCCAAGCCCTGTGCAGTTCCCGGGTTGACGGTTTGTTTCCACCGGGAGGCCAAGCTCATGGGGAGAGGTGCCTATACTAGGTTATTTAAGCGAAAGGTTAGGGTTGATGATCCGCGTACTGAGTTACGATGATTCGGGGTTATCCCCGACGGATGTAAGCAAAAGTTGTGGCACAAGAGTACAACCTCTGCAGAGTGTTAAACCTATTCGAATAGCCGTGTCCACGGTTACGGACGATTGGAAAGGCCATACTGTTCCGTTGTCAGAACTTGTCTTAAAAAGGAATGGTGAATTTAATGGTGACTTGAATTTTGAGAACACAACCGATGTTGTGGGAATGACACTAATGTTCCCACTTGAGTTAGTCTAGCGATTCAAGCATCTTTACTAAATGTTTATGAACTAAACTTGGCTTTATGCAAATGAACCTAGAGCTTAGGAAACCCTAAAATTGATAAGTACTTACATCAGTATTAGTTTGCGAGTACTTAAAGTACTCATGGCCGTGCCCCTGGCTATTCCAATGCCAGACTATGAAGAGGAGCAACACTATGAGTGTCAACACCCGGATTTTTAAGTCTAGATGCCTATTATGCCCTTCATCGCAATCCCAGGAATATTGGTTTTGCGAGACATAATAGATTGATATCACAACACATCATTCATTACAACACATAATCGTCTTACAACAAAGGATCACATGATCCAGTCTTAATACAACATAGGGGATCTAAGGATCCAATTACAAAACACATACCGGAAGCAAAGTAATGGTTGCGGTCCATCTGTTCCACAGGAAACTGTTGACGTCAGGAGTAGTCCTAGTTGTCGTAGACGTCCTGCTGTCCATCTTCCTCGTACTGCTGTTCTCCTTCATAGTCTGGCCATTTGAATAGCCAGGGACAAAGCCATGAGTACTTTAAAGTACTCGCAAACTAATACTAGTGTAAGTACTATCAACTATAATAAGGGGGTGCTAAGCTCTAGGTTTATTTGCATAAAGCCTTCTTTATTTCATAAGCATTTAGTAAAGGACTCTTCATTTGCTAATTAACTCAAGTGGGAACATTAGTGTCATTCCCACAACTCTGTTGTGATTCGAGTCAAAGTCACCATTCCCCCTTTTCAATTCAAGTCACAATTCATATGTCACATTTTTGAAAATGGTCTGATGATGGAACAGTATGGCCTTTCCAATCGTCTGTAACCGTGGACACGGCTATTCGAATAGTTCTACACTCTGGAGAGGTCGTACACTTGTGCCACAACATTTGCAATAATCCGTCAGGGTTAATCGGCTCTCGATTTATCACACTCCGTGTGCGGACTACCAACCATAACCTTTCACTTACATACCCTAGTATAGGCACCTCTTCCCATGAGCTTGGCCTCCCAGTGAAGACAAACGGTCAGCCTGGGAACTGCACAGGGCTTGGGCCGGACAATTCACCTCATTCATGTCATTTCACATCATTTCACATTTCAATTGGAGGCAGCCTCGGCATAACCCCGATGACGCTTGTTTAGAGGGAACCCATACTAAGATACATAAACTTCCAGTTAAACCCTTACCCATAATCAGGTATTGTGGGGGTACTTGTAAAATTGGAATGGTATCGCATCCGAACCCAACCATCAGTTTTTGTAAAATTCACCATGTCATTCACAAGTCATATTCACCTTCAAAATCTTTCAATAGAATGACTCATCATTCCAAGGTTTTCCAAGTCATTTCATTTCACCTGTTCCCATCTAGAGTAGTCAATTTTATTTGTTAGCACTAGCAACTAATCATGAGGGGTGCTATCTAGCTTTCATTGCTCTAGGCTGAATTTGATGATCTTGTTCTACTCTAGACCAAGTGAATCATGAATCAAAAAGTAAACTTTGATAAACCAAAAGCAATAAAGCTTGTAAAGTAAAACTTGGGATGGTATCATTAAGCATAAAGTAAAAAGTGGTGGTGCCTTGCTCTTGTAGAGCTTTGCACTTAGCAAGAATATTAGCTTGCCTTGAGTGGTATAGTGGTCAAAGTTCTCTTCTTCTTCAAAGTAGGCCTCCTCCTCCTGGTACTCCTCTGTACTAGCGTCTATAAACGAATACGAGGTATACAATCACCAAACAAATCTTAAGGCTATACTAAGCACACAAATGATTCACACAAGCTATTCTAGCATCACAACATTATTCACATGTTGGTTGACTTTGTTTTCTTTTTAAGAAAAATAATTTCCTCTCATTGAAATAATTATTAGGGTTGCTATTTATGTTCTTTGAGAAATAATTTCCTCTCATTGAATCTTGTTAAGATTTAATTTCCTCAAATAATAATGTATGGCCTAGGTTGACCAAGGTCAACCTCTTCATACTCATCATTTGGGAAAATGATTTAAATGAGGTGATGTACCTCATGCAATTTAATACCAACATAGCAATGGTTTAATATCATCAACTAATTTTAATATGAGTTTTAATTGACCATGGTCTCTACCTCATATTAACTTAGTTGAGACAAGATTTAAATGATAAGAATACATCTCACATGATTTAAGAAGTAGTTTTGAACAATTTTAAATATTACTATGAGAATGATTTAATATTTTCAAATAAGAACATATGGGTCATGAAGACAATGTCATCACCTCACATTGGGTTACTTGGAACAATGATTTAAATGAGATGTTACATCTCATAGGATTTAAATATCATTTTTGAAACAATTTAAATGAGCTAGAAATGGCCACATAGCCACTATTTGAATCTAGCCCATGATCATATGAAACAACCATATCATATTTTTACATAAGCAATTTGAGTATTTGAAATGTGAATTATTAGAATTTGAATCACCTCAAAATCATGCATGGCTGATTTTTAATAAATGTTTGAAGTTTGAAAAGGCCCTGCCTTGTTATTTTTACCACAAAAATTGTACAATGAATCTAGGGTTGAGACCAGTGTAGTTGTTTAGAGAATTTCATAAGCTTTCCAAATATATAAAATTCATCAAATTTGGTTCAGTATATTTGATTCTATTTAATTTTGAATATGGCATCTGCAAGAAATTTCAAATAAAAGAATTATTCCGAATTCAAACTATTGGGCTTGGCGGGAAAGGAACTTGGGCCAGGAGAGGGGGGAAGGGTTGGGCCAGCCCAACTACGCGCTAGTGCACCGTGGGCTGCCTGACAAGGAGTGCCCCACCTGTCAGCGGGTGGATCTTACCGAAACGGTACGCAGAGCTGAGAGACGTTAGATCAGACGCTGATCAAACGGTCGAGCGTCGTCGTCGTCGGCGAGAAGCGGGCGCTGGCACGACGGAGGTAGGGGTCGACGGCGACCCTGGGCTCCGGCGATCAACGGCGTCGGTGCAGGACGACGTTGCGGATGATGGGGAAGCTCCTAGTACAAGAGGCTGGTCCTGGGGCGGCGGCAATCGACGGCGAGCTTGCGGTGTACTGGCGGGCTACTCCGGTGAAATTCCGGCGACTGAGGGCTCAATCGAGGAGGGGAAGTGGTCGTGGCGAGCTAGAAGAAGGAGGGGAGTGAGCTGGTGTGCTCGGATAGTTCGGGGAGGCCCTCCTTTTATAGGGGCGAGTGGTGGCCGAGGCGGAGCGGGGCAGGTCAATGGTGGCTATGGCGCTAGGGGTCGCGAGAGGGCAAGGTAAGGGGCGCATCGTGTTGGCGATGTCACCGCGGACCTAACGCGCGTCATAGCGAGGACGGGGATGGACGGTGGCGGTCGTCATCGTCGTGCGACCGTGCAGTACCGCGGCGGAGTGCGTCGGTGATGACGGCGGCTACAGGCCTATCGCCGGCCAATGGGGTTGTCTGGGCGGTTGCTGGTGTCATGGCGATGGCATAGGAGAGAGGAGAGGTCGAGGCGAGCGTGGAGTCAACGGTAGGAGGCGGCGCTCTGTCGTGCCCGTGGCACGTCCTGGCGCGCTCTAGTATGTTCTGGCGCGTCTGACCGCGTCGGGGCACGTCGTGTTTCGGGCATCGTCGTCCTCTCCTGTGCCAGGGCGTGCGCCAGCAGGTACAAGGGAGTGAGGCAAGCCTCCAGGACAAGGTGAGAGAGAGAGAGAAGGAGTGGAGCAGGTTTGGGCATGGTGGTGAGCATGAGCTCACGGCATGGTCATGTCAATGATGAATTCATGCCCAATCTTTGTCTCTGGTGCTTGGCAATGTTGCAGGGGTACAAGAGTGAGCTAATGATGACTAGAGAGCTGATGGTTTGGTCTAAAATCCCTCAGATACAAGAGTGTGTGGAGTTGGTGAAATGGTGCACACAAGGTGTTTGATGATATGGCCGAAAGAACAAAAGTTTGGAATTTTTGATTGAATTTTGGGGGAGTGTAATCATATAATATTTGCAGTAGATTGGTGGTGGTGGTGGTCAAGTTTGAAGTGGTTTGTAAAAACCCAAATTGCACATAATCTTGATTCTATTTCAAAGTCTCCACTTTGCTTGATCACCATTTGAATTTGAGCAAGAATTTTCAGGGGTGGTTTTGGGCAAAGTTGTTCACCTTGATGTTGTCTTGGATGAGGTGCAAAGACTTGGCAATGTTTAGTTTAGAAATCTTCCAAAACAGGGGCTCAAAGAGGGCATCAGGCTAAGATTGTCAATTTTGACCATTAGTGCATGTGAGCTCATTTTGAATTCAAATTTTATTTGATTTGAGTTTCTTTGATTCCAAAAGTGTTTATAAGTGTTTAGTAACCATCTCCAACCAATGGTTCAAGCCATAATGGTCTAGGTTCAAGATTTGTAAAAATGGCCATGTGCACATATGTGCATTTCATATTTTTATTTCCTTTTCTTTATCTATGATCAAAGGTCATGGTTTAGGGTTTATTTAGTGTTAGATTGGGTTTGGTAAAGTTTTCAAACCATTTGGGCAAGGTAGAGGTGCTTAGGTCAAGTTTTTGTAAAATGGCTATGTGCCACATATGCTCCTATGCATATGTTGCATTTCTTTTTATTTATTTTTGTTTCACCTTGGTTTTGATTGGGTAAGTTCTTGATTAGGTTTGTTGATGTTTTCAAAGCATCTAAACAAGGTAGAAGGGTCTAGGTAGAAGTTTCACCAAAAATAGCCATAGGCACATAGGCCCTTTTCTTATTTAATTTCTTTTCTTTTTATTTTGTGTATAGAGGATGGTGAGAGGAGGGGTGAGGCTTAGGGTTTAGTGGAGTATCTCAATGGTTCACCACTATTTTGAAAAGTAAGAATGGTATTAGTCAATATTTGCATACTAGGGTTATATGCCCACATATGCCTTTTTATTTTAGTTCCTTCTTATTTGATACTATTTAGTTTTGATAAGGTTAGGGTTTAGGGTTTTGGAATTAGGTTCAGTGCAATAAATAAACAATCATGGCAATATCACCACATATAAGCATGCTCACTATGTACCAAACTTAATTTAATAAAAGTTTTTGTTGGTTCTCATTTTTGGAAAAAGGAAATTCATTTTCTCTTTGTTTTAAATTTTTGGGATGTTACAAACCCTTCCCCCTTAAACAAATCTCGTCCCGAGATTTTAAGAAAATTTAGGTTACTAAGAGAGATTGAGAATTTTTGATTAACAGGAAGACATAGTTGGCATGGTCTGAGGTGCTTCCTGGGCTTCAGTGGCAGTCATGTGGTAGAGACGGCCGTTATTGTTGTTTTGGTTCCTTCTACCTGCGAAGCGGCGCTGTTGCTGGGCAGGTGCAGCGGTATTGGCGGCAATCCTCGCAAGCTTCTTGGGGCACTCATTGGAGTAGTGACCCACAACTCCACATTCATAGCAGTTGACGGTGGACTTGTCTTTGGGGTTGACGGGAACAGCGTTACTCCCAGTCACGGGGGCAGTATTGGGGTGGTTGTTGTTGCCATTGGGGTGGTTGTTGTTGGTGTTGTTGTTATTGTTGCTGTGGTTGCGGTTGTTGTTGTTGTGGTTGTTGTTGTTGTTTGGGCGGTAAATCTGAGCTGTGGGCTTGTTGTATCTTGAGGCAAATCCTCCAGTTGAGTTGTTGCGGTACTTCTGGGCGTTGTTGGGTCCATTCTGGTTCATCATCCGGCTTTCGGTTCTCGTTGGCTTGATGCAGCTTTCCTTCCATCTGTATGGCTGAGTCCACAAGGGCTTCGAGGTCAGCGAACGGAATGTTCACTAACACAGTTTGCATCTCGTCATGTAGTCCGTTCAGAAATCTTTCCTTTCTCTTTTCATTGGTGTTGGTCTCATCCGAGGCGTACCTTGATAGTGTAAGAAACCTGTCGCGGTATTCCACCACGGACATCCTTCCTTGTTTGAGTTCACGGAACTCGTCTCTCATCTTCTTAATCAGTCCTTGGGGCACATGGTATTTGCTAAACTTCAGCTTGAAGTCTTCCCAGGTCATCATCTGCCCCGCATTCATTGCGCGGGCACTGGTCCACCAGGCTCTGGCAGGTCCTGACAGATAGTGGGTGGCGAACAGTACTTTCTCGGCGGCTTCTACTCCCGCAACTTCCAGGTTGTTCTCCATTGTCTGGAGCCAGTCATCAGCGTCAAGTGGTTCTTCGGTTTTGCTAAACATCGGAGGGTTGGTGTTCTGAAAGTTCTTCAACTTTGATCCTGGGTGATCATGGTTTCCGTGGCCTTGATTGTTTTGAGCTATCTGTTGCAGTGCCGCTATGTTGGCTTGTCGTTCAGCTCTCGCGGCTTCGCGATCTTCCATCATCATCTGGATCATCTGCATCATTGCGTCTTGGTTGGCGTTGCGGTTTGGTGGGGCCATCTGATTATTGGAGTAAATGATAAGATAAGAGGGAAATTTCTATGGTTTGTTTGAGTTAAGTCCAAAAAGGTTCAAACTTGAGTAGTGTTGAGGGGGTAAAAACCAACAACACTTTTTCATTCTTACCAAGCATCACATATTACAAAGCTAACACACCGTTGATTTTAAGAACCATTCATCGCTCTACGATACAAGGGGATCCTGATACAAACTCACACCTACTCAGGTGCTGTAGTGATACTACTCTTTATCCGGAATGGTAGATTCTTCGTCTTCATGGGTAATGTGCTTGGCGAAATGCGCGGTCATTGTCCAACTCCTTGCGGGTCTTTTACAGCATGAAGTCCAGGTATGCAACATTATATAGTGGTTCATCTCCGGGTGCGGTGGCATGGGTAGTGGTTTTCATGGGGTCATGTCTTGGGTAGTAAACAAAGCGAGTGTTTTTTATCTTGTTCTCATTTTGTCCACATAGACGGGCAATTGCTTCTTGCATGGCCTTGGCTATTCCATCCTTCCAAGTGTTCCCTGTTACAGAAAACCAGATGGTTTCCCATATTGGGGCTCCTAGCTTTCCTCTCAGATCTGCAGTAACTTTCCCACCGAGGTGGTTTTCCCGACTAATTATTGAGTGGTATTCCGAAGAACTCGGGATACGAGCGTCCTAAATATTCAACTAGTTTCTCCAGATCCTTCTCGAACATTAGGTCTCCTCCATGGCCAAGCTGATAGGATTCACATTGGTATTCCATCTGTGAGCAATTTAAGATGAGTAAGTTAATGAGGTGATCAAGGGTGGAAAATTTTATGTAGAATTTTCAAGGAAAAATAGAGCATGGGTTTCTCTTTTTGAAAAGATCTCAAGGGTAAGAGAGTGAATAATTTTTCAGAAATATTCACTTCATTTGTTTTTGAAACTAGATTTTTCAGGACGTCCATTCTAACTAGGGTCTCCTAAGGTCAAACAATGGCTCTGATACCAACTTGTCAACACCCGGATTTTTAAGTCCAGATGCCTATTATGCCCTTCATCGCATTCCCAGGAATATTGTTTTTGCGAGACATAATAGATTGATATCACAACACATCATTCATTACAACACATAATCGTCTTACAACAAAGGATCACATGATCCAGTCTTAATACAACATAGGGGATCTAAGGATCCAATTACAAAACACATAGCGGAAGCAAAGTAATGGTTGCGGTCCATCTGTTCCACAGGCAACTGTTGACGTCAGGAGTAGTCCTAGTTGTCGTAGACGTCCTGCTGTCCATCTTCCTCATACTGCTGTTCTCCTTCATAGTCTGGCCATTTGAATAGCCAGGGACAAAGCCATGAGTACTTTAAAGTACTCGCAAACTAATACTAGTGTAAGTACTATCAACTATAATAAGGGGATGATAAGATCTAGGTTTATTTGCATAAAGCCAGTTTTATTTCATAAGCATTTAGTAAAGGACTCTTCATTTGCTAATTAACTCAAGTGGGAACATTAGTGTCATTCCCACAACTCTGTTGTGATTCGAGTCAAAGTCACCATTCCCCCTTTTCAATTCAAGTCACAAGTCGTATGTCACATTTTTGAAAATGGTCTGATGATGGAACAGTATGGCCTTTCCAATCGTCCGTAACCGTGGACACGGCTATTCGAATAGTTCTACACTCTGCAGAGGTCGTACACTTGTGCCACAACATTTGCAATAATCCGTCAGGGTTAACTGGCCCTGATTTATCACACTCCATGTGCGGACTACCAACCATAACCTTTCACTTACATACCCTAGTATAGGCACCTCTTCCCATGAGCTTGGCCTCCCAGTGAAGACAAACGTTCAGCCTGGGAACTGCACAGGGCTTGGGCCGGACAATTCACCTCATTCACGTCATTTCACATCATTTCACATTTCAATTGGAGGCAGCCTCGGCATAACCCCGATGACGCTTGTTTAGAGGGAACCCATACTAAGATACATAAACTTCCAGTTAAGCCCTTACCCATAATCAGGTATTGTGGGGGTACTTGTAAAATTGGAATGGTATCGCATCCGAACCCAACCATCAGTTTTTGTAAAATTCACCATGTCATTCACAAGTCATATTCACCTTCAAAATCTTTCAATAGAATGACTCATCATTCCAAGGTTTTCCAAGTCATTTCATTTCACCTGTTCCCATCTAGAGTAGTCAATTTTATTTGTTAGCACTAGCAACTAATCATGAGCGGTGCTATCTAGCTTTCATTGCTCTAGGCTGAATTTGATGATCTTGTTCTACTCTAGACCAAGTGAATCATGAATCAAAAAGTAAACTTTGATAAACCAAAAGCAATAAAGCTTGTAAAGTAAAACTTGGGATGGGATCATTAAGCATAAAGTAAAAAGTGGTGGTGCCTTGCTCTTGTAGAGCTTTGCACTTAGCAAGAATATTAGCTTGCCTTGAGTGGTATAGTGGTCAAAGTTCTCTTCTTCTTCAAAGTAGGCCTCCTCCTCCTGGGTACTCCTCTGTACTAGCGTCTATAAACGAATACGAGGTATACAATCACCAAACAAATCTTAAGGCTATACTAAGCACACAAATGATTCACACAAGCTATTCTAGCATCACAACATTATTCACATGTTGGTTGACTTTGTTTTCTTTTTAAGAAAAATAATTTCCTCTCATTGAAATAATTATTAGGGTTGCTATTTATGTTCTTTGAGAAATAATTTCCTCTCATTGAATCTTGTTAAGATTTAATTTCCTCAAATAATAATGTATGGCCTAGGTTGACCAAGGTCAACCTCTTCATACTCATCATTTGGGAAAATGATTTAAATGAGGTGATGCACCTCATGCAATTTAATACCAACATAGCAATGGTTTAATATCATCAACTAATTTTAATATGAGTTTTAATTGACCATGGTCTCTACCTCATATTAACTTAGTTGAGACAAGATTTAAATGAGAAGAATACATCTCACATGATTTAAGAAGTAGTTTTGAACAATTTTAAATATTACTATGAGAATGATTTAATATTTTCAAATAAGAACATATGGGTCATGAAGACAATGTCATCACCTCACATTGGGTTACTTGGAACAATGATTTAAATGAGATGTTACATCTCATAGGATTTAAATATCATTTTTGAAACAATTTAAATGAGCTAGAAATGGCCACATAGCCACTATTTGAATCTAGCCCATGATCATATGAAACAACCATATCATATTTTTACATAAACAATTTGAGTATTTGAAATGTGAATTATTAGAATTTGAATCACCTCAAAATCATGCATGGCTGATTTTTAATAAATGTTTGAAGTTTGAAAAGGCCCTGCCTTGTTATTTTTACCACAAAAATTGTACAATGAATCTAGGGTTGAGACCAGTGTAGTTGTTTAGAGATTTTCATAAGCTTTCCAAATATATAAAATTCATCAAATTTGGTTCAGTATATTTGATTCTATTTAATTTTGAATATGGCATCTGCAAGAAATTTCAAATAAAAGAATTATTCCGAATTCAAACTATTGGGCTTGGCGGGAAAGGAACTTGGGCCAGGAGAGGGGGAAAGGGTTGGGCCAGCCCAACTACGCGCTAGTCCACCGTGGGCTGCCTGACAAGGAGTGCCCCACCTGTCAGCGGGTGGATCTTACCGAAACGGTACGCAGGGCTAAGAGACGTTGGATCAGACGCTGATCAAACGGTCGAGCGTCATCGTCATCGGCGGCGAGAAGAGGGCGCTGGCACGGCAGAGGTAGGGGGTCGACGGCGACCCTGGGCTCCGGCGATCAACGGCGTCGGTGCAGGACGACGTTGCGGACGATGGGGAAGCTCCTAGTACAAGAGGCTGGTCCTGGGGCGGCGGCAATCGACGGCGAGCTTGCGGTGTACTGGCGGGCTACTCCGGTGAAATTCCGGCGACTGAGGGCTCAATCGAGGAGGGGAAGTGGTCGTGGCGAGCTATAAGAAGGAGGGGAGTGAGCTGGTGTGCTCGGATAGCTCGGGGAGGTCCTCCTTTTATAGGGGCGAGTGGTGGCCGAGGCGGAGCGGGGCAGGTCAATGGTGGCTATGGCGCTAGGGGTCGCGAGAGGGCAAGGTAAGGGGCGCATCGTGTTGGCGATGTCACCGCGGACCTAACGCGCGTCATAGCGAGGACGGGGATGGACGGTGGCGGTCGTCATCGTCGTGCGACCGTGTAGTACCGCGGCGGAGTGTGTCGGTGATGACGGCGGCTACAGGCCTATCGCCGGCCAATGGGATTGTCTGGGAGGTTGCTGGTGTCATGGCGATGGCATAGGAGAGAGGAGAGGTCGAGGCGAGCGTGGAGTCAACGGTAGGAGGCGGCGCTCTGTCGTGCCCGTGGCACGTCCTGGCGCGCTCTGGCATGTTCTGGCGCATCTGAGCGCGTTGGGGCACGTCGTGTTTCGGGCGTCGTCGTCCTCTCCTGTGCCAGGGCGTGCGCCAGCAGGTACAAGGGAGTGAGGCAAGCCTCCAGGACAAGGTGAGAGAGAGAAGGAGTGGAGCAGGTTTGGGCATGGTGGTGAGCATGAGCTCACGGCATGGTCATGTCAATGATGAATTCATGCCCAATCTTTGTCTCTGGTGCTTGGCAATGTTGCAGGGGTACAAGAGTGAGCTAATGATGACCAGAGAGCTGATGGTTTGGTCTAAAATCCCTCAGATACAAGAGTGTGTGGAGTTGGTGAAATGGTGCACACAAGGTGTTTCATGATATGGCCGAAAGAACAAAAGTTTGGAATTTTTGATTGAATTTTGGGGGAGTGTAATCATATAATATTTGCAGTAGATTGGTGGTGGTGGTGGTCAAGTTTGAAGTGGTTTGTAAAAACCCAAATTGCACATAATCTTGATTCTATTTCAAAGTCTCCACTTTGCTTGATCACCATTTGAATTTGAGCAAGAATTTGCAGGGGTGGTTTTGGGCAAAGTTGTTCACCTTGATGTTGTCTTGGATGAGGTGCAAAGAGTTGGCAATTTTTATTTTAGAAATCTTCCAAAACAGGGGCTCAAAGAGGGCATCAGGCTAAGATTGTCAATTTTGACCATTAGTGCATGTGAGCTCATTTTGAATTCAAATTTGATTTGATTTGAGTTTCTTTGATTCCAAAAGTGTTTATAAGTGTTTAGTAACCATCTCCAACCAATGGTGCAATCCATAATGGTCTAGGTTCAAGATTTGTAAAAATGGCCATGTGCACATATGTGCATTTCATATTTTTATTTCCTTTTCTTTATCTATGATCAAAGGTCAGGGTTTAGGGTTTATTTAGTGTTAGATTGGGTTTGGTAAAGTTTTCAAACCATTTGGGCAAGGTAGAGGTGCTTAGGTCAAGTTTTGGTAAAATGGCTATGTGCCACATATGCTCCTATGCATATGTTGCATTTCTTTTTATTTCTTTTTGTTTCACCTTGGTTTTGATTGGGTAAGTTCTTGATTAGGTTTGTTGATGTTTTCAAAGCATCTAAACAAGGTAGAAGGGTCTAGGTAGAAGTTTCACCAAAAATAGCCATAGGCACATAGGCCCTTTTCTTATTTAATTTCTTTTCTTTTTATTTTGTGTATAGAGGATGGTGAGAGGAGGGGTGAGGCTTAGGGTTTAGTGGAGTATCTCAATGGTTCACCACTATTTTGAAAAGTAAGAATGGTATTAGTCAATATTTGCATACTAGGGTTATATGCCCACATATGCCTTTTTATTTTAGTTCCTTCTTATTTGATACTATTTAGTTTTGATAAGGTTAGGGTTTAGGGTTTTGGAATTAGGTTCAGTGCAATAAATAAACAATCATGGCAATATCACCACATATAAGCATGCTCACTATGTACCGAACTTAATTTAATAAAAGTTTTTGTTGGTTCTCATTTTTGGAAAAAGGAAATTCATTTTCTCTTTGTTTTAAATTTTTGGGATGTTGCAATGAGGATGATGGTCAGCAGGATGTCTACCAGAATTAGGATGCTTCTAACGTCAAGCGTTGTCCTGTGGATGGATAGCCCACCTACTACGACACTTCCGCTACTTATTATGTTTGTTGGTCATTAGATCAACTATTTGTGTAATATTGGATCATGTGATCTATTGATGTAAGACAATTATGTGTTGTAATAAATGATGACTCTATGATATTCAACTATTATGTCTCGCAACAACAATTTTCCTGGGATTGCGATGTACGGCATAATAGGCATCTGGACTTAAAAATCCGGGTGTTGATCGACATACTTCGATATGTATTTCTGGTACCACACGTCCTTGCATGACCTACCAACATGTGCTTTGTTCTGCGGGTGGTGTACACATGGGAAGTGGCCTTCCCACAGTGCAAGCAGGTCGTGACTTTCTTCTGGCTAAACAAGGGAGGCAAGTATTCATGCTTTGATAAAGCTCGACAGTTCCTTGAGCGGAGGCATGGATACAGGAGTGATGTAAAGAATTTCAAGAAATGTCGTGTTGTCCGTTGCCCGAAGCCAATTCTGAAGACCGGAATGGAAATCAAGGCCGAGTTAGATGCTCTTCAGCCTACCTGATGGGAATGGTTTCTTGGGATATGGGGAGACACACCAATGCACTCACAAGCTGTGCTTATGGAAGCCCCCTTACTTTGAGTTTCTCGAGTTCCCACATAACATTGATGTAATGCACACCGAGAAGAATATCAGTGAAGCCATTTGGAGCACGATTGTGGACACTGAGAAGATGAAGGATAAGATAAAGGCTCGAATTGATCAAGAAAGGTGGTGCGATAGGCCGGAGTTGAACATGCAGCCACCTCAGGGTGCCAAAAAACATGGACTAAGCCACATGCTCCGTTCTGCCTCACAAAGGCCCACAAAAGGGAGGTCTTCCAATGGATGAAGGACTCCTTGTTTTTCCCCGATGGGTTCGCAGCCAACTGGATGAGGAGTGTGAACTTCGAAACATTGCGAGTACAAGGACTCAAGAGTCATGACTACTACATATGGCTTGAGCGGATAATTCCATTGATGAATCGAGGCTATGTCCCTGAGAAGACTTGGCGACTGCTGTCGAGGTTGAGCTTTTTCTTCCGCCAGATTTGTGCTAGGGAGTTAGACACTAAAGTGATTGAGAAGCTGGATAAAGAGGCACCCGTGTTGATTTTCGATCTAGAGAGGATCTTTCCTCCAGGGTACTTTAATCCGATGCAACATATGATCTTGCACCTCGCGGACGAATGCTTAAAGGGGGGCCTGAATTGGGGCCGTTGGCAGTTTCCTCCCGAGAGAGAAACACAGAAGCTTCGTCAAATGAAAATAAATGCAAGATCGAAGCATCCATAGCCGAGGCAGTCCTTAACCTGGAGGTGGCAAACTTCACCACGAAGCACTATGATCCCAACATTCCCACAAAGCACAATTCAGTCCTCTGTTACAATGCCGCCAACAATGAAGAAGTACCCAAGCTTAGCATCTTCATGGGGCTTGGTGGCAAGTCAAGTAGCTCGAAGCCGTACAGAACAAACCTACAGGAGCGGACCTTGATCCACTCGTATGTCTTGAACACCATGGTGGAAGTGAATCCGTACATCAAGTAAGTGCGAACCATTTAGTTACTCGTAAACATTTACAGCCTTGATCCACTCGTATGTTCGTGGCTAACTCTTCCTCTTTTCATCGGTATAGGAAATTCACGGCTATACATTGGAAGAATACCCCCAGGAATCCTACCCCGGAAGAATCTAAGGAAATTTTCGATAAGGGCGGCGGTTTCGGTTTCAGTAGTTGGTTCTGTGGTTTGGTACTATTCTATCCAAATTAGCTAGCACTTACGACATTTATTGGTCATTTCTCATTCTAAAATTCTCGTGCTAAACTTGTAGGCAAGAACTGACAAAGAGATGAAGTCAGAGCTAAGAAAAATTGCTAGGGGCTTTGACCATTCCGTCGAAGCGTTCAACTCCTATGACGTGAAGGGGTATCGCTTCCAGACCCATAAATACACAACAAGCCGGCCCAACACAAAGACAATAAATAGCGGGGTGGTATGTCAAGGTGATGATGGGATCCATTACTATGGAAGAGTCGAGGGTATATACGAACTGAATTACAGGTTTCACAAAGGGCTAAATCCCGTCGTCTTCAAATGTCATTGGTTTGACCCACGTCGGGTGAGACGGGATCCTGAAATTGGGTTGGTCGAAGTTGAAAGCAACTCTTTTTATAAGGGAGAGGATGTGTACATCTTGGCTACCCAGGCCTTTCAAGTATTCTATCTCCCGTACGCGTGCAAAAACCCGACAAAACGTCTACATGGATGGGATGTTGTGATGACGGTACCTTCACGCAATAGGCCGCCCCCGCCAAACAAGGACGATTACCGCCGCGTAGACCCCTCAGCAAAGAATGTCGAGTTTTATTAGGAAGAAGGGCTCCCCGGCCATTTCACAATCGGCTTGCCGGCTGTCGATGACATGGTCGTAGACGATGAACAAGAAGATGCGGCCATTATTGGAGACAATGCAGAAGATGAAGCTGAGGATGTTTGTGCCCCGGAAGACCTGAGTTTTCTCTAGGCTTTCAGAGCAGGGATTGACCTTGATGCAGATGGACCAAGTCCAGGTTTCATTGATGATTATTGGTTCGCCGAGCCTGATGAAGATGACGAGACACACGGTCTAATCACGGATGGCAACACAGGCTAGTGATCTATGTAGTAGTAATTATGAGGCTAGCCTATTTGTAATAACGCTATGTAATAGTGGTTGTACAGCTAGGTTATTTGTAAGAACTTTGTGCTATGTTTGAGAGAACTCTATGCTAGCTATTTGTTGCTTCCACTAATGTTCATCTATTTGCATTATTATTGCTTTCAGTAATATTCATCTACTTATATCTTTGTTGCTTTAACTAATATTCATCTCTTTACATTGCGTACTAATAATTCACTCTCTTCATTTGTGTTTGCAGGTGATTGAAACATGCCGCCAAAAAAAAGGGTGGCGGTCTTAAAAAGAAGCTCAAGGACTTGGTAGACTTCGAGGCGGGGAGGCCGAGCTGCTACCCCCCTCCTAGCCCCACTGCTCCCCCAGTGTGACCGCGTAGGAAGAATGCGACCCGGGTACTCACTCCTAGCCCCCTCCCGCAGCCGAGGATTATGATGAGGTGGAGGATGGGAGTGAGGAGGACCAGGAGCAGCACGAGGGTGGGGAGGACCAGGGGCAGCACGAGGGTGGGGAGGACGAGCAGTACGGGGGTGGGGAGGACGAGCATCACGGGGGTGGGAAGGACTAGGAGGAGGAGGAGGATGAGGGGCACGAGGAGGACCTCTCGGAGGATGAGGTCTTGGGGGACTTACTGTTCGAGCCTGATCCAAACCTAGTTTGGCAAGCGCTGGCGGAGCACTAGTACGTTGCAGCTGTAGAGAGGCTGAGGCCACATGATAAGAGGCCATATCAGCGTGGGAAACACGGCTCCCCGTGCTGAAGGACTGGCCCTATAGCCATGTTGTTCTAGAGCCCTCTGGAAAGAGGTACATGTTAATTTTGGCATTTCTTTATCGCAATTTTGTCATTATCGAAATTTATCATATACATATTGATGTTGTCGTTTCATAGTGCAGTTCATTCAGGTTTGAAGACCAGTCGCAGAGGCCGCCACGTGGGCACGCGAATATCCTTGGGGCCTACTTAGAAGGTATTTCCCTAGGCTAGTCGATCTCCCTACTGGTGGCCGCGACGTAGCTTGGAGGTGGGCGCACTACAGGCTCGCGCCAGATCCTCTTGGGAGGTACTACAACATGCAGGACGTGGTTGTTCGCAAATTCTGGGTACGTGACTTTTGACTTCTTACCATTCATACACTCTCCTTGGTTGACAGTACGTGCCCCTTGTTTTACCTATGTGCATGGTTGCAGAGATACTTCCGGAAGGCCGAGGGTAAGGAAAATGCATGCGATGATGTCCTACACCAGATGGCAAGGACGAGGGTGACTGGCATGCACTACGAGGCACGTATTCAGTGTGTCCGCAACTGGCACGCCGACCGCTTCGTCCATATGAGTAAGGAGGACGCTCGCGACACGCTCATGCAGCCGTGGCAGTACCTGCAGGTATTTGTATTTATGTGTTATTGATTTCTTTATCGTCATGTAGTTATTTTTTACCCTAATGGGTTTATCTTGTGTATGTAGAACCCTCCTCAGTACGTCGGCAACGACGAGAAGTGCTTTCTGGCGATGGTCATGTGGTGGACATGCCCCCAGTACCTCAAAAAGCACGAGGAGGGTAAGCTGAAGCGGGCAGAGATGCGAGGTGGATCGCATATCCAAGGCAGCATCCCCATGTCTCTTCACCTGCATAACGAGGTGAGCAAATGGTTCCTTCATTCTTTGAATGGACGTTATATATTGTTAACTCTGCAAGGGTGTGCCACTTCACTTAATTACATGTTCTCTTTTGCAGGAAGTCAGGACAGGAGCGAAGCCTAACGTCTTTGCCGTGCTAAAAAAGATGAAGCAAAGGAAGAAGCTGCATCCCAAGACGGGGTCCTTGTGGGTTAGCCCGCAATCCGAGACCCAGTGTACGGCGTATGTCTCGAAGTTCAAGCAGAAGTACGGCGAGAGCTCTAACCCAGAGGCCGAGGACTTTGACCCTGAGGTTGCGGTTCTTGCGGGAGAAGGCTTGAAGCATGGCCGCCTATGGCTTGGTGGCGGGTGCATCGACCCAGCGACTGTTCCCTCTCTCCGCCAGATCCGTCGTGGTTGTAAGAGCGGCCAGCCGCAGGTAGAGACCCGGCCACGGGCTTCGGATCTAGCTGTCGAGCGGTTACGGGTATGTTCTTCCTCAGGCCTCTACCTTTCCTTTACATGCTTTCCATTGAAATGTTAATGACATTGCGGCAACACAATGTAGGCGAAGATGGCAGCAAAGGGCAGAGGCCCAGGAGCAAAGGGCGCAGATGGAGCAGCTGATTCGGGACTACCAGCAGCACCAGGCACAGATGATGCAGCAGATGCAACAGCAGCAGCAGATGATCCAGTAGCACCAGGCACAGATGAACTGGCTGATGAGCCAGACCAATTTGTCTTCTCCACCGGGGAGTCTTCCTCTTCCTCCTTTCTCCTTGCCGTGGATGCAGCCACCGTCCACTCAGAGCCCGGTGACCACACCTTTCACCGTGAACAACACGAACATCATCCGAAACCTGATCCCCGATGAGTCCTCCTACACTTGTGCCCAACCCGCTTCTTGTACTTGTCAACATGCAAATGCTACTACTTGTTCAATTCCATGTCAATATGCAAATGCAAATGCTAATTCCATCAACCTTGTAGGAAGAGGACAAGGCAATGACGATGATGCCATGGGAAGCAATGGAGGAGGACAAGGTTGATGGCATCGATTCTATGAACTCGTCGTCGTGTACTTGTCGTTGTTGTAATGGATTGTATGGACTTATAATAATGGACATTGCTATTTAACTTGTGTGGATGGACTCTATGTAATGCATTGTATGCATGGATATGTGCGTTCGATGTATTTATGGTGTTGTCGATGTGTTTGGTGATGATATGTTGAAGATTATATATTATATATGCTCTATTGTCAAATGCAATATTTGAAATGCTGGGAATATTCAAAAAACAGCAAAAAATAAAAAAAAACATGGCCCTTCACACGGCAAAGGACTTTTGGTAACTTTGCCGTGTGCGCACGCACGGCAAAGGAGCCACCTGTGCTCCTGGGAGTTCCTGGGAGTGTGCTGGAGGGGTCTTTGCCGTGCAGGCTGGCATGCTGGCGCACGACAAAGCCAGCTGCACGGCACAGAGTTGCTGCACGGCAACATCGTTGCGCACGGCAAAGAGCATGCTGCACGGCAAAGTCACCGCGCACGGCAAAGACAATCCGCACGGCAAAGCACCTGCCGCATGGCAGCCCAGCGCACGCACAGCAAAGATCTTTGCCGTGCGAATTGGCGGTGCGCACGGCCGTTGAAACCTTTGCCGGCCGTTCTTTGCCGTGCATCCACGCACGGCAACGCCTTTGCCGGGTGTACATGGTTCTTTGCCGTGCGATTCTTCGCCCGGCAACGTGCAGTTTTCCTATAGTGATTGTACTGGACACACAATTTTACGGCTGTCTCCACCTCTTAAAAAATAGGTCTGCAAACCACAATAGCCGTTGAGCAATGCGTACGTGTAAAACTCTGTTGTACACCACGGTATGGTAGTAACATGTTTAAGCTAGAAAATGCTTGTGTGTAAAGTAAGGGTCTCAATTCAAAACCACCATATATTTATTCCCATGAGGTCGTGATGCTTTATTTAAATGAAATTCAGTTAATTTCGGATATACCCATACAATGTTTCCTCATTGCGCAGCAACGCGGGGGCACTTGGCTAGTAATCATTAGTTTTGGATGTATATAAAATGTTCTTGTAATTATTTTTGATGTACCAAACACTGACAAAGAGTATCTGGCCTAAGAAAATGGTGACTCATAAACATGAAATTATGCTTTGTATATTTAAACAACTATCCGTCCTTAAGATTGACATCCACAAAGTGATTTTTTATTTATTTTTGAGAGGAAAATGAGGTAGTAGTGAAACAATATAAACAAATATTTGGTTGTGAGGCCGGATCTCCACCTTTTAAATACATATGTGACTTAATACATTAGAGAGAATTACTTAACAAATAATGGAATAAGGAACATAACCACTTTCGCAAGGCAATTTACTCCCATACAAACGTTAGAAAAAATCTGCGGGCCGTGGCATTTTTCACGTGACACGGCCAAAAAATACAAAGCATTCTGTGACATTCTAAAGTTGTTTTCAGAACCTATGTTGAGGTAATATTCAAACGGATAGGTCCATCGGAGCGAGTTGATACACAAGAGTGGCCCAATCCATTCGCCTCCCTGTTGGACCTACCAGCAAAGGTCCAGCTCGACCCGAAGGACTAGTTGACCCAGAAAAGATAGACTGAACACTGAAGAACAAGCCAAGTATCTAACAGTGCTTACTTGACTTACAGTTTAACTGACTCGCCCGTATAATGTAAACCTTAGGTCAAATCAACTATATAAGGCTTGCTTAGGAGGGAGTAGAGGAATGAATCATTCGCCTACCTTACCCTCCATCTACGCCTCCATCAACTTGTGAACACATCTATCAATATAATTAAGTAGTAAAATATTTTCTATTCACGTCATCTTAATAAATATTTGTTGTTTTTCTTTGAAAAATATTTTTTTCTCAAACAAGTTTCACCTAAAAATGATGCCGTGAAAGATCAATAATGTTTTTCTCATTCAATTTTCTTACACAAATCTCATGCAAATTCTACAGTTGAGATGATGGCCGGGCATTTGCGAGGATCTGAGCACTATGCTAGTTACTTCAAGGAAGGCATACATTTCGACATTTTTTCGATAAAGAGCATATATTAATATCGTGGAGATACCAAGTACACCTAGCCTCTGCAACAACATCATACCCTAATGGTATAAAGGATGCACACAGCTAAAAAAGAAAGGCCCCGCTACAGAGATCCATAACTTGAAACAGCAACACTAACACCACCAAGACAACACCAGAAGATTAGCTTCGCCATAAGAGACGTCTCCAAGAAGGAAACAGTGCACAAACGTTGTCGTCGCCCGATCATAGAACTTAGGTTTTCACCCTGAAGAAAGTCATCTCTCTCAAAACAGTGCCTTCAACAAGAACATTGCCAGGCATAACCAATTAAGGCCAGACCTTGGACTTTCACCCTGAAAGATAAGACTCTGAACTTCTCCTGTGCAGTCGCCCCCACATACCAGCTGCTGTTTCAAGTCACGAAGCACCAAGTCAATTCCACCTCTCCACCAAGATCCGACCATCATAGCTATTCCACCGATCTTGACTTGATGACCTTCTCTGCTAGCACCATGGAAAGAAAACGAACTCCATGATATTAACAGCACGCAGAGCTTCGAAGCGCTCCCTCTAAAACTAAACGGCCAGATAAAAAACATGGGTGCGCACAACCGAAACCACCCAATCCAGCAATCTTCAGGCATTTATCGCTCAATGAATTTCGCCGGCAGGGCCTTCCGGAATCCGACAATCCACCTAGACTGGTGGGAGCAAGCATCCAATAGATCTTCAAACTTGGTGCGAGAAGAATCCTAGAACCACCACCTTTATTCTTCGACGCGGACGAAACAGCCCCCACGCCGCCATCCGCCGCCCGACGATGATGAAGGTGGTTCAGAAATCGATCATCTCCTCGCTAAGTCGTCGCCGCCAAGCCCATGGCGGCCGCAGAGAAGAAGACTCGGCAGCAGTTGCGTACCCCGGCCAGGAATCCAGCGGCGCTACCCATGGTCGCTCGAACGACACGGCCAAGGCTGTCCTCGCAGCAAGACATAGAAGGCAAAGCAGCGACCAAGCACTGTAGGCCCGGATCAGACCCAGATTGGACCGGTGCCGCCGCCAGTTCACTATGCCACTGTCGTCCAACCACCGGCATCCAGCACCAAGGCCAGCCCCGTGCGCCCCTGCGCCAAGACGACGCAGGGCAGGACTCGCCCCGGTGCCGACAGCCGCCGCGCCCCGGTCTCCACCGTTGCGGCTACCCGAGGCATCTCCGCCGGGTCAACCAGCAAGGCCGCCGCGCGCCCGCCCGTGGCCGCCGCGCGACCACCCATGGCCGCCTCGCGCCCACCCGTTGCCGCCGCTGCCGCCTGCAGCGCCCTGCGCCGGGAAACGCGAGGGAAGATCTTGGAGGCGGAGAAGAAACCGCCCCGCCGCCACCATCCTTGAGGCGCACCCGGCTTCGCCGGCACCCCCTCCGGCGGCGGCGATGCGGGGGAGGGGGAGAGGGGTCCTTGGGGGCGCTAGGTTTGCTAATAGAACCTAAGCACACAATGTTTGCTCCTATACTTTTACCGAGAGTAGGTAGCTAGGGTGACTATTTAAACGTTGCACTAACACGTCAGCGTATATAGCTTAATGATTCAGTCCCTAGTCTGACTAGTCGCAGTGAGGTATGGCAACTACCACGCGGACAGCTAAAATGTCAAACTCAACAAAGTCATAAGTCTTGTCAGCTAATCCGATGTCAATGAATCTACCAGACCTCCAAAACTCTACGTTAATTATTCAATCACCCTCATCCGTTAGAGAATTTTGGCTTCTAGACCTAGGCTCGATGCAGTGCAACTAAACCTATTTACCAGCTACTTATCTCTGAGAGTTTGGCCAGATCGGCAGATGGATTGGCCAGCTCTCGCCTGCTGGACAGCAGTGCTGACCCTTCTGATCTTTCTGCCGTTGAGCGCGTCGGACGACCGGCTTGTCGCCGGCACGCCGCTTTCCGTGGGCACCGCTATTATCTCTGACGGAGGCGCCTTCGCCCTGGGTTTTTTCAACCCCTCCACGACCACTCCGGGCAGGCTGTACCTCGCCATATGGTACAACGGCATCCCCGAGATCACCACCGTGTGGGTGGCCAACCGGGAAACACCAGCCACCACCAGTACACCGATTCTCTCCCTCACCAACACTTCTGATCTTGTCCTCTCCGACGGCAGCGGTGACAAACACGTCCTTTGGACAACTAGCGTTGCCGCTGAGCAGAGCTCATCGCCGTCAACGGCCGTGCTCCTGAACACCGGCAACCTCGTCATCAGGTCGTCAAATGGCACCATGCTATGGCAGAGCTTCGACCACCACGCGGACACGCTCCTTCCGGGTATGAATCTCCGGATGAAATACAGCCCGCGGGAGGGCGGGCGGCTTGTATCCTGCAAGGGCCCCGGCGATCCCTCGCCGGGGCGGTTCTCCTACGGCATCGACGCAAACACTTTACTGCAAGTATTCCTTTGGGATGGGCCGCGCCCTGTGGCCCGCATCGGCCCGTGGACGGGGTACGTGGTGAAGAGCGAGCGCCGATACCAAGTGGCAAACGGCGCCAGCACGGACATCATCGTTTACATGGCTGTCGTTGACAACGATGATGAGATATGTATTACCTACAGCCTCTCTGACGGCGCCCCAAGCACCAGGTACGTGCTTACAGACTCCGGCGAGTTTCAGCTCCTGCTGTGTACACTGCTCAAACTAGTCTCGAATGGATCTCAGAAACTCGTGCCGTTTAGATCGCTTCCCTTTGCTCAGCAATGGTAATTGATCTCGTCAGTGAATTAGAGGTAATGTACATGAACATGCCTTGATCGATCGATCGATCGATCCATGGAGTCGCCACGTGACACCGTGGCGGCTCTCGTAGTCGCCTGCCTTCTTCTGCGCGCGCGTGGGAGGGCGACCAACTGAGGCTCGCCCGTGTGGGCAGCAACTACGTGCGCGGCGGCCAACTGCTGGTGCGTGGGGAGCGCCAAAGGGGACGTCAGCCGGTGCCTGGTGGGGACCTCCGCGTGGTCCCCGTTCCAAGTCTCCACGCGCGCAGTGGCGAGCGTGCCACGAGCCGTCAATCCGTCATTATCTTTTCGCGCTCCCGGCGGAAATCTCGACACTGTTACGTACCGACGTGACGGATTTGACTTTTTTTTTCTTCTCGCGCGCACTCAAAGCGTTTCAACGATTTATTTCCTTTCTTCGTCCCGGAAATCACGCTCACCCATCCGCTCCCAATAAATCGACCGGCTCTCTCTCCTTTCCTATTTCTTTTCGTAATTAACGGATCAATATTGGGCTTTTCTCGCACGCACATCCGCATCAAGGAGCACGTACGATATGTGACTTGCCTCAAAAACTTTCTACGCATCAAGTGGTTTCTCCGCGAAAACTTTTTACGCACACATGGAAAATGCATACGTACCCCGATATTTTTATTTCAGAATTTTTTCACATTTCGAAATTGCATTTCCAACCTGGGTTCACAGCACCCAGGTTCAACTGGGGCTTTTCCTAAAATTGCCACACTTTAAAACATAGGAACAACCTTGCATTACGCATGGTACGGGTACAGTCGTGAAATCGGGCTACTACATATATTATCATGTGATTTTCGATTCTAACCCAGTGGTCAAGTTGAGAGCCGAAATTTCAAAACACTCGCCGTCGATCTCCTTCCATGTCGTGCCTTAAGTTGTCTAACCGTTTGACCGACATCGTGAGGGGTTTGGCCGTGACATGCCATTTATCTCTCTTTTACTTTACATGGACCATAAAGGTCATCGAAAGAAAATTTTGAGCCCATGTTTTCAAAAAAAAATTTTTCCTCCGGTTGACCCAAAAGTGTCCCTTTCGCATCATAAGTCGAGAACCTTCCTCCTCCGAGATAGTCCTCTCTATGAAAACCTGTAGTTGGATATCACGTGATGCAATTCAAACCACACTTATATACATATATAGTAGGACCCTATGGAATTTTGGGAGCAATTGTGATGCCTTCTCACGTTATTTTGGGTGTGAAACCCTGTGCCGTCACCACCGCATCGTCTACTCCTTTGACCGGCTTTGAAAAGGGGTTGCCCATGAGACTTTTCTCTTTGTTTGTCTTAGGGTAGGTCATATCATCACGGAATTCCATATTTGGTCCTAAATTTTTCATAAGATTTCCGCCAGTTGACCCGACATGCGGCTTTTCCATCATAATAACTCTAGAAACTTCAACCCAGATAGTCCTTTCTATGACAAAGATCACACTTGAAGTTGGATATCGTGTAATGCAACTCAAACCACCCTTTTAAACACATATATAGTAGGACCCCATGAAATCTTGGGAGTGATTGCGACACCTTCTCACTTTGTTTTGGGTGAAACCCTGTTCCGTGACCACCACATCGTCTACCCCTTTGAACGACTTCGAAAGTGGTTGCTAATGGGACCTTTCTCTTACTTTACGGTATGGTAGGTCATAGGATCCTAGATAAACCAAATTGAGCCCAACTTTCCAAATTATTTCTTCCCGTGGTTACAAAGTGGGACTTTCACATAGTAAGTCTACAACATTCCTGCAAGATACTCCAAATAATGAAACATGTCGCACTTGGAGATGGATATCACGTTCTCCAATTCACACCAACCTTATATACACATATATACTATGACCCCATAAAAGTTTGGTAGGGATTGCGACAACCTCACGTTGTTTTGGGTGAAACCCTATTCCATGACCACTGCATCATCTAACCCTTAATTTGACCGCTTTCGAAAGTGGTTGCCCATGAGACTTTTCTATTTCTTTGTGGTATGATAAGTCATAGGATCATGGAAATCCAAATTTGAGCCCATGTTTTCAACATATTTCCTCCGATCGACCCGGCGTGGGCCTTTTGCGTCATAAGTTGAGAACCTTCCTCCAAGATAGTCCTCTCTATGGAGTAGGTCACACTTGCATTTGGATATCATGGAGTACGTATATTAGGCCAACATGAAAGTTTGGGAGGGATTTTGACACCTCCTCACTTGTTTTGGGTGAAAACCTGTTCCATACTAGCACATCGTCTACCCCTTTGAACGAGTTCATAAGTGGTTGCCCATGAGACATTTTTCTTTGTTTATGGCGGGATAGGTCATGGGATCATGGAAAACCAAATTGAGCTCATAGGAGATTCCTCTACGATAGAGCAGTAAAAAAACAAGAAAACGAAATTGATCCAAGGTTTTCAAAAGATTTCTTCCGGTGGACACAAAGTGGGGCTTTCGCATCGTAAGTCTAGAATTTTCGTCCAAGATAGTCCTAACTACAAAGTGGGTCGCACTTGGAGATGGATATCAGGTGCTCCAATTCAAACCACCATTATATACGTATATATATATAGGACCCCGTGAAAGTGCAGGAGGGATTGCGACACCTCCTCCCGTTGTTTTGGACGAAACCCTCATGGCCTGATCCGGATCCGCAGGTATTAGATACAAGATATAATGCTGTTGCAATCCCTGGCTTCTCAGGGATTGGACGGTGCGTGCTTCGCTGATTTGTGGGCCGCTGTTATGCCTATCTGTTTGTGGGCCTGCGTGGAAAACAGTGGCGCTCCTCCCTTGGGCGGTGGACTCCCCGCCGAGCCGTAGAGCCGCTGACCCGGCCATGCGCAGTTCCATGACCTCCCTCATCGCCCTTGGCCCCATCCATCGCATCCCTCTTCTTTGCCTCGCCGCCGCCGGCCACCTCCGCAGGGATGCGAACTTCCTCAGGCGTTCAACGCCTGCTGCACGCTCCTGGGCCTCACTTCCGCTGACGCGACTGCTCTGCGGCCTGCGCGCCGCGGGGGCGCCATGTAACCTGCGGTTCGAGCGTGACGAGAACGGCAGTGATGGGAAGGTCGTGGGCGAGTTCGCGCCTGGGGAGATCGATGTGCTGCTCTCGATGTACTGGGCCCTGAGGGATCGAGAAGGAGTAAAGGGGCACGCCCCTGCTGCTCCCGGACGTCTCGCAGCTGGTGCTGTACTGCTGCTGTCGGCAACGCGGCCGTCTAGGCTGGGAGGTTCCCGGTGCTGCTGAGAAGGGGATGACGGTCCAGGAGTCTAATCTTTCTTTGTTCTTCTTTCCTACCACCAATTTAAGGTGAGATTTGTTGTTGCTGATAATCAATTTTGCATCAGGGAAGCCAACGCTAAGATTCTGATCTGGTAGCTAGCAGCTTATATCTTGCATCAGGCTGGACTTTGCATCTCCGGTAAGATGGCATACCAATTAATTTCTGCTATATTTCTTCTACCATATAGCCAGGCATCGTTATACATCAGATTACATGATGTACAGAACTACAGATTAGAAATATGATGGACTGAATTGACGATGTTTAATATAAATGGACTCGACCCTGTTATTGTTCTATTATTTATGCAGTCCTAGGTTTCATAAATTTCTTGAAGAAATTGTATGGAGACTGTCCCCGTGGTATTCTTCAAGGAAAAAATTAGCATGTTGGCATTGTTTCTGTAACTAAGCTGAATTGGCATTGTTTCTGTTCATTAAACCGAAGTTGGCACTGTTTCAGTGTTTCTGTAACTTAGTTGAATTGGCATTGTTTCACGAGAGAATGTGCATCATCAACATGTAAGGTAGGTGATTAAAGAAATAATACTGATCGTAATGTAAGTTGGAATATTGAACTACAATGTTTTCCTTGATGTGCAGACAATGGAGGGGATTAATGAAATTAGTCTGAGTCCAATGGAGGCTTTATCAGTCGCTGCACCATTCAGTCTCCCCTTTGTTTGTAAAAGTAGGCTTCTTAGTATAATTTTTTCTTCCATTTCGATGATTTTTTCACATCCAAATATTCTATATAATATAAAATAAGTAAAGTGTTCTGCACCTAAATATCCAAAGTCTTCTCCCTTTCTACTAAAATATATATCTTCATAGGTCTGATTTTGGAACTGTTTTTCTTTCGTTCCCCTTCTAAACCATCAGCATTCTTTTTATACCCATTGACACTTGCTCAAGAATTTTAAAATGTGCATTCTTTTAGTTGCTTTAGAAAATGAGTTTATCTTATTTTCCTGAAGTTTGAATATGGTATAAAGAATCTCATCATTCGTTGTAAAAGCTATACATCATCCTATCATGGATAGATTCTTCTCTGGCAGTCATGCTCTAGATTGGTCTCTACGGTTTTATGCGTGTCCATATGTCATATCCAGTTTTTCGAGAGAGACCGGTAAACAATGGTGCGTCCCATTCGCCGCCGCGGCCGTTCCGGCGCCACTAACGTACGGTTTGAGGTATGTAGATGCTGAAGCAAAGAAAAGGCCATGCAAGAACCACTGGTAGCCGGCGCGGCGAAGCGCGCTGCCCATCTAGTATATTAAAAAGGGTTTGAACAAGGAGCTTTTCTTCTTTTTGTGTTAAGATCGGTCAATGGAAGGCAAGAGCTCGAGGATATTTTGCACGCATGCATGCCTCGTCGTGTGTACTCCAAGTGAGTACTCGTGACCGTAAAAAAAAGCACGCACCGATGCATGGTTACGTGAATAAAAGCGGCGCTAGTTCCAAACATATTTTGGGACACGACACCGTCATAAATATGTGACTTCGGGAGGCACAATTTTTTGACTCGGACTTGAGCGATGGATTGGGGCACGCCTGCCTCCTCGATCTCCGGTACGTGTTTCATCGCAATCTCAACCCCGGGTACGCATCTCTCCTCAGTTCTCAGTGTCGCACCGACGCATCTCATTCTGTCATCCACCACCTTTCTTCATTCCCCACCGAACCTCACCTTGCGGATGCCGCCCGCCGGCGCACCTCTCCCCCGATTCGCTCGCCGAAGCCTCATACGTGTGCTTCCAATCGCGCCACCGCTAACAACCCTGAACCAAATCCTATCTCCACCCACAGCTCTGTCCGTTATCCAAGAGAGGCGGCGGCGTCGCAGCTGGCATGCTCGCCCGCGCGCTCCGTACAACTCGCCGGCTCATTACGCGAGAGATGGTTCTGCACGCCGGCCACCTGAACACGACGGCGGCCACGCGTCCCGTCGTCTGTCACGCGTGGCTTGGGGTCGAGCCGGCCAGCACGGATAGGTAGCGGAGGATATGTCGCCCGCCAATTTCCTGCCGCCGGTGGCCGCGAGATCCACGCCCTCCTTCCTCTCGTCCTCTCTGCTCCATCCTGGTGAGCCATCTCTCATCCGTATCTTGCAGCATGAGGTTGTTCACCTGGTACTGGCCTGCTCCGCGAGTGTAAAGTGTAAACACGAATTTTATCATCTGTTACGGATGACTATTGCGGTTGGATCCTGATCGAGAGATTCATTCACGAGCTTGTTCTAACTCTACTTCATGACTCAGTTCATATTAGTGTTTGAGTGCATCTTATTCAATTTTCTTGCAAAAAAAAAGAAGCTAGGCGCGGTAGCAGTTCAGCTAGCTGAAACAGACCTACCCATTTTTGTTACTACTAGCTCTAATTGATCGATGCATTGTACTATTAAGCACGTGCGCTGAGTATGGGTACAAGTTCTTTAGCTTCTGTAAAACTTCGTTGGGCTATATAACAATCATGCACCATTCGGCAAACGGCAAAAATATTGATGGAGCTATACAAAATTTGAGTTTAATAATTTCCTAAATGGAAGCTTTTATTTCTGTGAAGTGCTGCAATATAAATAGTTGAACAGTACGTACGTTTTTAACTCAAGAACTTTTTTTTCTATAGTGATATGTGTTGCAATTGCCATTACTTCAAAGTCTAATTACTGTATTACAGATTTGATTTAATAAACAGGTATTTCACGATCAATTTCTTAAACAACATCATCATTTTTTCGCAGGTCCTTTTTTGTACCTTTATGGGATCTAGGCCTTTGGCAATAACCAATATGGTACTTGGGTTAAAAGAGATGCAAAGTTGTGAAGAGATACACAACAATATTGATAACAAAAGTGGATCTCTTGAAGGTAAGATAACCCCATATTAAATGTCCTCTGGTTACAATGTACATTTATTCCTTTGTGTTCAAAATTTTCATCTGTTTACACCGCAGAATGCAAAGAAAATAAGATCCACACTAGTTGGCTACACATCAGAAATAACCATGCGTTTTAGAGCAGAGAGGCCCCATGGTACATTTCGGTTGTTAGAGGTATTACCACAACACAAGTTTATATACAAGTTTGACATCTTTTCTTTGGAAGGGTCTGATCTATTTTCAATTTTGGATTTGCTAGTTTGCTGGAAAAAAAAGCCATGTTATTTACGTAGAGATAGGCGGCTGGTATACGGCGAACATGCTTATTACGGGTGAAGATAGCTTCTCCTCTTCCGGTTATTTAAAAAAGTTAGCTTTGAGTTAGAGGTTATAATTTAGCAACAAGGACTTTTGAATCTTAAATCTGCTAGAATGGCAACAATGATTTGAGTAGGTCCAGAATTTGTTCCGGTTAATAGTTGTAGTTTATGTATGGAAAGATGGGGACTTAAGCATGTAAAACTTCCATGCATTATAGTAAGCATCACCTATGCTCAACCCTTTATTTCTCATCTTTCTAGAATTTTATATTGTTTTCTTTTTGTGTTATAGTTACTCTCTCTGTTTTTTTTAGTTCGCGTTCTGGATTCTTTCGAAGTCAAACTTTTTCAAATTCTACTAAAAATAGAGAGAAAAACATCGACAACCATAATACCAAATGCATATAATATGAAAATATAGCTTATGGTTCTAAAAGCATAACTTTTATATTGTCGGTGTTGATATTTTTCTTTAAAAGTTTGACTTTGACTAAACGTAGAACGCAAACTAATTGTGAATGGAGATGTCTACTACTTGGAACTGATTATTGTCAACTTGAACCATGGAACCTCAGGTTGGGAAAGATGTCACCCAATGTTTTAGATCAATGTTTTAAATAGCGGGTTTAGCCATTTAGCGGAAGCAATTAAAAAAAGCTATTCACGACTAAATCGCCTCTACTGCACATTATTTAAGGGGTTTTGACCATTTAGCACACGAACATCCTTAGCGGCATGGTATGGAAGATGCTATAACGTCGCTATAGCTTTATATTTAAAACTTTGCTTTAGATGCAGCCCACGTGAATTTGGTGTGCCTCCCCCATTCAGCCATGACAACTTCGTTCCTGGCTGTTCGGGATGTCGCTGCTGCACGGCCACGGACAACCTTGAGCATCACCATCATGTATGGTGCCGAGGTGGTCTCCTTCTCTCCGTACCTGATAGATGTTTGGTATGTTCTGGTTGCTGCAGAGTTTAGTGATATGTGTCCTTTATGTATGTTCTTACCAAATGCTGATTTGCTTGGTCTGAAACAGTAACCTTGTTTGTTGGTTTTTGTTGTGCATGAACAAAAAGAGATCATATTGGATCTGAACTGCTGAAGCTGCCCGCCTGAAGCACACAAACCAAGTATAAACCTTCCACCATTAGGTGGCTAATTACTTATTACCCATCATAACTTCTTATATTTTTACCACTGCTCATGCAATTCTTGGTTAAAAAAAGAAAAAATTCCCTGCATAAAATTTATTACCCCTCCGGTTCATATTAATTGACTCTAATATGAATGTATCTAGAACTAAAATATGTCTAGATACATCCATATTAAAGTCAATTAATATGAATCGGAGGGAGTACTTCTCTTTTTCGTATTGTTGTTGTGAGTGGGGATAAATATGATTGATGTATTTTCACATTTAAATAGCTCGCTTTGTCATGTGGATAGAGGCAATTCTTGGTCAATCCAGTGTTTTAGCTCCGCATCCTTTTGAGTTCAGAACAACTGATGTACAATGACTGATTCACAAATTTGGCATGCAATTGGATAACGCTATATATGTCAGTGTTGAGCCAACTGTAGTGTATGTACTCGTACCGTTGCCAAGGTAGTAGTCTGGGATAGTGACAAATGGTTAGCGTTAAATAGCTAACACAATGGAGCCTTATAGTTTGTTACGGCTTCAATGATGGTATTTTGGTTTATTAATTTAAATGACCAATGGATGGAGAGTCATTTTGACTATACTAATACCATTTTCGCTATCTCCTTTTTTTGCATTCTGCCTATGGAGCTTCTATAATAAATTGGCTATGTTCATGCACTTCGACAGGGTTGAAAGGATGCCATTCATCTTGGAGATATGAACTTCAGAAAGTTGTCATTCAAGTCATTCCTAAGGAATTGATGGATACAACTAAGGTAGTTGTCATCCTATTTTATTTCTATGTTTGTAATATAAGTTTTGGTACATATATGTGGTTGTGTCTTTTCTTTGCCTGCTACCATAATGTCTTGGTTAATTTACTTAAATACACCAATGACCAAAGGATGGAGAGTCGTTATTGACAATGTCAGGAGCCTTTCTGCTTTTTGCCCGTGGAACATTCATACTAAATAAAGTGTCTATTTTAGTGCACTTCCAGTATTGTGATTGCCTTGCTATCCAGTTAGTTGCACATGAATAAAGAAGTGGTAATAATGGAAAATATGTCTATTTTTTAAGACAAAACCTTGAAGCCGCTAAAATGGTATGAACGATATTGAGTAGGTCCAAAATTGTTTCCTGTTAATATCTGCAAATTATGTATGGAAAATTGGGGACGTCAATATGTACAACTCTCATACATTCTAATGCACGTCACCTATTATTATCCATTTGTCTCATCTTTCCGGAATTACATATTATTTTCTCTTGGTGTTATATTTCCTTGTCCACTACTTCAAGTGATTATTTTCACCTTAGGTGAACCATGGAAACTCGGGTTTGGAAAGATGTCGCACATTGATCTTAGATGAAGCGCGCTTGGGGTTTGGTGCCACGCACGACTCCGTCCCCGGTAGCCACTGTCCTGCTGATGCCGCCGGAGAAAACACAACCACTACCCTGCTGCTTGTCCATGGACAACCTTTAGCCCGAGGTGTTGAGGTAATCTCCCTCCCTCTGTCCGTGTTGGTTTGCTGTAGTTTGGTTGCTATAGATTTCAGTGATCTGTCTGCATTATGTATGTTATTGTCAAATGCAGATTTCTTTGGTTTAACTCAGTCGCTTTCTTTGGTCGCTTTCTTTGGTCTAACTTGGTTTCTGAGCATGCACATGGACAGATCATGGCCACGGTCATGGATTTGGATCTCAACTGCCCACCTCAAGTATGCAATTTTCGTCAAGAAAAAACCTACCTTCACAGGTTGCTAATTACTTCCTACTCATAACAATCTCTTTTATTCCTACCAGCTGCTCATCCAATTTTTGGTTAAAAAAAGAGCCATGAATAAACCTGATTACATCCCTATGTCGTTGTGAGGGGATCAATATTGTTGATTTATTTTCACAGTTAATTAGCTCACTTTCTCATGTTGATGAATGCATCTGGTTCATGATTGTGTAATTGTAGGTGAAGGAACTACACATTATGTGTTAGGCTTAGAAGAATCTTGCCGATTAGGTGCCCTTCTTGGAGCATCAGAGAATGTCCTTTACACTACCCATTCCCTCGATGGATGTTCTCACATGTGTGAGATATACACAACAGGAGGGTGTGCCGCCTGGGTTCACTGCACTTTGATGTCGTGTCCTACTGCATGACCGTGGATTACTTCGAGCACGACATGTCCAGGATGTCTGACATCACCATCAACTATGATGGTTGTTACAGAGACCCACTCTCTCTAGTCCTGGTAGTTTTTGATGACTGCTATAGATGGTCATATGTTGCACGCATTATGTTGTTGCTCAATCCTAGTAATATGTTAATTAATGGTAAGAATTCTGTCAGAAATCTTTCTAGGCTTTTTGTCTGTCTTGAGGTAAGTGTGGGTGTATGATAGTGCCCAAACAAGGTCATATAGTCCGCTGCTGCATGTTAGCGGAAGTAACTCCATACATATTATATAAGTTATCTTTCGATAGTGTTTCAAGTCTCAGGTGTTGTCTTTGGATCTGTATTTCAAGCTTCAGATGCCTAAATTGGTGTTTGCAGCTTGGTTGTTGTTTGGTTCTGTGTTGAGTCAATTAAATAAAAGTATATGTATGGTTAGTTAAAAATATTATATGAATAAATAATTGTGTATAGAGTTCCAATCAAATCTTAGTAAAATCAAATTGGGTCTAGTACCACACAGTTTGGTAGTCCTTGGGTAATGAATCAATAATCTTATATCTTTATTAGCTTATATTTTCACTCACATCGTTTCCATGAGGGCCGTTAGTTTGAACCTGCAATATTTAACCATCGGGGACTTGATTCGGATTGGTTAGTACTCTTGAGTCACCTAACATTATGCAACTCTCTAAGCCCCTTCTCCAAGCAAGTTTGGCACGGGGCATTGTTGTGGCTACAGATGACTTGTGGGATCCTTGGCAACAACGACACCTCACTCACTGACTGGCTTGCTGAGGCCAAGCAGGCAACACCAAAGCCTCAACGCAAATGACTATGAACTGCCGCCTTGCTGATACCCTGCATGATATGGAAGCAGAGGAATGACTGCGTCTTTGACATTGCACAACTATCCACCCAACATCAGATTGCAAAAACCAAAGAGGAGGCCACCATTTGGGCTCAGGCAGGAGCTCTTGGCCTGAAAGTAGTGGTACAGTCAGACTGGGATGTGCAATAGGAGTCTTTCTCTTGCTGTTGTAAAATTTCTCTTGGGAGACCTGTGACCAAAACTCTTCCTATTCAATGAAATGAAACACAAAAGTCCTTTTTGTTTTCTCCAAATAAAACCTTATGGAGCGTAGTTTGATGGTGGCATATGGTGTTTGGTTGTTCCTACCCAAGAAGTACCACCAACCTTTTGGGCATTGCACTTGGGCTACCTGTCTACTCATGTTCTATGTAAATTCCCTGCAATGTATCCATGTTCTGCTGATTTCCTTACAAAATATACAATATTGGTCTTTTCTATATATTCATATTTTTATTCGGTCTTTATTATTTCAATAAGGAAAAAAGGAGGTAAGCAAATTTTCCCTTGGCCTCTTCTTTATTGTTCATGTTGTGGACATTTAAAATGCTACTGTGATGCTTTTGTTTGAGTCCAAAAATTAGTTCCACTTAAAAATGAAGTAAATCTTACATATTTGAATGCTTTTTGCCTTGCATTGTAAGCTATGTTTGATGAAGAACTGCATTTTTTCCTGGTGACAAAATAAGAGTAAATTTCAATGGTTACTCATCTCCCAATACAGACCGTGCAAACTGGAAGTGGTAATATTGATTGCTAACTTGTAAAGTTTATCAATAGTTCGATTCACCACTCAAACATCATGGCTATGGTGTAGGGTATACCAGTAAAATCCATATCGTTATGATGTATATTTTTATTTTATTTTATACTTTTTGTTAGGTGTGGTCCGTGCAAATACATGGTTCCCATACAAACTTTTTTCATTGTTTTTTTTCTTCTAAGTCGTACAACTATGTCCATTGATTTCATTTTGTGTTCTGCAGCATGCCAAGGGACAAGGTTCTATTCAAGAAGGCTCCATAAGATGAAGTAGTGAGTGCCCTGAGCTTGAGCATTCCATTTCTAGACTGCAGCTCATGTGAGTTCCCTCAACTAGTTCTCTTATGTAGGACTCAAAATTTGTGGAATGGTTCTTTTTTTGAAATTTGTGCATATATGAATCTTGTACATTTTCCAGTTCAAAGCGTATGTGATTTTCTCGCTTATCCGTACAATGTTATGTAGGCAGACGATGCGGACAGTGATAGTGCTTGCAAGCTAGCTCCTATTTTGTTTGCTGACATCACTCATGCTCATGCCCATGCAGAAAACATTATAGGACATCAATTAATATTGACCTCCCTGAGCTCCTGGTTGTGGTTGCCTTGCCTGGGCTGCTGCAGTTAAAGTTTCACATGGAGCAAAAGCCGGTTTCTTTCGGGCGAACGATGGTGAGCTGATGTTGTTCCTCCAGATGCGTTGCCACCGCGACATGGTGGCTAACCTGCTGCTACTCTACTCCAACGGCAATCACAATGGCAACGATGGTGAGTACAACAAACCTATATGTTTCTCCTTCCATGTTATTTTTTGTGTGGCGAAAACCCTAGCTTAACTAACCTGTTTTGGATTCGTCATTGGATGTGGTGGTAGAATCAAAGGCGGTGGTGATGGCATGTGCTGGGTGACAGGATGGGCGGTTGGTCCAGGATGATGCCCTGCCCATGACTTCCTCCAACTGATTGCCGCGGACAAGAACAAGTACAATGGTAGGTAGTACTTGTGCAACCACCCTCTATGTTGTGAAGAATGGATTGATTTGACAGATGGCATAGAACGTTTTTGTGTTCTTTATATGAGTTCCCATTGGTTGAACTGGACACTTGCACTGACATGTTCGTTTACATTTTATATTTACTGGTGTTTCATTTGTTCTGAATCATGCTCACGTGTATGTGATGTACAATAGTAAACTGATAATCCTTATGCACATGAGTAGTCAGTATCTATACATAAATATATGAGCAATTTGTATCTATACATGCATCCGGCATCTACATGACTGCTTTCTGTTACGACGTGGTGTACATTTTGACCGTGGGTACTATGTGAGCATTGCTGTTTGCTACCCTTTTGCATTCTGCTTCAGAAGAATAGGAATCTCTTCTATGATTATAATTCTAGTAGCTCCATGTTTTAGTTAATCCTGCTACTTTTTATGGTCTAAAAGTACCCGTTGTCAACAATTATATGCTGGGAGATTATCTACATGAGTGTTAATTTTACAATGTGGCAAACTTCTATAACTATGTGTGTGTATGTGAGCTTTGTTGTTTTGGCCCCGCCCGTTTTCGCTTTCTGCTTTAAACAAATGAGAAGCTTCTCTATGCTTACAAGCTTGACTATAGCTATCATCGCAATGTTATTAGAGCTGTACTCTTAACTATTCTTGTTTCTTGCTTTGAACCTAGCTTTGTTGATTTAATTCGCAATGTTAGACATTTTTTTTCTTTCACTGATATTTTGATGTATCTTAATTGCAAGTGGTAGCATAGTAGGCTGGAGGGTGGCCTTCTTTTCTTCAACTCTACAGGGTTTTGGTAAGTTTATGGGATACACCGTCCATGGGTTTTTAGGTTAAAACTTGTCTCAAAGAAGCAAAGTTAGTTTTGCATGTAGGACAGTTGCAATTGGCGCTTAACATGCATATCCCCGTCATGAATTGATGTAAATTTGAAAACAATTGTCTTCGATCTACTATGGAATAGTACATTGAGTTGGATGTTGTGATTTTGAAGTCACTGCGCATCATTGAGTCAATTTTGTAAGATGTGAAGGAAAACACCAATGTCAGTTCCATGTATGCGATAAGGTTGTCTATTGCTGTTTTGCGAGTCCTAATACATATTTTGTGTTTATGCCGATTTACAAGACTTGTATGTTGTGCATACTGCTGGATATCCAATTTCAGTGTAATCTTATTGTTGTGAACTTGTGTTTAGCATCCCTACATTAACAATATGTACACCAGGTGCCCCTTCAATGAGATTGTCGAACTCAATGTGTTATGAAGTATGCTTTGCTTTAGTTTGTTGAGAATTCTAGATATGAAAATGAAATTTACTCATACTTCCTACTTGTCAACTGTTCTGACATATACAAGTTGGTGCCTCTTAATATGTCTTGTATATGTATGATTTGATGTCCACATGACTTCCCTGAATCTAAATCTAGGTGGTATAACTTCCAAGCTTTTTCCATTTTCTGCAGTAGAAATCATCTCTAGTCTTCACCTGGGCATGCTCTTTAGATAGTATGTGTGTATTTTTGGTTCTACTTGGCAGGGAAGCTCGATGAAGATGTTGAGCATCTCACCAAGACAATTCTGCTGAATCCAAACTCATCAATCGTGTCTTTTGGGTGTTATGCCGGTGGATTCGACAACACTGTTGGTGCTATGGTCGTACTGCAACCTTGGCGCCTCAATTGGTAGGACCTCCTCAATCTTGTTCTGGGTTATGGCTTGTAGCAGGAGATGTGTTTTCATTTTTAGGTGTTGTATCTGTTGAAAATGCATGTACACATTCTTCAGGTAAGGTTCAGGGGATCACTGCCTCTTGGTGGGGAAATGGAAAAAAAATTGCTTAAATGAATTCACGCTACTAATATGGATCTATCTGCTCGTGTTCATGTGTGATAGTTGAAATTTAATTGTCAAACTCATGTGTTGATTGCTTCATTTTATTGAGAGTTCTAGATGTATTTTGTAGGACCGAGAAGTAGAGCTGGAGCTGGCCAGGAGGTAGGGGTGGCTTCCTCCATGCGTTGGTGGTTTAGGTGAGTGTCATATGTTGTATCGTCTACGTCATCTATTGTGAGTGATAGCATGTACATTGATTTTTTTTTACATTCATTGTTTCATTTTTGTGGAGTCTCTTTAGTTAGACTTCTGGTTGTGTTTTCGTTTGGTTAGACTCAGATCATGTGTTGGAATGTCTCTATAGGTTCTGATGTATGCAATTGAACTATTTTTTTTTATTTCGATTGTGTTCTGAATGTCCAAAAAGGCGAAGTTCTTGGCAAAAATCTGAACAATTTTTATGAATCATGAGTTAGCTAGTTTTGCACATGATGTAGCTAGTTGTTTTATCGCTACAATTTGTTTGGCCTCCCAGCATAATCAGCATAACATATTTGCCCCTAACTGCTGCTCTAATTATTTCTCCGTTTTCTGTCGGCATGGTTGTGAGCTTGTGTTTTTTGGCACTAAGCGTGGGCATTCTGTTTGCAGGACGGAGAAGTCGAACTGCAGCTCGCACAGAGTTAGGGTGGCATTCCTTTACATGTTGGTGGTTTAGGTGAGTACCCCGTTTTCTTGTCTACGAGTTCAGATTTGATATACAGTGGCCATCTAAAGTTGTGGATGAAGTGTTATCTGGCCATCGAGACGATGACATACATTCTGGTTTAGGTTCACTTGCGGTAGTTGTACAAAACTTGCTAACCTGTAGATGCCTGACTATTGCCGTTTATGTTGTTTTGCCAAGTGTAGCTATTGCCTATGTTTTGCATGGTTTGGTAAGCATACCATTAGCATCGTGCAATGTAATGGGAAAATTGGCATGATTCTGCTTGCTAGTTCCATTATTTAGTTGGCTGAAAAGATATGAGATTGGTATTTAGTCATGCTTGTTGCTTGCCCCTAATCCGACATATACATCTTTTTGCCTCTCTTTATGTGTGGCCTAGAGCATGCATGTAGACCGAAGGGATGCATAAAAGCTCAAGGGTTGTGCTAGTTGCAGTGTCCATTCTTTAGGAATGGCATGAGCTAGCGTTCTGGGAGCTAGCAAAGCCATTGTTTTGGTCTGGATTTGATTTTGGTCGTGGACCTAGGAGCGCTGGCTATGTTCACAGATTGATTGAAGTAGCTACCATCCTACCTAGATGTGGCTGCTGCTTCATGTTCCTAAAAGGTGGCTATTTGTTTACTTGTAAGCTAAATTTGGCATGGTCAAAAATACTCTTCCATTTCCTTTGAGGAAAGAAAATTGTTCCAGAAATTATGAAAGTCTGAATCCCATCTCTCATCGGTGCAAGTGGTCCTTGTATCTGAGCAAATCATGTGTTTGTATATTGCTGCACTCTTTGTGAACCTATCTGGTATAGCAAGATGGTTTTTTATGCGATTAAGCGGTGCCAGTTCATGACTGTTTGGAAAATATGTACTTGTGGTGTAAGAATTGTTTAACAATGAACCTTTTATGTATTCGGTTCTACATTGATATCTGTGTATGAATCTTGGAAGCAACTATTTGTTAATAGTCACTAAAGCTTCATCTATGTTAGATTAAACACGTGGTTTTCCCATCCTTCTTGAGGATATGCTTTTAAGATCAAGCCTATAGTAGTCTGCTATGTGGAAACTAGGTTCGTTTCTAATTGGGTGTTTCTTATTCACGTCAGTTTGTTGTTATATTTTTCATTGCCATCTTCAATATTCACTGAATCTTTTCGTAATAGCTTATTCTGCAAGTTGGCACTAGCTTCTTCTATAAACAACATCTAAACTTACTAGACCATGTTTACATTTACAGGCACTGCGGCATCAAGCAACCGGAGCTCGCCGGCTCCTAGGTTCTTGCCTCCTCTTGGGTCTCCACTGTCTAGCAATTACAAGGTACACTGAACTCTGATGTTGTCCTTCATCCTCTCTCTCTTTTCGATCGTTTTGCAAGCAGCAGTTTGCTACTTGTTATGCATTGATAGCGTTGAAAACTCGTATATTTTCAAGTCCAAAGCACATAGGAGGAGAAGGCGGTGTCAATGGCGCGGTGGCGAACTTCATCGCCAAGAAGTAAGGCGCTTCGTGACTCCAAGTCGCTCTTCTGCAAGCCCATCGCCTTTTTCTATGAAATCATTCGGTCGGTTAATCACCTAGGCGACCGGCTACTGACGATTGAATCAGCTCCATTTTCCTTTTTCCATCAAGGGACCCTCAGCATTATCCTATACGAGTCTCACCGGAGGTTCTACTCTACCAAAGTATCTAATCCATATGCTTGCTTCTCCTCACTGACCCAAGTTTATTTGGGCATGATTCTAGTTTTATCTACTACAATGCTATATGGTCACAAGCGCCAATTAGGCTCTGTCACTCGAACCTAAGCTTATAGAATCAGACCATATTTTTGTTATTATGGATATGAAAAGAGTCTGATGTGCTGCCTCGATTATGTGATTAGAAGTATATGTTGTGCATGTTCTTTTTGTAAAATGCTGTCACTGGTTCATGGTTCAGTAGAGCAGAATCCTGGAAATATAGATGAATGCTCGAAAATTAGCTACGTCTTGCCCTCATATTGCCTCAAAGGTTGGGCATAACTATTTGCTCCGTTCTACGAGCGTGATTGCGTATCATGGACCAATTGCAAGATTGAGACGCAAAATAATTTATCATGATACCCTCTAGCTGAAATACTTTATCCGTGTGTTTAGCTCAAGTCCAACCTCATATTTGCCTCATCTTGCTTATCTGTGAATCACCGTAGCCTCATCATGCCTTAAGGTTGGACAATATTATTTGTGCTGATTCATGATTACTGGCATGGATTTTCCTGTAAAATGATTCAACATGTTCTATCTATAACTGAAAACTAAACCATATGCTCAGACATTTTCCGTGTAAGTTCTAAGGTTCAAAGATTAATTCAGTAGTTTTTTATTCATTTCTAAATGCCAATTTTTGTAGGATCGCTGGATTAATTGAGTGCCTATGATTCAGGATTATTGCTCAGACATGGTTTTGCTTTCAGCTAGTTTGGACGATATGTGGTGCGCAAGTGTAGTAGTAGTAGTAGTATCACTGTGTCACACTTGAGGTGTGTGTTGCTTTTCCTGATGTGCGCGTCTAAACTCAGTTATTTTTTATGTAGCTAGCCATGTTTATTGCTTTTCCAGATGCTAGATACGTGATGTTCATGTACCAGCTGATGGTAGATAATTGCGTAAAACCATTCTCCTGACCGATGACTTATTCCGCCTAATGGAGGGAGGAGCTACTATGGCTGCCCGTTCCGGCCGGCCAGACATCTTCCTTTCTTTTCTCGTTTTCAACTTGGCGGATGTTACCGGCTGACGTACGTTATCATACCAGGAAGTTTTTAGGTGTTGGTAGCTGTGTGTGTTCATGTCAGAGCTCTGAAAATATAGCATGCATGGTAGCTACTAGCTAGCTGTGTGTTCTATTGTGTGGTGTTTGTTCTATTCTTGGACCTATGTAGTTTTCCTAGCTGGTGCATCTTGAGCTTAACATAAATGACAATAGTCAAAATTTTCTCTTGCAGGACCGACTCACCAAACTGTTGCTGCATGGGATCGAAGGGTGATGATGAAGGTGGCTGATTAGTTGCTGCATGATTCTTAATTCCTAGATTTCTTTATGTATCAGAGGGAAAACAAGAGCAGATGCTGACCTGGTTGTACTGTGACCAATTAAGACAAAGGATGGTCTTTTTTGCCTACCATTTTTTTAGATGCTTAAAGTCCATCCTATGTTGATTGACAATCGATCAATGAGGAAACATATATGTTGCTTTCCAGAAAGAAACCTTTGTTATTGCAAGAGCTTCTCTCAGCTGAGAGAGATAATGGAAAAGCTTTCGAGTTTGCATAGCTAGCACATATGAAGAGTTATCAAGTTTGCGTAGCACATATGTATTTCAGTCAGTATATATGTAGTACAAGCCAGGAAGTAGCCACATTGTGAATATAAAGGGTTAAAAACTACCAGACGGAGGATGCTTTACGAAAATACAAGAGGCATTTCTTGTCCTATTTTTCTACATATTAATAGATGGTTTTTCTCTTACCATCACGTGAGCCTCCTTTGCAACACAAGTAATTAAGGGCAATATATCACCGAACAGAACCTCATTAAGCGAAAACTAGTTTTGATCATAGTAGAAAAAAACTGACTTGAAGGCCATCAAATCAAATGGTGCGGAGTACCACGGTAAGTGCCCCGAGGAGGCAAGGTCTGTCAATAACAACCCATGAAAATTGCGCCATCCATAATTAAGATGTATCAATTGACCACTGCATGCAAGACGCTTTGGTTACGATGAGATGTCATTTAGAGGAACGAAAAACTACACCACTCGACTTCTTCCCTCCCAACCACTACTCTTACCTCTCTCATAACTCAAACAGTAGGAATGCCGCTCTCACCTCTACTTTATATACTAGGCAATTGTTGCCATGCCGCGTGTCGGCTGCGCGTGACTTATGACTTAGACTTTGATCTTTGTCGAGGAGAGGAGAGGGTGAGGGCACGCCTTGCCTCCGGGACGGCAGACTAGAGCAGAACGAAGGTCCTCTCGTTGAGCTAGCTTCCATTCCACCAGGTTCTTCCATCCTCCTCTCTCTTTCGATCTGTTGATCCGCGCGAGAATGTATCCATGTGTCTGGGACATCGAAGCTTTTTCGTCCTTCAGCCGCACCTACCCAGCCGCCGACCTTCCGCCCCGCCTACCTAGCCACGCCGCCGACCTTCGACGTTCACACGACACCACTAGAAGAATAACACCACAACTTAAATATCATAACATTGAATATTACTCAACCATAGTTCACTACTAACATTTAGACTTCACCCATGTCCTCAAGAACTAAACGAACTACTCACGAGACATCATATGGAACATGATCAGAGGTGATATGATGATGAATAACAATCTGAACATAGACCTTGGTTCAATGGTTTCACTCAATAGCATAAACAACAAGTAGAAATCAGTACCGGGAGAGTTTCCCCTATCAAACAATCAAGATCAAACCCAAATTGCTACAGCGGTGACGAGGTGCTGCGGAGGAGATGGCGGTGATGATGGTGGAGATGATGATGATGGTGATGGAGATGATGTCCAGCTCGATGGCGGTGACGATGGCGTCGATTTCCCCCTCCGGGAGGGAATTTCCCCGGCGGATTCCTGCCCGCCGGAGAGCTCTTTTCTCTCTGGTGTTCTCCGCCCCGCAGAGGCGGCTGTAACCCTTCGTGAGGATTCCGCCCCGCTTAGGTCTTCGGGACGAAGGGTTTCGCGAAGAAAAGGAGGCGAAAGAGGCCGAGGGGGCCCCACACCACATGGTGGCGCGGCCAGGCCTTGGGCCGCGCCACCCTATGGTGTGGGCCCACCCTGGGTCCACCTGGCTCCCCCTTCTGGCTTCCTCCGTCATCTGGAAAAATAGGATTTTCTGTAAAACTTCCTTCCACAGTTGATCTTCCGAAATATTGCATCCTGACGGTGCTTTTTCCAGCAGAATCCTGGCTCCGGTGCTCAATCTCCAAATAATCATGAAACATGCAAAATAGATGAAATAACATAAGTATTGTGTCCCAATATGAAATATATCAATGAATAACAGCAAATTATGATATAAAATAGTGATGCAAATTGGACGTATCACTCCTGCGT
>NC_061512.1:257882064-258027403 GCF_022539505.1 Lolium rigidum | reverse complement strand
GACAAAGGCTATTTGTAGGCGGAAGGGTAGGTCAGGGGGCGTCACGAGGGCCCCACACACCAGGCCGGCGCGGCCCAGGCCCAGGCCGCGCCGCCCTAGTGTGGCGTCGCCTCGTGGCCCCACTTCCTTTCCCCCTCGGTCTTCTGGAAGCTTCGTGCAAAAATAGGCCCCTGGGCGTTGATTTCGTCCAATTCCGAGAATATTTCCTTACTAGGATTTCTAAAACCAAAAACAGCAGAAAACAGCAACTGGCACTTCGGCATCTTGTTAATAGGTTAGTGCCTGAAAATGTATAACAATGCTATAAAGTATGTATAAAACATTCAAGTATTGTAATAAAAGTAGCATGGAACATAAGAAATTATAGATACGTTTGAGATGTATCAGCCGACTGCTTACGAGCCTGGCCTAATCCTCCTGAAGATTGGGTTTCATGGTATAATAGAATAGTCAAAACTCACCAATCCACGTGGGAAACCACAGGAATAGCCGATGCCTTAGCCTTATCACTGTCTCCCCTTGAGAAACATGAAAACCTTTTGAAAACCATCGGCTACTTTTGGTCTGATGCTTTGAATTGCTTCATGTTTGGTCATGGCCCCATGACACCAACCCTACTGGACGTGGCCATGATCACTGGTCTAGATATTGCATCCCCAAGCCCCTCTGCCTTTATGCTGCCAAAGGTTCCTTTCAAACTCTCTTCCAAAACAGACTGCACAAACTGGGGTGCTTATCTTCGACGCCACATGAAAAACAAAGGCCCTGTAACAGAGAAAGAACACACGGCCTTCCTAAATTTCTGGTTGGAACACTTCATGTTTTGTGGCCCTTCCCTTGCTCCCACAGGAGGTCCTTGGTGGTTTATTCAACTATGGGCTCAGCTATAATTTCATAACCACATTCCAAACTTCCCACGTCTAGCCACTCGCACCTTTCCTGACGCCACCGGGAAGCAAATCCGATGCACTAGCTACGACCAAGCTTTGTACAACCTTCCAGGCAGTAAACTGACTTCTCAGGAAGCATCAAAATGGTTCAGCATATTTTTCCAAGGCCTGGACAATCCCCTCTTCTTTCCTTACACGGAGTCTGAGCATTTTGAGAATCCCGTCTCCTTCAGGCTAGACAGCTTTATCGATGACACCAGCACCCGGCAATTGTACTCCATCATGATTCGCCCCTGCTTCCTTCCAGTGGGCATGAGCACCACTAACAGGATCATCAAACCTGGTTATGAGTCCTATCAGCCGGTCATAGCAGCCCGGCAGCTTGGTCTTGGGCAGGTGTCTCCCCATTTCTTTCTCCACCACTTAACAGAAAGCAGAGCTGACTTGCCTGACATCCTCACTGGTCAGAGGTGTTACTCTTTCTTTGACGCTCTAGCCATTCCTGTTCCTCACAACCTCTCTTTTACCTCTTCAACCGATGGTTTTGAGGCCTGGTGGTCGATGTGGAAGAGTCATGCCTTTAGGAGAGCTCTGGGACCCTTGCTGAAACAACTTGATGCTGAATACGATATCCCTGCAGAACAGGTACCACTATTCAGAGATTATCTCGAAGTAGTTTACAATGATTTCCTTTCGCTTATAACCCTGCTTTATCTTTTTGCAGAAACAAGACGGTCCAGAGCCTGCACACGATGACGGCTCTCCTTTCAGATTCCTCCCAGCAGCTCCAGTGGTCCTCTTCTGCAAGAACTCACCATCCTTGAAAAAGGTTGTGATGCAGAGCCAGCCGATTTCACCAAAATCGGCTTCTAAAAGCAGAGTATCTTCTGGGCCGATTGCCCCCCGAGCCTCAGCCACGGCGAGAACAGCCGTGAGGAAAGTGGCTGTCAGGAAGACCTTGAGGCACGTACATATGCGCCACAGAAGTTTCAATACTAGTCGCGTGGTAACTGTGGCGACCTGGATATGCGCCACATAATTTGATTTTGGTGCGCCACAGATAGCCTTTTTTCCACTAGTGTCCAGCCCAAGAAAACTTGCACGTAAGTTGATCAATGCCTTGGCTGATTTCATCCATCCTTTTCGGCTTCTGCAACCTGCTCGTGCTTCCTTTACAGGCCTCCACTGAAGAAAACTCTAGTGAGGATACACAGTCCAGTCGAAGGGACTCGAGCTCCGGCAACTCTGGGAAAACCACCACGCAGCGCCAGCCAGACTTGCCACCGTCGGCTTCCAAGAAAAGGTTAGCTCCCGAACCTGCTGCTTCCCCGGCTTCACATAAAGCAGGACAGGGCGGTCTACGCACGAAGAGCCGATGCATCAAGAGAGCTCGCCAGGCACCGCAAACCTCTTCATCAAACCAGGAGATTTCGAATGTAATTACTCTCCATACCCTCCTTGGCTCATATTTTGTGCTAATCCATTGCTGTTCCTACCGGCTAACCACTTCCTTTACAGACTGATGACACCTCTAGTGGGGAAGTCGAGGAGGTAGTAGTGCCGTCCACCACCCTGGACCTAGCAACCTCAAAAAGTGTAGCTGACAAGGCTGCCACCTTGGCCAAACCCTCAGCAGAAACACGAGAGCCGATCACCTCTTCGTCAGTTGCTCCTATGGTTTTGGGAGAGGTACACCTCCTTCCCTTAGCTCTGTCTTTCTCCTTCGTTGTATACTGACGTTGCTCTTGTTGTTTGTCAGGGTTGTGACCTCTCAAACTTGCTAACGTTCAACCCTGAGTCCATCGAACTAGCCACGTCTAAAGCAAGTGAAGAGTCGGGACCCAGCGCTACCCATGGTCAACTTTAGCATCTCAAGGCCTTGCTCTCTTCCTCAGTCGAAACATTGGTTGAAGATACCGAGGAAATAAAGAGCATTCTTGAAGACATCTAGCCTCATCTCCCGGTGACGTTGCAGGTGAAGCTCTGGCCAGTTGTGACTCTATCTGCTTACAAGTCAAGGGTGACATTGGCTCGTCAGAGAATCGGCTTACGCCACGCCCAGATTCCATTGAAAGCCGATATTGCGGACAAGTGTCAGCGGATTAATGAGAAAAAGGCAGCTTTGGACGCCAAAACTGACACCTCTATCAGCACTGCTGAACTTGAGACCTTGCGAAAGGAGTTGGAGGACCTTGAAGAGAGAGTCCGGGTAACCAAACAGCTCATCCAAGATAAGGAAGCTCTTATTGCCCGCTCCCACGAGGAAGCAGAAGGCCTCAAAGCTGAACTGAAGACTGACCTAGCCGAAATCCGCGCCTTGAACAAGCAGCTGGTGACAGGCCAGGACGAAGATGACGAGGCTGAGATCGCCGAGGTGGATCGTGTTCGTGCTACCGCACTCCGTGCCCTTGAGGCATTCCTTCATTAGAGCTCCTCCGTGTAACCCAATAACTGCTCCACTGATCTTGTACCTCTGTCTGTAACAGATTGTACCTCTTGAGTCGATGGCTGTGCATCGGCTTTTTTTTATTCTAAAGTCGATGTCCGAGCATCGGCTGTACTTTAAAAAATTTACTATTTTCGATTTTTTACTGGCCGATCGATTTCATGAATTGGCTCCTCCTGGATACATACTTCGTAGCCCTCGTACCTTCTCCGTGTGTATGCCCCCCAAGCCAAATCTTTCAGGTAATTGAAGATATCGGCTTTCCAGCCATCTATGAGCCTGCCACAAAACACAAAGTCTAATACGTACGGTGATGATAATTTTGGCCGATTGCTGGAATCGGCCTCCTTTGCAATTGCATTGCAGAATGAAGGTTTACACCTTATCTGTACCCCACGACTACGTGACATGGTTGAAGCGAGATCTATGCTTTTTATTTTTTGGGGCCGATCACAGGGATCGGCCTTGCCACGTACGTCTGTCGACTTTGGTCGTGTTGCTCGGTCAGGCCGGTGGATAAGACCAGCCTCACCCCATTTTTTGTCACCTCGATGCGCTCACAGCCGTCCAGGCTAACTCCAGAGATCGGCTCTTGGTCGTTTATGTCCCAAATACTCATGTCAGCTGTTGAGATCTCGATCGAGTCATCTGCATGAACGACCTCCACTTCATCTCCATCCCACTGTAACAGGCATTGGTGCATCGTGGATGGAATGCAGCAGTTGGTATGAATCCAATCCCTCCCTAGCAGGACAGCGTAGGTGCTCTTGCTGTCGACGATGAAGAACGATGTAGGGATGGTTTTTCGTCCGACGGTTAAGTCCACGTTCAGAATGCCTCGCGCTTCTGATGCTTGGCTGTTGAAGTCGCTTAGAGTGACGTTGGGTTTGATCAGATCTTCAGTAGAGCGTCCCAAACGTCGTAGCATGGAGTATGGCATTATGTTGACTGCCGCTCCCGTGTCAACCAGCATCTTGCCAACAGGCTGTCCGTTGATGTAACCCCTTAGGTACAGGGCCTTCAGATGTTTGTAGTTCCTTTCCTGCGGCTTCTCAAAGATAACGGGCCGTGGGCCGCAGTCAAACTGAGCTACTAGCGCCTCTTCGATCCTTGGAGCACAAAACTCCGACGGGAGTATGAACACCATGTTTGTGCCAGCCGATGTCTTTGCATCGGCCTTTGCTTGCTTGGGGCGCCATTCCTTCTTTGGTGGTCGTGTATCCGCCTCCAAAGTTTGCTGAATTTTCACGGCCAGATTGGGCCGAGCTTTCCTCAACGTGTACAGGTACTGTGCCTCGGCTTCCTCCAAACTACGTAGCCGTTGCACCCTGCGCTTCTGGGAGTGACTGAGTCCATCAGGGCACCACCTTGGCCGGTGGTATCGATCTTCTTCTTCGTCATCTGATTCATCGAACTCTTCCCCTTGAGATGACTCAACTTTTCTGTTCTGGGGTGGGAGAGGCCCTAGACGCCTGAACACTGAAACGTCTCCCTTGTCCTTCTTCTGCTGTCTGCATTCCGGGCAGTTGTCGATTGTAGGCAATCGGCTCATTCCTGAATCCCAGCAATGCCGGAAGAACGGACAATCCCAGTGTCTGTCCATGTCTTCTTGCTCCCTTGATCTCCCATTAGCCCGACATTCATACCCTTCGTCGTCTCTATCATACCGACGAGATTTTCTGTTGACTGCATCGGACCGACGATATCTTTCGTCGTCTGTATCGTATCGCCGACGTCGGTCGTACTGATGCTCATACTTGTTAAGGAGGTGCGCGGAAAGTGGTCGTTGATATCGCACGCTTCTCACTTGTTCCTTGGTGATGTACCGTTTGTCTTCATGTCGGTGCCGGTCGCTCGGACCGGCCTCCTCTTTATCCTTGCAACGGGAGTGACCGCTTTCTTCCTTGTTGTTGTCGTGGTGGTGCACAGGCCCTGCCATGTTAATACCAAATGAGAGTCCTGGCTGACGCTGCACGGGGTGACCTAGCTCCACCATGTTGACGGTAGGGAACGGGTGCGTGTCCACTTTCATGGCAAACTGACTGAAAATCAAACGGCCTTGTTCTATCGCCGAATGAATCTGCTTATGCAGCTCTTTGCAGTCATTGGTGGTGTGGGAGAACGAGTGGTGCCACTTGCAGTATGGTCTCCCATTCATCTCTTGCGCCATAGGAATTTTATGGCCTTCGGGTAACTTCAGCTGTTTCTCTTTGAGCAACAAATCGAAAATCTTCTCAACTTTCCTTATATCAAAGTCAAACCCTCTTGCAGGCCCTTGTGGCTTCACCCATTTGCAGGACACAGGGACTGCCCCCCGAGCCCATTCAGCCACGGCTACTTCCTGGTCTTCAGGGTCCTCAACCTTTGCTGTCTCGACCAGGGTGATCGGGCGCTTGATGAACTTGTCTTGGTACAACTCTGGATGGCGCTGCTCATACAAAGTTAGCTTATGGACCATGTGCGCCAGTGAGTTGTAATCTGCTTGTAAAGCCATGTCCTTGAGTGGCGCGGCGAGGCCCAACGCTGCCAGCTCGACCACTTCCTTTTCACTTAACTGAACCGAATTACATCGGTTCCTGACAGTCCTGAAGCGCTGAATGTACTCTGACACCGTTTCTCCTCGCTTCTGTCGTACCTGCATCAGGTGCCAGCCTCAGTAGCCTCTGAGTGATATTGCACGTGGAACTGCTCTTCGAGTTGCTTCCAGGTCCGGACTGTATCTGGTGGCAACGAGGTGTACCACCCAAAGGCTGGTCCAGTGAGAGACTGCGCGAAAAATCGCACACGTAACTGGTCTGACGCTGAGATCATGCCCAGTTGTGCCAAATATCGGCTCACATGCTCAATCGAGCTAGATCCTTCTGACCCACTGAACTTTGAGAACTCAGGGAGCCGATATTTGGGTGGCAGTGGAATCAAATCATATTCATTGGGGTACGGCTTGGAATAGCCGATTGTCCTCCTCTTTGGCAGGATGCCAAACTGGTCTCTCAAGATTGTGCTGATCTGTTCCACTGTTTGTGCTGCAGGGGCCGAACTTTCATGACTCGTTCCGGTGGCATATTTAGCTAGCCACGCCTGTTTATCGGCATCTGCTCCAGAAACTCCTCCTGCTGAAATCCCTGTCGCTGCAACCTGGTTTGTGCGCGTGAAGTTGTTGCAGTCCGGCACGTATGTGCACACGTATCCATGCGGGATCTCTTTGGGCGGCTCAGACAGGAATTGGCAATCTCCAGGATCTCCGCCAACCTTGTAGACGACGTATGCCGGTGAAGCCTATTGCTCTAAGGCGGCAAGCGTAAACGGCAGCTGTGGTCTAGTGTAGAGTGGTATCTCTCCCTGATGAGTCCCTAGAGTAGGTCCTGAAGGAGAGTACTGATGCTTCATGATTTCCTGAACCACGCGCACCGCAATGCGCTCCAAAGAGTTCAGCAGGCTCTCAGAAAAACGGTGCATGGAATGAGCCACCATGTAGTTGACTTCTTGGCGCAGAGCTCTGGTGCGTTCCTCTGAAGGGAGAGACAGGTCTACCCCGTCGAGAATGCCTTCAGGTGAGAATCCCTTCCACCTAACGCCATGTGAACGGGTTTTCTCGAAAGAGCCGATGAGATCGGCTTCGAACTGAGATTTGATCGCATCATAATACTACTTGTGATCCTCAGTTAGCTCGTCGTACGTGACTGGTATGCCGGCCATCTCGGTTGCAGATGTTGATGTCGTTGCTGTAGAGTGTCCCACCGGGCGTGCCAGAATGTGTTGCCTGCCAAAACCCACCGGCGGGCAGCGGTTAAGCAACACGAAGAGCCGGGAGGCTCCCAAGACTGCTGGTGGGCCTTGGTCCCTCGGTCAACGGCCCGCAATGCTCTGGCACACGTCCTGACGGATGCAAGGGCGTGCCACCTGACCTATACCTGGTCAGGAAGGTGCTGGATCGCTTCGATTAGTTTCCTGCATGGTAGACACGTAAACATTAAATGAGCCTCGATCGGCTCTCAGGTTACCCTGTAGATCGGCTCAAGGAGCCGATCAAGCCATGGTTCATATTAGATATGCAATAACATGGGTTTCTTGCTTTATCCATACTAAGCTAATCAGATCTACGACAGTTTAGGGTTTTCACCGCATAACCGGAACATCCTACACGTGATTGAGCCTGACAGATACGTAAGATAACGGAAAACGAACCCTAGATGAGGCCTAAAAACCAACATAGTGTCGATTCCCGGAACGTCCCTTCTAGGATCAGCAAACCGTACCCTACGCGCTACTGGATCATTCAACCCGTTTGCAAGGCCTAACTATGCAGATATTAAACTAATCCTTGAAGAACAAGGAGCAACCGTAACAGATCGAATCTACTAAATAAAGACAAGCAAGGCGCTGCCCTTACACCTAAAATAGGTGTAAGGGCAGCTAGATATCGAGGGGCAGCGTAGCTAAGCAAGCAGATCGTAAGAACATCAATGCAAGCCCCAAAACACCTAAGATAAATAGTATTGCTCGCCATCAACAACGCTTCAGCAGTACCAGATAACGAATAAACGTATACTGCCTAGATCGCAAGATGCGATCTAGGCAGCATGATGCTTACCCGGAAGAAACCCTCGAAACAAGGGGTGGCGATGCGCCTGGTTTGTGTTTGTTGTGAACGTGATCGTCCTCCTTTCTCAATAACCCTAGGTACATATATATAGTCCGTGGACTTTCTATCTTTGGAAGTACACCTAACCGTGTACGAGCTAAACTCTATCTCTTAATTCTAAACTAAGATGCAATCTACTATACAGATACACGGGCAATTCAGCCCAAATTCATACACGAGGCCGATTCAGAAATATTCCACACGTATATCCTTCAAGCTCATCTTCATCACGGCCCATCTCTTGATCCGGTTAAAATCTGGTGATAACATAATCATAGTATTGATGTGGCTGCACAAACCAGCTGGTAAAATAAAGCATGCCATCATGATATTGGTATAGCCTGGGCAACTGACTTGATGAGGATATCCTTGCCTAATTTTTCCAACCAACCCTGTATATTGTTCCATATGCGTCCCTGATGAACTTGAAAGCATTAGTCTTTGATCGCCCACCTCCGAGGGCATACCCAGATATCTCGCGCAAAGGGTTTCATTATGAACATCAAGCACATTCTTGACGCTCTCCCTCACAGTGCTCGGAAAAAAGATAGAAGATTTGTCTCGATTAATTCTCTGACCAGAGGCCAAGCAATATGTATCCAGAATCTGCTGGACCTTCCCCGCACTCTCCGCATCTGCCTTGAATAGCAACAGGCTGTCATCAGCAAACAAGAGGTGACTCACCGCCGGGGCCGACGGCGACACATCCAACCATGGAGCTCTGATGATAAACTGTGGTATTTTAAGAGGCACGTAAGGCCCTCTGCTGCTAACAAGAAAGGATACGGTGAAATTGGCTCTCCTTGTCTTACCCCACGTGAGGGTACAAATTGTCGAAGTCTTCCTCCATTAAACAACACCTGGAAGGAAACGGTGGACACCAGGCTCATAACCATCTGCACCCATATCATGTGGAATCCGATCTTGATCATGACAACCTTCAAATATCTCCACTCTAGGCGGTCATAGGCTTTCCTCATGTCCATCTTCGGAGCGCAGAAACTATTGCGCTTTGATCTATTCCGCTTCAGGAAATGTAGACATTCATAAGCAGGAATAATATTGTCCGTGATCAGTCGCCCAGGGGCAAAAGCTGACTGTTCCTCCGATATTATCTCCGGAAGACATACTTTAAGTCTGTTTGCCATGGCCTTTGATGCAATTATATAAATGACATTGCACAGGCTAATTGGTCTAAACTGGCCCAGCTCTTCTGGGTTAGCTACCTTGGGAATCACAACAATAAAGGTCTTGTTGATCTCTTCCATACTCTCCTCTCCCTTCAGCACTCTCAAGACTGCCATCGTTACCTCCTTACCACAAAGATCCCAGTGAGTTTGGAAAAAATCTGCAGGAAAACCGTCAGGCCCAGGGGCTTTGGTCGGGAACATTTGGAACATGGCCTCCTTCACCTCTTCCTCGCGGAAGGGTTTTAGCAGTGCATCATTCATCTGCGTCGTGACCTTCCTTGGGATTACGTTAATGACCTCCTCCATATTAGTTACCCCTTCCAAGGTGTACAAGTGCTCATAGATATTACTTATCAACTCGGCCATCTCTTGTCTATCTTTTGTAAGCTCACCATCTGGCTTCTTTAATTTGCTAATATTATTTCTCCTTTTCCTCTAGTTTGCACGGAGGTGGAAAAACTTTGTATTTTTATCCCCTTCCGCCAACCATTGCACCCGCGACCTCTGCCGCCACATGACCTCCTCCCTATTGTATAGCTCCACGAGCCGTTGGGTGATTTTAACTTCTTCATAGGTCGGTCCATGCCTTGCCGGTTCCGCCCTTAAGATTATCAGCCTCTCAGTAAGCTGCTTGATCTCATGTTGGACATGGCCAAACATGTGTCTCCCCCAGCTGTCGAGGGACCTAAAGAAACGCTCCAGTTTGTGTTGCAAATCCCCGATCGAACATGCATGCCCCTCTGCACCCCACACCTCCTCAAGGTGTGGTCTGAAATTGTCATGCTTCTCCCACATCAATTCATATCGAAAGATCTTCTCCTCTGTAATCCGGCGCTCCCGAGATGACTCACGCCACCGGAGGAAAATCGGGGAGTGGTCCGAGGACACTCCTGTCAGGTGGTGAAGAGATGCCACCGGGAACCGCTCGCTCCACGCCAACATCGCCAGAGCTCTGTCAAGGCGCACTTTACAAAACGAGCCACGTGCCACAAGTTTTTCATACGTCCAAAAATTTCCCTCGAAGCCCAAATCCGCAAGCTCACATACATCCACCATCTCCCTGAAACACGCTATTTGGGCTAGACTCCTCTCAGCAACCCCCTCATGTTCGTGTTGCTGCAGCACCTCGTTGAAATCCCCAATACACATCCACGATAATGGGTTTGATGACCTGATAAACTTAAGCATGTCCCAGGTTTTATACCGCTCCGATGTCTAAGCCTCCCCGTAAACACAAGTTACCCTCCAGGGCTCAGCGTCCCTCTCGGTTATGATTGCATCAAGGTGATACTGAGAATACAACAAAATCTCCATTTTTATTTCATTGTTCCAAAACATCCCAAGGCCTCTACTATGCCCTGAGCTACCAACAACAAAACCATTATCGTAGCCTAGCCTTTTAGCCAAGCCCTCAACTCGTAACTTAGGTAGTTGGGTTTCTACTACAAAAAGAACACAAGGACGAAAATGCCTCATGAGATCGTGAAGCTCACGAGCTGTCGTGTCGCTGCCTAACCCGCGACAGTTCCAACATATGCAACTCATTGGTCCTGGCGGTGCTCCACACCGGAGCCCGCCTCTTTAGTGAGTGCCTCATTCATCCTCAGCCTCTTCTAGTCAGGTTTGCTTGGTGAAACTAGCTACGTCCCCTTCGATTTGGTGGTGTCTTATGCCAGCTCGTGTTCCATGTTCCTCCTCACCGTCGTGTTTCTCACTTCCTCGTCTCCTCCGTCAGTTAACTACAGGGTTTCAGACCCAATGATGTTTCCAGCTCCTCCAGTGCCTGCCCCCGGAGGTGACTCACCCTGAGGCCGTTTACGAGATTCACCTCCTCTACCTCCACCACGACCTCCTCCACACCCCGCACACCCTGGATCACGCGGTGGTATCCTGGTCCGCACCCTAGATGTGTGCGGGTGCCAATCCTCCATGGGTGCAATCATCCACTCCCCGTACTGCCTATCCGCCTTGGCGTAAACACTAGCGCCGCACTCCAGTTCGCCATGGCCAAAGAGGCCACAAATTTCACAGAACCTTGGTAGCTTCTCATAGAGGACTAAGGGTGTGTTTGGTTGAGCTGTGGATTCTGAAAAAGCTGCTGTGAACTGTGAAAAAGCTGCTGTGAACTGTCAACTGTGGATTATCTGGAAGTTGTTTCTGGAAGTTGTTTGGTTGTAGCAACTTTGAACTGCGGGTTTGGTTAGAAATGTCTGTAGTGCCCCTGAGACCCGGAGAGACTGTATATGCGAATTGATCGGAAAACATCGATATGTGCACTAATTGATATGTAAATCGCCATTTTGGGAGAATATTTATACTTTTTCATAATGATCCATACGTATAGATAAAATGAATATAAAGTAATGTCCTCAAATAGTTCGAAAATATAAACGAGCATGCAAAAGACATTGTTCACATAATAATGTTCACCATCAACATAGATATTCTATTCCTCTCTCGCCATAAGCAAAGCATCGGCGATCCTACTTCGAATGTCGTTCATGGATTCCTCATTATCCACCCCAGGCTGGTCATCCCCTTGTGTTTGTGGTGCTGCACGTGCTGCTCCAGGTAGATAATCCTCATCTTCATCACACTTATCGAACTCCCGATCACGCAATTGAACACTTCCGGAGTCATGCGGAACATCTTGTAAAAATATCTAGGACGACCAAAACATCTCATGACCCATTGAAGCCCCGTTTCAGGAGTCTCTCTATACGAGTCCTTGTGCAAATAACGCTCGGTATAGAGGTTACCCATGTTCCCAAGGATGGCAGCCTGCTGCGCAAGCTCGCCGAGCTCAGCTAGAAGTCCAAGTCCCTCTAGTGCTTGTTTTCCCAGACCTTCCATGCTTGAGTCCATCTACACACATATAAATATATATGTCCCGTTAAAAATAATGGCAGCAAATGTAATGAAAAAATCATGCTCAAATCACTGTCATGGTACACACGTCAAGACATCGTTCTTGTACTAATTCTATACAGGTCTATAACACATTGTTCTTCTAGTAATTTTATACATGTTTACAGCAAATGTTCTTGTACAGATTAATATCAGCAAAAGCAATAGAAAATAAGACCGAAGCAATAGAAATCAATATCAGCAGAAGCAAGAGAAATTAACATCACACCTTCTTCTATCAATTTTACACAGGTTTGAACATACGTATTGATTGAGACAGAGGGGATAATCAATGGGATATTTGCAGGCAAGAACAGATCGGACAAATTAATGGTCTATGGTGTCTTCCTCTCTCATGGGCAGATCATCTTCACACGTTTCAGCATGGGCAATGAGAACCAAGGGCAAAGGGGATAAATCAATGGGATATATCCAACCAAGAACTAACCGGACCAATTAATGGGAGAAGACAATCTGTGCATGAGAGAGGGAGAGACCAGAGATTAGGGAGAGGAGCAACTACCTGCGTCGGGAGACAGACGTCTGAGGGATCGGCTGCTTGGTGGATTGGCGTCGGGACTCTGGAGTGAGACGGGGCAAGGTTGGGTCGGGCCTGATGCCCAGACGAGGCAATCGCCGCCGGCGGGCCGGCCGATGGGTGGCGCAACCCTAGCGCCAGCAGACTTTTCTTTCGAGAAGATGGTCGATAAGGGCGGATCGTCTGGCTGTTTGTTCTTGGTTGGATATATCCCATTGATTTATCCCCTTTGCCCTTGGTTCTCATTGCCCATGCTGAAACGTGTGAAGATGATCTGCCCATGAGAGAGGAAGACACCATAGACCATTAATTTGTCCGATCTGTTCTTGCCTGCAAATATCCCATTGATTATCCCCTCTGTCTCAATCAATACGTATGTTCAAACCTGTGTAAAATTGATAGAAGAAGGTGTGATGTTAATTTCTCTTGCTTCTGCTGATATTGATTTCTATTGCTTCGGTCTTATTTTCTATTGCTTTTGCTGATATTAATCTGTACAAGAACATTTGCTGTAAACATGTATAAAATTACTAGAAGAACAATGTGTTATAGACCTGTATAGAATTAGTACAAGAACGATGTCTTGACGTGTGTACCATGATAGTGATTTGAGCATGATATTTTCATTACATTTGCTGCCATTATTTTTAACGGGACATATTTATATGTGTGTAGATGGACTCAAGCATGGAAGGTCTGGGAAAACAAGCACTAGAGGGACTTGGACTTCTAGCTGAGCTCGGCGAGCTTGCGCAGCAGGCTGCCATCCTTGGGAACATGGGTAACCTCTATACCGAGCGTTATTTGCACAAGGACTCGTATAGAGAGACTCTTGAAACGGGGCTTCAATGGGTCATGAGATGTTTTGGTCGTCCTAGATATTTTTACAAGATGTTCCGCATGACTCCGAAAGTGTTCAATTGCGTGATCGGGAGTTCGATAAGTGTGATGAAGATGAGGATTATCTACCTGGAGCAGCACGTGCAGCACCACAAACACAAGGGGATGACCAGCCTGGGGTGGATAATGAGGAATCCATGAACGACATTCGAAGTAGGATCGCCGATTCTTTGCTTATGGCGAGAGAGGAATAGAATATCTATGTTGATGGTGAACATTATTATGTGAACAATGTCTTTTGCATGCTCGTTTATATTTTCGAACTATTTGAGGACATTACTTTATATTCATTTTATCTATACGTATGGATCATTATGAAAAAGTATAAATATTCTCCCGAAATGGCGATTTACATATCAATTAGTGCACATATCGATGTTTTCCAATCAATTCGCATATACAGTCTCTCCGGGTCTCAGGGGCACTACAGACATTTCTAACCAAACCCGCAGTTCACAGTTGCTACAACCAAACAACTTCCAGAAACAACTTCCAGATAATCCACAGTTGACAGTTCACAGCAGCTTTTTCACAGTTCACAGCAGCTTTTTCAGAATCCACAGCTCAACCAAACACACCCTAAGAAGGACATCTTTGGGCTGCCCTCCGGATGTAGTCCTACAACCCTGGTCAGCTTTTTGTTCACATCTAGCTTCATCCTAATGCGCACAAAGCTCGTGCCACTCGCCCCAGCGCGTAAAGATCCACGCTGACCACTTCACCTATCCTTGCTGCCATATCCCTCACCAGCTCCTCCTTCCTAAAGACAGGTGGGATTCCCCTGATCTGCACGCACACATGAATATGCTAGATCCGCAACCCCATCATAGGGCTCGATCAACACTCCGTTCTGCCGGAATATCCAGGGTCCCTCCTGCATGACCCTGTTCCAGTCCCCAACGCAAGAAACCTGGAGCACAAACAAGTTGTCTTCCACGGGTCTGATTGTCCACTTCCTCGCAAGACCCCAGGCGAAGTCCAACTTCTGGAAACATGGCTGATTCCCAAAGTGTTTTGTCGTATGAACTCGCACCACTGCCATCCAGCGGGCCTCTTCCCTGAGATTGATGAAATCCACCCGGGGGAGAACCACATCGTCCAGCTCTTCGTCCCTCAGGACAAGCTTCTTTAGCAGCTCTTGCAGATCCACTGCCGGCTTTTGACTTGACGAGCCTCCTTCCCGTGGGATCTTGGCCGCCATGTCTCCACACCTCCAAAGATCGGATCCTGCCTCACAAAACGATGCGGCTCCTCCCACAAAACTCCGCCAAGGCCGGGTAGACGTGCCAGGACGTCCCCTTAATCAGCCCGAGCAGGAGGAGGATCGGAGACGAACAACAATGTGAGCAGGGATCGAACAGGTCGCCTCTCGCCGCCGTGATCACCGCGAGAGTTTCAAACCCTAGTTTCCTAGGTCTCAGGTGGGACTATTCTTCCAACATCGGTGTTATAGTCGAACTCTCTGATAAGTAATAACAAAACGGCTGGGTGGCCCAAGCCCATCAACAACGCTCAGAATGGCCTACCACGCCCAAGGTTTTGGATACCGGTTTGAAAAAAATCTCGGAGGGGACTGAGATTTCCGGTAACCGTGGTTACCGGAGATAACCGGTCAAATACCGAACGAGATTCTCAAACAAAATTTGAATTTCAAACCGAAAAATATCTAAATATTTTAGAAATAAGATTTAGAGGAGAAGGAAGTGAATGATTCGGACAAATAAGTTGAGGCATGGGGTTATAGTGGAGAAGGAACACGTACGGTCTAGGTCGGACTAACCAACTAGTCTAAATTCAAACCAAATTTAAATAGACCGAGATTTTTTGTCTGATAAGTGCATTTACCGGAGGGGACTGAGAATTCCGGTTACCGGCCGGTAACCGCGGTATTTCATCCGGTAACCAAATCCCTGACCACGCCCGACCCTCTTGCCAACGACTCAACGGGTCGATTCATACAACTTCTCGTGGCCTTTCGACTTGACAACATCACCTGCCGGCTGCCGGCTGCCGACGGCCGCCTCTAGGGCACACTCGGAACCACCGGCCGGAGCCTCACGCACCTCGTCGAGCGTTCGTCACCGCGACAGCATGGTTGTCGGGCGCCTCTCGTCCATGCACCACGCCTCTCTCTTCAGATTCTGCAACGTCGCGGCGCTGTTCACGCGCGCTTGAGTCACGCCAGGTCTAGGTATGGTGTATTGCTTGTTGATACGGTTGGTTGATTTGTACAGGTTACAAGTTAGTATTTTCGTTAAATCAATTATAATTTCAATGCTTTTCAGTAATTTTTTGTTAGCTTGATTCAACCAACATTTCCTGGCAAAGAAAACAGATACAAATTACTATACATTTAGGCAGGAACTTGCTGTGATCAATTTGAAGCCTACCAGCTGAATATATATACAAATCAAATTTTTTTGAACAAGATACAAATCTAACAGAGGACGTTGATTTCAGTAAATGTAAACTCATGATCAAAATTTCGTAGCTTCCTACAATTGTTTAATTAAGTTAGAATAAACTTTTGTCCTTTGCGGATCACTATCAGAAACAATCTGGGACGGAAGGATTCGAACCTCCCAGTAACGGGACCAAAACCCGCTGCCTTACCACTTGGCCACGCCCCATTTCGTTTTATGCGACACTGACTGGATCTCGTCGGAGCGAATTGGATGATCGGGCCGAGGGCTGCCCCCTCTTCCCCTCGCTCTCCTTTCCTTAATATTCACCGTCGAGTCATCAAAGCCATCAACTAATTCAGAGGGGCCAGAACAAAACCACAACATACAAATTAATCTATCCGGGATTGCAACCGCTCGGAGCGATGAGACCGAAAAAGAAGCCGATCAAGATATTGTGCAGCACAGAGCTATGACGTGCGGAAACTCTAAACGGACTCTAGTAACATTGTAGACCAACAACAATGTACTACCGGAAGGTCAAAGGCACAACATATAGTACATTTCACAGGAGATGCAAGAATAATAAATCTACCTAAATACAGACTCCTAAAACACTAGACCAATACTAATAGTATTCCTTGGGTAGAACAACATCCCTTAGTCAACTTGTGGGGATTGTTGATGGTCAACTCTCGGTTAAATATAATAAATTATACTTTTTCTTATGCTGCCAACCTTAAAAAATAGATTAAAAATCAAAAAATAACAATCTGCAACCAAACCCATGCATGACAATATTTCTCTAACAAGTGTTTTAATGCAGATTAAGAATACATGATAACTATTTTACCGCCCTTGTATCTTCGTAAGAGTAATATTGTTCACAGAATTTTCAGTATCAACTTTGGTTTGCTCTATTTCTGTATTCCGTCGCTCAAACTGGGATGGACGGATGGGGGCTGGAAGTGTGGTGCTTCCGTTCTCCAAGACGAAGACAACAGCTGACATGTGTGGCCTGTCCTGTGGGTTATCTTGAACACAAAGGAGTCCTACCTGGATGCAAAGAAAAATTTCGTCTGGTGAAGATGAATCCATGATACACGAGTCTGCTAGTTCCTCTGGCTTCCTTTCCTTCCACATATTCCATGACTGAAATAACAATCAAAAAAATCATATAGTTTTTTCATTCTAGATGTTTTGAACGCAATGTTTTTTTGAAAATATACATCCTCTTTCAAATTTAATAAACAACAAAACAGATTGTATACTCACATAGCGTATGAGTCTAGAAAAACCCATGCTTTCAATACTGGAGCTTCTCTTTATACCAGTTACAACCTCTAATAGTAAGACCCCGAAGCTGTAGACATCAGACTTAGTTGAGAAGACGCCTTCCATTGCGTACTCAGGGGCCATGTAACCACTGCTTAAACATTTTACTCAAATAAGTTACAATATGGGAGTTGAATTTGCTCACAATTTAGCATGACCACGTAGTATAAAAGGTACTCACTATGTTCCGACGACTCGCTGGGTATTTGCATTTTGTTGGTTATCGCCAACGATCCTAGCCATACCAAAATCTGCTATCTTGGGTTTCATATCTGCATCTAGCAAAACATTTCCGGCTTTGAGATCCCTGTGAATTATGGTCAGCCTTGAGTCTTCATGGAGATAAAGAAGTCCTCTAGCAACCCCTTTGATTATACTAAACCGTTTCTCCCAATCCAACAACAATTTTCTTGAATCATCTATAAAAATAACCAATATAAGCAACACATGTTTTTGAGTTTTTTTTGGAAATGATTTAGTCTCATTAGAATATGTACCAAAAAGGGTAGCATCCAAGCTCTTGTTTGGCAGATACTCATAGATAAGAATTTTTTCACCTCCCTCATCACAACATCCAAGAAGTCGAACCAAGTTTCTATGTTGCAGTTTTGCAATTAGAATTACTTCATTTTTAAATTCTGTAGTTCCTTGATGAGAATCTCTACTTAGCCTCTTGACCGCCACTTCTTGACCACCTAACATTCCCTAAAAGAATTTATGATGAATCTTAGATTTGTATTCTATATGAACAACTGAATCTTGGTAATTTCATTGGAAACTATGACAAATTAGCAATTAATTTTACTAGCTACCTTGTAAACTTTGCCAAATCCTCCTTGTCCAATCATGCATGTTTCGGAGAAGTTGTGTGTTGCTTGGGCAATTTCCTCAAACCGTACAAATGGAAGTTCATAATCACGATTTGGATTTTCTTCCCCAAGTACACAAGATGCTCCAGTAACATTTGGTATTATCTTCCCTTGTTTCCAATTTATCTTATTGCCTGCGCATACAATGTTATGGTCTTAGTTTTCCAATGAGTACACTATATATTTATGAAGCAAAAAAGGGAGCATTTTAACCCTATCACCATGTATGCCCATCTACTTTTCAATCCTTGAACGCGCAAAACTACTCCAAATACCATGGATAAACTTAGCGACAACTTGGATAGAGAGAGGGGTGGTTTATATATATGGACTCCACATCTTATTTGTTATTGTAGATACGTTCATCGTGGAAGGAATTAGAAGATTCTGCCTCCCGAATGTACTTATAGTAGTCATGCATCAAGTTGTATAAGTAGTAATTAAACATACCTTTTAACTTGAACCATACAAGGGAGATGCATATGAGTACCACAACGCTGCTTCCTAAAATTGGCAGTACAATCTTAAGTGTATTGCTCTTGTTCCTTTTACCTGTGCAAGACATACATGCATATACCATCAGAATATGCTAATGGATGATGGAATAATATGTTATAATGAAAAACTTGAGGGAGAAATTGAGGTTTGGTACCAGATGGTGCATCCAAGCCTGCAAGCCGGAGATAGAGGGTGTCACTGCCGACAAGATTCTTGCCCGTGTCAATCAACTCCCCTGACCATACCAAGCACCTCGTCACGTTATCCCCGGAACTGCCGTTAACCAGGTTAGCGTAAGAATATGCCACACAAGAACAGTTTCGTACGCATTCTTCCACGCACTCCTCTGGTGTCCTGTTCGCTAGAAACATGAACTTGTCCGGCGACTTCATCCCGGACAAGGCCAAGAAGCCATCACCACACCCTTGCAGCGCTTCCTTCCGCCGGCACCCCTCCGAAAACCTACCCTTGTTCCACTCTTCCATGTTCATCGGCTGGAAGCCGTAGAGGCACTTACACGTTTGGAGAGGCGTTGCTGTCTCGTCGCAATACCCAAAGGGGCCGCAGTAGCCGTAGTGGCTGCATTCGAGGGACGGCCACTTGGAAAGGACAACCCATGCAGACCTGTTGCTGCTCCAGCTCTGGAGTTGGTACTCACCGGAGTAGGTCACCACGTACCTCGTGGGTGGGGCCCCGAGAGAGACGGTGTAGGTGGTGTAGATCTCCTCGGCACCGGCGACGACAGCTACGTAGATGATGACGGTCGACTCCTGCTGGTATTGCTGCTCGGCCTTCACCAGGTACCCTGTCCACGGGCCTGTGCGTGCCACTGGGCGCGCCCCGCCCAAAGGAATACCTGGAGGATCGTCTCCGGGTCGCCGCCGTAGGAGAAGCGCCCTGCTGAGGGGTCATCGGGGCCCTTCCATGACAAAAGGCGATCTGCGCCCGAGTGCATGCCATACCTGACCCGTAACTTCATCTCCGGGAGGAACGTGTCAGTCAGGTGATCGAAGCTCTGCCACATTGTTGTACCGTTCGCTGACCGGATGACGAGGTTGCCGCTGTTCAGAAGGACCGCCGTGGTTTGCGAAGAGTTCGTTGCAGCATCCATGCCTGTCGTCCAAAGGATGGGATCACCATCGCCGTCGGAGAGAACGAGATTGGAGGAGTTGGTGAGGGAGAGCACCGGTGTGCTGCTGTTCGTGGCTGGAGTTTCCCTGTTAGCGACCCACACCACGGTGAGCTCCGGTATGTCGCTGTACCATATGCCAAGGTACAACCTGGCCGGAGTACTTGCGTTGGTGGGGTCGAAGAAGCCCAACGTGAAGGAGCCATCATCGGAGACGATGGTAACACCGGGGGAGAGCAACTCGCCGGGGACAAGCCGGTCGTCGCACGCGCTCAACTGCAGGAGCACAAGGACCAGGGCCGCAGTGCAGCAGGCGAGAGACAACCAGTCCATGGGTCCTTAATTCGGCATTACGTACGACTGTACGAGCCCCTCTTGTTCAGGTAGGATCGATTGTAATGGACTGCTGGTCCGGTCAGCTGTGCTTCGCTGTTGTACTTCGTTATTGTTGATGCTGACATGCGTGGAAAAATCCTACTGTACTACCGAGCTTTGGTCTTACAAGCAACACGTACTGCATCAATGCTTGACTGTTTGCAATATCTAGACAAAATCAGTGAACCATTCCATCACTCACGTACGACAGATAGCGAAAGTAATGATTGAAGAATGTAAAGCTTTGAATTCTGGTATGAACTGAGAGTGTTTTCTAGCTGACATTGCAGCTGTCCACGTCCGAGAATTGTCAACGTGTGAACTCGGCTGGTCAAACGCCGCAACGGTTGAATCCAAACCAAAAACAAATATATAAAATAAAAACATAGTAGTAATAAGAACTACGGCCTAGAGACTTCTTCCTCGGTAGCGCCATTGTCATACACAACGACCTCTTCTCCTTCTCGGATCCCCTCCGCATATCCTGGCCCCCTTCTCGTGCAACACCTTTGTTGGAGCGCTATCTTTCATCTAGAATTGCCTTTCCTCTACGGCGGTGTCTTTGGGTCTGCTTCTCTCATAGTAGTTGGAACGTATTTCCTCTGTAAGTGATGGTAGCTGACTAGTTTGGAAAAATGGGTCATCGTTTGTTTGTGTTTGTGCGGTTGGCGTCATTGATGGCCTCTGTTGCCATGATTTTGTTAACTAGCGGAACTCCAACCAGATTGTTGGGCTGAACTAAGGCTGGGCACGAGCTGGCTCGGTCCAGGTCTCGGTAAGAGCCACACTTTAGCTCACTCAAATTGAGGTCGGATCAATCTGGTTCGTTTGGCAAATTAGTTGGAAAATTGGGCTCGGCCTGAGCTTCTGTCAAACTCGGTCTAGATTGGTGCAGCTCGTGAGCCAAGCACGCACATGTCGTTGCCATGTGAGTCCATCTTCCCTTGCAGCGGCGTGGAGCGACCTGAGCGTCGTAGATGGCAGGGTCACGAGGGCGAGCAGCATGCCGGAGCAGGGAGCTCGCAGCCAGAGCGAGCAGCATGGCAAAGGACTATCGAGCAGGAGCATGGAGGGTGTCTGTGGTGCGTTTTTGTGGGCGTTCTAGAGCAGCCCCATGGGCAAGAGCACGGGCAGCGCTGGCAACCGTGTCACGGGTGCTTACGGGGAGAGTTAGAGCGGTCGGAGGTGGCAGCGGTGAGAACCTACGGCACTGGAGGGGCTGCATCCTAGCGATGCCAGAAAATGAAGTCAAAGAACGAGCCCCCTCATCTCCTCTTTTTCAATAACGGGAATATTTAATATCAGAAGATACCAATTACACCCAGCCTCTGCAACAACGCACTGTCCTAATGACAATACGGATGCACACAGCCAAAAAAGGAAAAGAAAAAAAACTAAGAAAAAAAGAGTCCCGCCACAGCATTCCGGAACTAGCAACAACAATACAACCACCACCATGACAACACCTGAACTCCAGACTCTTCAAAAGCGACGCCTCCAAGAAAGGAACGGTGCACCAACACCGTCGTCGCCCGATCAAAGATCTTAGGTTTTCACCCTGAAGATAGTCCGCACATTCAAAACAATGTCTTCAACAAGGTCATTGCCAGGCACAACCAATTAAAGCCAGACCTTGGATTTTCATCCTGAATGGAAGGACACTGAACTTCACCTGTGTTGCCGCCTCCACTTTCATACTGCTGCCGCAAGCCCAGAACACCAAGCAAATTCCTCACAAGCGCAAAGACTTTGACCTCCATTGCTAGACCTCCAAATCCGGCCATCATGATAATCTCCGCCTCTGACTTCACCTAGGACCAATGTCACTATATGGCAAGAAAGAGCAGAGCTTCGTGTATCTCCCCCCGAAACCAAACAGATGGAATAAACGCATGGATGCGCACGACCGAATACCACCATGTCCGACAAACTCTAGGCAATATGTGCACTGTTACACTCGCCCGGTGGTGCCTTCCGGAACTCAACACTCCGGCCAGATGAAAAAAGGACCCGCTCAGACAGATCTTCCTCTTTGCGCAGGAGGAACCCTAGGACAACCACCCTTATTGAAGCAACCGCGCCACCAGCCCCCACGCCATCGGCCGACAGCAGAGGAGGAGAAGTGCTGCAACCGAGGAAGACAACATGTTCGGCTACAGTCGGGCGGGATCAACCCAAGCAGCGAAAGCGTCCTAGAAAGCCGCCGCCGCCACCGGGACCCCGCCGCGACCGTTAGCCACCGTCGGCCGCCCCACCTCCGTGCCGCCCACCACAACCCTCCACCGCAGAACACCCAGACCCGCCGACACCTCGCCCCCCACGCCCAGATGCAAAGCCGTATGCGCCCTCCCCAGCCCGCCGCCTTTGGCGAGAGGGTGCCGCCACCGCTGCCGACGAGGGCGGCAGCAGCGGCCAGGCGGGGCCGGAGAGGAGCGGACCCGATAGGAGGCGGCAGCTTGGATCCTCCGAGATCGTCCAGGCGGGGGCGACCCGGGAGTTAGGTCCATGTGCACTTGGCCAGCAAAATGAGCCATAATTGTTGTGAATATGCAACTGGTATTCACAGAGGGCCATAGGCCAGTACATGTACATGTGTGACAATGTGCAGGTAAGCCCCTCATACACTGGGGAATAACGGAAAAGGAACTATACAACTCTAACACCCCCCCTCAAACGCATGGTGGATCAACAACACTGAGTTTGGAGAGAAAGAAACCATGCTGTGCTCGAGTCTGGGCCTTGGTGAAGAAGTCGGCAAGCTGAAGCTCCGAAGGCACATAATGAAGAGCCATAACCCGATGCTGCACAGCATGACGTACATAGAAGGCATCAACACCGATGTGTTTGGTGAGCTCGTGCTTCACCGGATCACGCGCAATGCCGATGGCACCGATCTGTCCGATAAGAGCGGAGTCGGAGCGTCATCAGAAACACCAAAGTCCGCAAGTAACCAGCGTAACCAAGTCACCTCAGCCGTCAAGAGAGCCATCGCTCGCAACTCAGCCTCAACACTCGAACGAGAGACTGCAACCTGCTTCTTGGTCTTCCAAGCAATGAGAGAGCCACCAAGAAAGACACGAGAGGCGGAAAGAGACTTGCGATCCTCCGGATCGCTAGCCCGGTAGCATCCGAGTAGGTCCGGAGCTGTAAGGAGCTGGAGCGAGGAAAGAAAAGCCGACGGGAGATAGTGCCACGAAGATAGCGAAGGACACGAAGAAGATGACTATAGTGGACACTAGTGGGAGCAGCCATGAACTGACTCAGAATGTGCACCGGGTAGGAGATGTCAGGACGTGTGACAGCAAGGTAGACAAGACTCCCAACCAAGTGACGATAGCGAGTCGGGTCCGGAAGAGGATCACCATCAGTGGAACGGAGGTGGACATTGAGCTCCATAGGAGTCTCGACAATGCGCTCATCACCAAGAGCGGCACGAGTGAGAAGGTCCTGAATATACTTCTCCTGGGAGATATAGAAGCCATCGGAGGTAGAGGAAACCTCAAGGCCAAGAAAGTAGCGGAGAGGACCAAGATCGGTCATGAGAAACTGATCGCGAAGACGAGCCTTGACAAAGGCAATGTACTCAGGGTCATCGCCTATGATGATCATGTCATCAACATATAGAAGAAGCAGAGTCCGACCACGAGAGGATGTGTGGACAAAAAGCGCAGGGTCATGTGCGCTAGGGACGAAACCAGCAGCGATGACTACAGAGGCAAAACCCTGAAACCAGGCGCGAGGGGCTTGCTTAAGGCCATAGAGAGAGCGCCGGAGACGACAGACCATGCCATCGGGAACAGAGTAGCCAGGAGGTGGCTGCATGTATACCTCCTCACTTAGCTTACCGTTAAGAAAAGCATTCTGCACATCAAGCTGAGAGACAGACCAGTGGCGAACAGAAGCAACGGCAAGAAGAGTACGAACAGTGGTCATGTGAGCCACGGGAGCAAAGGTCTCGTCATAGTCACGGCCATGCTCCTGCTGAAAGCCGCGAGCGACAAGTCGAGCCTTGTAGCGCTCAAGAGAACCATCAGAGCGAGTCTTGATCTTGTAGACCCACTTGCAGGTGATGGGACGAACGAGAGGAAGGAGGAGTGACAACATCCCAAGTGCCAGTACGCTCAAGAGCAGCAATCTCCTCAGCCATCGCTAGCTGCCATTCGGGATGAGCAAGGGCATCCCGATAAGAGGTCGGCTCAAGGACAGCGAAAAGACCGTAGTGAGTGGGAGAATAGCGACCAGGAGGAGGACGAGGACGAGCACGAAGATGGTGAGTCGGCTCGGACGGAGAGGGCATCGCATCAGAGGTAGAGGGCATGTCAGGAGAAGCAGCATCATCCTCACGGGGACGACGGGAGTAGTGAAAAGGGTAGGGAGGGACGACCGTAGGCGAGGAAGGTGACATGGGAGGGGAAGATGTGGAGGGTGGGGACGGTGGTGAGGGAGGAGAGGGAGGTCTGGCGGGTGAAGGAGGAGAAGGTGGTGAGATACTCGGCGGAGCCGGGACCGGAGGCACAGGAGGAGGTGAGTCAGGGAACATGAGAAAAGAGATATCATCCACCGAGAAGGAAGAGGAGGAGGGACGCGGGTAGAAAGGACGGGACTCATCAAAAGTGACATCCCGAGATATGCGCATCCGACGACCAATAGGATCCCAACATTTATATCCTTTGTGCTCAGGGCTGTAGCCAAGGAAGACACACTCAACAGATTGAGCACTCAGCTTGGTGCGTTCGCGTGGAGCAAGAAGAACATAGCACACGCAACCAAAAAGACGAAGGGTCGAGTAATCAGGAGTGTGACCAGTGAGACGCTCAAGAGGAATACCACCTCGCAAGGCCGTGGAGGGCTGAAGGTTGATGAGATAGGTGGAAATAGACACAACCTCAGCCCAGAAGTGAGGAGGAAGAGAGGCAGCGATCATCATCGCACGGGCCGTCTCAAGCAGGTGGCGATGCTTGCGCTCAGCCACGCCATTTTGGGCATGGGCGCCCGGGCAGGAAAACTGGGCAAGAGTACCCTGCTCAGCGAGAAAACCACGCAACGACTGGGAGATATACTCACCGGCGTAATCAGCCCGAAAGACACGTATAGGTGTGGAAAACCGAGTATGGATCATGGCAGCAAAACGCTTATATATCGGGAGAACCTCGCTGCGAGAAGTCATAAAATAAATCCAAGTGTGGCGAGAGAAGTCATCGATAAAAAGAACATAGTAGCGGTGGCCCCCTTGGAAGCAAAAGGAGCCGGACCCCATACATCGAATGGACCAAATCAAACGGACGCCGAGATACGTACGCACTAGTAGGATAAGGTAACCGATTCCGTTTACCAAGCCTACAACCCCGACAACCCCGAAGCGAGACATCTCCCGAGACAGGCCCCGAAGACCTCGACGAAGTAAAGATGACAAGCGAGAACCACAAAGATGACCAAGACGATGGTGCCACTGCTGAAAGGAGGCGGTGGTGGAAGCAGCAAGCACACATGGAGCGGTAGATGAAGTGGTGGAAGAAGGAATATGAAGCCAGTCAAGCTCCCAAAGTCCCTGGGAGTCACGGCACCGAGGGCCAGCCCCAACCAGGGCCCGAGTGTGAGTGTCCCGAACAGAACAAGAATCAACATCAAGAATGACCCGACAACCAGAATCAGTGAGTTGAGCAGCGGAAAACAAATTCATGGTGAGACGGGGAACATGAGAAACATCAGGAACGGAAAAGGAGGAAGTAGAAAGAGTGCCACGACTAGCAACCGGGAGAGAAGTGCCATCGGCAGTAAGAACACTAACAGGAAGAGGAAGAGGTCGAAGAGAAGAAAGAGAGGAAGAATCAGGAGACATGTGAAAAGAAGCTCCGTAATCCGAACCCACGAAGATGTACTCGATCGTGGAGAGGAAACGGCCACGGAGGCAGCAGCATCCGTCGGCGGCAGCCGGAGGAGGCAAGGAGACGCTGAAGTCTCACTATATCCCGCTCGTGAAGCCGGTGGTGATAGGCGCCGAAGGTGGAGCACGAGGAGGCACACCCCGCCGCTTCGATAGCGGCCGACTCAAGGTGACCGGACCTCCGACAGCGGAGTGCAGAATCGAGGAGGGCGAGAGCGACCCGCACCGCGAGAAGAGCGGGCTCCGCCGTGCAAGCAGGCACCGGTGTAGGAAGAAGTGGCGGCGCAGGAGCAGTGGGAACTCGAGCAAGCAAGAACGAGAGGTGTCCCAAGCAGCCCGAAGCACCACGCGGACGAGTCTCCTCGACGACGAAGCTCAGTCAGCACCTCTGAGATAGGAACACGGCCTCGAGCAAACAACTGAGCACGACGAGGCTCAAACTCTGGACGAAGTCTAGACAGGAACTCATGAATCCTCTGGAAGTCCATATCTGAACGAACTGTCCGACAACACTGGCAAGTACCACAGACAGCACTGCGAAGGGAGTCAAGTTGGCGCCAGATCGCCGCACTCTGGGTGTAGAACTCATCAACAGTAGAGTCACCCTGCTGAAGATCATGCTCCTGACGCAACACGTACAAGTACAAAGAATCCCCAGAAGGCTGATATCGCTGACGAAGGTGAGACCACATCTCAGCGACAGTAGCAAGGCCCATAAACTCAGAAGCAAACTGTGGCTGAACACTCTGCGAAAGAACGGCAGCAGCTCTAGCATCCTCATCACACCACTGAGTAAAAGAAGCCAAACTATCACGGTAGGAGCCAAGAGCCTCTGAATAGGCAAGTACCCGCTCCTCATATGCCTCATCAGCAGTAGCCTCGGCAGACTTGGTTGTATCCCGATCAGCCTGAGTAGCATCCGCAGCAAGCGCCTGTGGTACAGGCGGCGGGGTAGGAGGCACAGGAGCAATGGGGCGCGGCGGACAGGGGACCTCGCCGGTAAGAACGCCCCAAAGTCGAAGACCCCGCATATGAATGCGCATAAAAGCAGCAAACTCTCCGTAATTGGTACCATCAAAAATCACCGGGCACCGAAGAATGCTAACATAGCCTGCAGAGGAGGATGCCATACTGGTACTTTTTTTTTCTTCTCAGATCTGATTGACCCAAGCTAGCAGACTAGGTCGGGAGCAGCCAGATCAGACCAAAACAAGATTTGAGACCGGCCTAAGCGGGACCAAACCTGGCAGAACCAGCAGCTGAGCTCGAGGACGACCAGGTGACGGGGCCCGTCGGACTGCGGGGCAGAGCCACAGGATCCACACAGGCAGCTCGGGGAGGAAACGGCCGCCTGAGAACGGCAAGCCCGGCAGCGATCTGAGAAAGTGGCCACCAGATTGGTGGATAATCCCCACGATTTCTTGTAGAACAGCTCGATCCAGACCAAGGTTGGTGGGAGAGGAAGAAGAACGGCAGTGGGGAGATGCAGCGGCGGCCGGAAAAGAAAAATCGTCGGCGGCGGCGTGGACAAGCACGGAGTTGCTACGTGCGGGGAGAGCAACCTAGAGCTCTGATACCATGTTGTGAATATGCAACTGGTATTCACATAGGGCCATAGGCCAGTACATGTACATGTGTGACAATGTGCAGGTAAGCCCCTCATACACTGGGGAATAACGGAAAAGGAACTATACAACTCTAACAATAATAACATGCCCAATCCTCTCCATCCTCAATCTAGATTCATTAAAATAAATATAGCGAGCTTTCTGGCTGGATAAAGCCAAACTTGACAAGCCAAAAGCTCGCGGCGGTCTAGTTTTGGGCTCAACTTGGTTACTTCCTACTGCGAGCCGAGCTCAACTCGGGCCGAGCCGCGAAAAGCTTGAGTCGAGCTAAGATCTTGCCCCGAACGTCCAGCCTTAGGGGGACCAGATTATTGGAAAAGTTAAGTACTAAGGTCTACTTCACTTCAGTGGCACATCGGCAGAGCAACGGTCAGGCGGAGCATGCCAATGTAGAGATATGGCGTGGATTAGAAAATAAGACATTCAACAAACTTCAGACTTGCGGAAGGAATTGGGCCGATCAATTACCTTCGTTTCTATGGTTGTTGCGCACCACGCCGAGCCGAACAATAGACGAGATGCATTTCTTCTTAGTCTATGGAGCCAAGCTAGGCAGCCATGTGCCTACAGAATGCACATATGGATCAGCACGGATATGGCGCCTACGACGAAGACTCACAAAGGAATCAAAGAATTGATGACATCGACTTCTCGAAGATATCAGATGCCAAATTGCTATATGGTCGGCTTGGTACCAGCAAAGGCAATGTTGCTACCACAGTTATCACTTTCGACCATGGAAGCTGGAAGTAGGAGATCCTTTGCTACGGAGGCTTCTGTCCGCAAAAGGAGCGAACAAGCTCTCACCAAGATGTAGGGGCGCATGTACGGCTCCCGACGAAACACCTCGGTGTATGCCCGCTGTATAAAACTGGAGCCAAGACAGTGAAAGAAGGGGTTCAGAGATCTATCTAAGAAAGTGAGTCTTCACAACCAAGCAAACTCTATCAGGAGAGAAAGTTCGATGAGCTTATCCTGGCAACTCGTGATCACCATTCTACTCTTCGTACTCTCCACTATAATTCAGACAAGCGGGACGTAGTGTCGTTAGCTCGCAAGACTGGTCTGGATCTGGGTAAAATTGTTTGTGTGTTTTCCATGCATTAGGGGATTGTAGGGAACATCTTGACGCCCCATACCGAACCAAAAAATTTGGGTGGTCTCAATCCCGGTGTCCACGAGCGCACCCGCGACACCGCTAGCGTGCAGGCTAGACCACGCTGCCATTAAATCTTTTTGTTGCATGCTGAAGTCACGGATAGTACTAGCGTGCCAGGCCAAAAGTTACGGTATACTATTAATAACCAGTAGTGTGGTATAGTGTTGAGAAGTTAGTAATAGTCGGTCCCCAATAACCATATTTCTACTAGTGATCAACGGAACTGATGAAGTTTTCAGTTTTCCGTACTAGATGTATAAGCAGTACTCCCTTTGTCAACATATAATTGTACTTTTACCTTTTGTCCGAAGTTAAAAAGAAATTAAGTTTTACTATGTCAGAAAAAACAGGAACATTTATGACACAAAACTAGAATCATTAGAATCCTCTTAAATATATTCTTATAGTATACAAATTTGAAGTCATATATGTTATAACTTTTATATATAAAGTGAGGCCAAAGTTTGGAAGTGAGTGGAGGGAAGGAACTGAAGCAAAACACCAATAAAGTTAGTACCAGAAAAGTTAGAACTACACTTATTCTGAGATGAAAGGAGTATATAGTAATATTGGTAGAGTTTGCCTCGTGGAACATTTTCATGTAGGAAATGAATTCTGGCTAAATAGGTACCATCCAAGGATTATCAGTTCTTGGGCCAGAAACTGAGAAAAGGCAACTCAGTTTATGTGACATTTGCTACTTTTGTCATGATTGTTCCACATTAATATTTCCTCATCCTTTTTTAGGTAAAATCATGACCGCATGTTACATATAATATTGGATCCAACAATGTTATTTTCTATTGCAACATTTGAGCTTCATAAATAGAGCAATCCGAGATCACTAGCATCTGTCACGAAGTGTGACTGTATTTATACTCATCCTAAAAGTATGATGTTTGGAAAAAAAATCAACATGGATTGTTTATTAAGAGGATTGGAATACAACAGACTTGGTGCAAGCTCGGATTTAAGGGGACATGACGTTACAATTTTGCATATTTCCTGTTCCTATGTTTCCCAAATCTTCTAGAAGAGGCCCTCATGCATGACAATTGTGTTTCTTTGTCACAAAATGTTTCTCACTATATTAGAAGTATTTTATCGCCCTTGTATCTCCGTAAGGGTGATATTGTTGACAGAGTTTTGAATATCATCTCTAATTAGCTCCATCTCTATATTATGTCGAGAAAAGTAGGCAGGGCGACTGGGGGCTGCAAGTGTAGTGCTTCCATTTTCTAGAACGAACACAACAGCAGACATCAGTGGCCTATCATCAGGGTTTTCTTGGACACACAGGAGTCCCACATGTATGCAAAGCAAGACTTCTTCTGGTGAACAAGTATCCATTATAGATGAGTCTACCAATTCCTCGGCCTTCCCTTCCTTCCACATACTCCATGACTAGAACAAACAAAAAAAATCATTAAGTTTTTTATTTAGGTTGTTGAGAAAAAGATAAATATCTGATATACTTATAAATTTGAAACTTAAGAGAAATTTTGTGTGTACTCACATACACAATTAGGCTAGGAAAACCCTTGGTATCACTGCTGGAGCTTCTCCGTATACCAGTTACGATCTCTAGTAGTAACACACCAAAGCTGTACACGTCGGACTTGGTAGAGAAGACACCTTCCATTGCATACTCAGGGGCCATGTAACCACTGCTTGACCATTTCACTCACAAGAGTTACCAGATGGGATTCAATTTTCATCAAGGGTAAAAAAGATATTTTTTTCACAAGGTTACTCACTATGTTCCAACAACACGTTGGGTATTTGCATTTTGTTGGTTATCGCCAAAGATCCTTGCCATGCCGAAATCCGCTATCTTGGCTTTCATATTTCCATCTAGCAGAATATTTCCAGCTTTGAGATCCCTATGAATTATGGTCAACCTTGAGTCTTCATGAAGATACATAAGTCCCCTTGCAACCCCTTTTATTATACTAATCCGTGTGGCCCAATCCAACAGTACTCTTCTTGAATCATCTATACAAATAACAAGTGTTAGAAGTATTTTTTTGAGTTGTCTTTGGAAAGTACTATCTGTTATTCGAATACCAAAAAGGGTAGCATCTAAGCTCTTGTTAGGCAGATACTCATATATTAGGAGCTTTTCATCTCTCTCGCCACAGCATCCAAGAAGTCGAACCAAGTTTCTATGTTGTAATTTGGCAATTAGAATAACTTCATTCATGAACTCTTTTGTTCCTTGCTGAGAATCTCTACTTAGCCTCTTGATTGCAACTTCTTGACCAGCTAACTTTCCCTGGAGATATTTAATGAAAATATCAGATTGGGTTTTACATATAAACAATAAAAACATGTTGATTTAGAATGAATAATAGAAAATAGCATATTGAATGTCTTACCTTGTAAACGTTACCAAAGCCACCCTGTCCAATCATGCATGTTTCTGAGAAATTTTGGGTTGCAAGAGCAATTTCCTCTAATTTCACAAATGGAAATTCATGGTCATAGGGAAGGCTTTCTTCCCCAGAGTCATTGATAGTGCTCACACGATCCACTCTTATCTTCCTGTCCCTTCTCCATTTTCTATCCTTGCCTGCTTCCATAATGTTTTACTCATTTATTATTTAATGAGCATATAGTAGGCATAATAACCTATATTAATTTTTATATACATCTAATATACCCGCTACAAACTAACAAAACTAGAGGAAGTAACCTACGAAGTCACTTGAGCCACCATGTAAATCCACAAGGCTACATATTAGATACGTGTGTGGTGATGTGGCACCCCATATATTTGTTGATGTTCATAAAATATTGCCATGGTGTGAGGATATAAAGTTCAGCAATCCTGTTATTATTGTAGACGCTACAGTTGTTGGCTTGCCAAATTACTTTGCAATTGGAATATAGTGGCATGGAAGAGATAGACCACTGAGCCAAGAACCTTGCACTAGCACAATATCAGATTGGTTTGATATTTAATGCTACTTTTGTTCGCCATGTACACCAGTTGTTGATGGATTTCATAGGGGAGATTGACCATGATGTTTGTTTCCTTGAAGGGCATGGGCTAGCTTAATCAGACAAGGTGTACAAAATAGTAGTATAGCTTGTTTGGTTTGCTTTCTGCCAAGATATTAGATAATATTTTTGATTTTTTTATTACCTGATATTAAGTTGTTTAGAGACAATTAATATTATTAAAGGACTATGCTAATAAATGCATGTGCCCTAAATTAGCTTTTTGTGGGCACGGCAAAAAAAAACCATGCATATAGGTAGCCACATGTTTGCTTTCGTGTTTTCAATCTTTAAAATATTTTATCTCTTAAATCGTAAGTTAAAATTAAGATCCATGTTAATGCTTGGTTTTATTTCGTCGAGACCTCGATATTAGATCTCTTGTACATTTTTGAAATGTTTTTTCGATCCTAGTTGACATATTATATCACTTGGTCACCAGGTAAACTCAAGTTGCTTACAAGATCAAAATTAAATGGTTAACAGATTTTCCGAACTTCTCTTCTCTTCAATGTAAGCCGTGCATGATGGTAATGTCATATTTTACGCTTATGGAGTGCATCAAATATTCAATCTCTAGACATGTACACTATGACAAAGAACATGTAAAATTATTTGGAAATTGTGTGTTATTTGGGTGGTTAATGTCTACTATTAACTTGATAGCAACACTACCATAACATGACAATATAACGTATTAGGATGGGATCTTGTTTTGAAATAATCGTTGAGACAAACCCAATGGTGAAGATGGGTAATCAATTGGATCAACCGTTTAAAAGATAACTTATTTTGAATTTTTGGTTGTGAAAAGATTCTTTGCATGAAGGCCTTCCGCCCTTATAGTGTTGGATGCCATATGTAGACGGATGAAGTGGTTCCGTGGGGCACATCCCCATAGTATATTAATTGTACTATAAATTTGTGAGGTGTGCGTTGAGAAAATGAATTTAAATTTCTGAGTTCAAAATATACAGGAAAAAGTCTCGTCTCAGTGGACACTAGTATCTCTCCTTTTGGTTGTTGATTCGGAAGAATCTGTTGTGTTGTTTGTGAATAAGTTCTAGTCTGCTCAACGATCTTTAATATATCTACCATCAATCTTGAACACCATACGACATTGGGCCTAAAACCCCCTGAGATCATATTGATCCTTATCACGTGGTCTTTGTTGCACCCTTTGGGAGTGTGATTATCTCTAGACTCTTGTCCAACCATTTGGAGGCAGTACCTCAAAATGTGGTCAACCAATATGTTTGGTCATCTAGCAAACATATCTGTGTTACATAAGTGCAGCATGTATTTCTTGATACGTTCGTTGAGCTGTGTATCTCCTTAATAAATATGGTTGTGTGCAGCAACTAATGCAAAGAGGATTTCCCTGGCCCCCTTCTGAAAAAAAAATAGAATATGTGTGCGCGGGCAAATACACCTCAAATCCATAATAGCGCCGCCACTCGAGGTTTCTCTAGTTTTCCGGACTATATATCGAAGTCTGAATACTCCGCCCGTCCTAAAATATAAGGCACACTTTTTCCACCGTGTCTTTGATATACAATTTTGACCACTACTATATATAAAAGTATATCCTTTCAGAATGTATAAATGGTATGTTTCATTCTTCTTGCAAATATCTTTCATTTTTTATAATAGTTAAAGTTATACTAAGTTGTTGACCAGTGAAATTTAAAGATGACTTATATTTTAAGACGAATGGAGTATTTCTAGAGTGGCACGAGCTTATGCATGGATGGGAAACACTTATCACTACCAAAAGAGTTATTTTCTCTAGTTTTACATATTTAGGGTGTTTGTAGATTTCCTAGTCGGGGGTACATTGTTGTAGTAGAGGAACTACAAGTTCAGTGGTCAAGTACAGAGTCAGCCAAACTGAACATACCTTTGAATTTTAACCATGCCAGTGAAATGCATATGAGTACTAGAACACCACTTCCTAGAATTAGCAGAGCAATCTTCACTATGTTGATCTTCGTTGTGTTACCTGTGCAATACATACATATACCACGAAAGGTAAATGAATAATGGGTTACCCATGAATAATAGATGTCATATAAGACAAAAGAAGTAGCAGGAGAGAACTTCTGTACCAGCTGCCGCATCCAAGCCTGCAAGCCGAAGATAGAGCGTGTCGCTGCCGGTATCTGCGCCTACCTTTGCCGTATCAACCAACTCCCCGGTCCACACCAAGCACCTTGTCACGTCTCCCCCAGACTTGTCGCCGCCCAGGTTGGCATACGCGTACGCCACGCAGGAGCAGTTGCGGCCGCACTCTGACGCACACTCCTCCGATGTAGTACTCTTGTTCTCGCCGACGAGCGCAAACCCGTCCGGCGTCTTCATACCCTGCAAGGCCAAGAAGCCATCGCCGCACCCACGCAGCGGCTCCTTCCTCCGACACCCCGCTGAGAACCTACCATTGTTCCACTCCTCCGTGCTCGCCGGCTCAAAGCCGTCGAGGCACTTGCACGTCGGCACCGCCACATCGCAGTAGCCGTATGGACCACAGTAGCCGTACCGGTTGCATTCCGTGGATGGCCACTTCGTCAGGACTAACCAGACCGATGAGATATTGCTCCAGCTCTGGAGCTGGTAATCGCCGGAGTATGTCACCACGTACCTTGTGTGGGGGGCGTCCGTGGAGACGTTGTAGGTGACGTAGATCTCCTCGTCGTTGTTGACGACGGCTAGGGAGACGGTGATGGTCGCACCGGTGCTATCCTGCTGGTACTTGCGATGATTCTTCACCATGTACCCTGTCCACGTAGCGGTGCGAGCCACTGGGCGAGTCCCGTCCCAAAGGAATATTTGGAGGAGCGTGTTCGGGTCGCCGCCGTATGAGAAGCGCCCCGGCGAGGGGTCGTCGGGGCTATTCCATGACACGAGGCGACCACCGTTGGTGCGCTTGTCATACCTGATCCGGATCTTCATGCCGGGAAGGAAGGTGTCAGTCAAGTGGTCGAAGCTCTGCCACAGCATGGTACCGTTTGGTGCCCGGATGACGAGGTTGCCAGTGTTCTCAAGCACGGCCGTCGCGGGGGAAGAGCTCGTCGCAGCAGCCACGCCTGACGTCCAAAGGACAGGACCACCATCACCGTCCGTCAGAACGAGATTGGAGCTGTTGGTGAGGGAGAGCATTGGTGTGGTGATGTTCGTGATCGGAGTTTCCCGGTTGGCGACCCACACCACGGTAAGCTCGGGGATGTTGTTGTACCATATGCCTAGGTACAGCCTTGTCGGTGTACCGGAGGAGTTGGAGGGGTTGAAGAAGCCCAACGCGAAGGAACCGTCGTCGGAGACGATGGTGGCGCCGGGGGAGAGCGGCTTGCCGGGGACAAGCCGGTCCTCCGACGCGCACAACGGCAGGAATAGTAGGATCAGAGCCGCGGTGCAGCAGGTGACAGCCAGCCAATCCATGATCGAGTAGGCCGATGTCGTTTGCAGTTCGTACCAGATATGTACGATTCCGGTAAGGATCGACTTAATGCAGTCCTACCAGCCGTACTATACTTCGTTGTTGTTTTCTTCGAATTACTCTGTCGTTGATTTTGACAGGCCGTTGATTACGAGTACACTTCTGGAATATCGATCCAGTCTTACAAGCAACACCCGCATTGGTGTTTGACTGTTTGCTATTTTTCTAGCTAATCCACCATCCATTCCAGCACTCACGTAGGATAGATAGTGAATTTGGTGATTCAAAAATGTAAAGCTTCTGACTTCTGGTACGAGCAACGTGTGTTTTCGAGCTGACATTTCAGCTTTCCCAATCGGACCATCGTCATCGTAGGAAACACCCTGGTCAAACAGCGGAACGGTTTGATCGAAACAAAAAAATAAATATATGAAATAAAAATAGTTCTTTTATGAAAATAATACATAAGCATTTAGAAATACTGATTAGGGACTTCTTGGTATTGCATTTTCACACACAACCTCTTCTCCTCCACGGATCCGCATGTTTTCTATCATGGCTGCCCTCTTGTGCAGAGCCGTGGTATGCAGTCCTTTAGTAGTTGCAGTGTGCCCCTTCGTTGGGTAGCTTGAACCACCATCGATGTCGAGCTCGTCCACACCACGCATGTACGCTCACATGTATTCCCTCACCACCTTGAGGTACATTGATTATGCCACCACATTCCGGTCACATGTAGCCTACCCTTCTTGGTTCTCACCAAGGTGACCAGAATAGTACCTTCTCGGGCTCTGAGGCTCCGTTGGCTACGGTACAAATGGACAGCTCCGGAAAAGCCGTGGGTTGGTTCAGTAACCCCCAATGATACCTCTGATTTGGACCTCTTCAATGCTGCCACTCGGGTCACCATCGGCGACGATGCTAAAACCTCCTTCTGGTCTTCATCCTGGTTTCATGCATGGTGCCCCACCAAAGGACCTTGTTGTGACGCCCCGGAACCGGTAACATGAGAATTTCAGCGATCCCGCCGAAATCCGCATGATATCGATTCAGAGACGCCATCCGACACGGCGTGCGCGACGAATCACACACGTGATGCCAGAGAAATTAACACGAGCGGTAACATTACAACAGGGTTACAATAGAGCCCACAAGAAACATATATTACAACAACGACTCCAACGAGTCAAGATACAAATGGATACATACAAAGATCCAAATCATACAGAAGATCAAATACGTCCGAGTACGGACAAGATACAAATTTGGACTAGAGAACATATTCAAAGATAAACAACTTCTAAAAACAGAGGATTCACCAGCATTTTGTTGAGCCGGACAACCTTTCGATGCTGATTGTACATCGAATAGTTCTTTTTAAGAACATTTTGATACATCTAAAGCTAAAGAATTATAATTTCATCGCCCCTCTATCTCAGTGAGTGTAAAACTGTTCGCCGGTGTTTGAATATCATTTCTGATTTGCTCCATTTCAGCACTTTGTCGTGCAAAGTAGGCAGGGCGCTTGGGGGCTGGAAGTGCGGTGCTTCCATTCTCTAGGACGAACACAACTGATGACATGGGTGGCCTATCATCAGGGTTCTCCTGGACACACAAGAGTGCTACATGTACGCATAGCAAAACTTCGCCTGGTAAGCATGTATCCATGATACATGACTCTGGTAGTTCCTGTGTCTTCTCTTTGTTCCACATATTCCATGCCTGAGAACAACAACAACAACAACATATACGTATTACTTTGTTTGTCAATCTGCAAATAGCTTTGGGAATTTGATCCACTTCCAGAACAGAAAGTTCAAAAGAAAAATGGATCATGAATGTACTCACGTAAACAGTGAGGCTAGGGTAGCCCATTGTTCGAACATCTGAGTTTCTCCTTATGCCAGTTACAACCTCCAGTAGTAACACCCCAAAGCTATAGACATCAGACTTGGGCTTCCATTGCATACTCAGGAGCCATGTATCCACTGTTTTATCGTTTTAGTTTTAAAAGTTAAATGGAAGTTTACTATAAAAAAATACAAGCGTTTCACAATGCATACTTACTATGTTCCGACAACTCGCTGGGTATTTGCATCTTGTTGGTTATCATTAAAGATCCTTGCCATACCGAAATCCGCTATCTCGGGTTTCATATCTGCATCTAGCAAAACATTCGCAGCTTTGAGATCCCTATGAATTATGGTGAACCTTGAGTCTTCATGAAGATAAAGAAGTCCCCTTGCAACCCCTTTGATCATACTAAACCGTGTGTCCCAATCCAACAATAATTTTCTTGAGTCATCTACACGAAGAAACAAGCGTAAGCAAAAGTATTTTTGAGTTTTTAGGAAATCATTGTATATTATTAGAAATTTACCAAAAAGGGTAACATCTAAGCTCTTGTTAGGAAGATACTCATATATCAGAAGCTTTTCGTCTCTCTCATCGCAGCATCCAAGAAGTCGAACCAAGTTTCTATGTTGCAATTTGGCAATTAGAATTACTTCGTTTCTGAATTCTTTTGTTCCTTGTTGAGAATCTCTACTTAGCCTCTTGATTGCAACTTCCTGGCCAGCTAATATTCCCTATAGAATATAATGGGTATCTTAGAACAAAATTTTCCATATGAAAAAATAGTTACCCTTGTCGAATAACAGTATTCCGCGAATTACCTTGTATACTTTTCCAAAGCCTCCATGTCCAATCATACATGTTTCAGAGAAACTGTCGGTTGCAAGTGCAATTTCTTCTAGTCCTACAAATGGAAAATCTTGAACGTGTGGAGAGTTTCCATCTACAGCATCATTAGATATACTTGTACCATCCAATCTTTTCTTCTTGGGATTTCTGTGTATTTTGTTCTTGCCTGCTTGGTGCTCGCACAATGTTAAGGATCATTTTTCGCTTCTAATTAAAATGAGAACATCACAAGCATAAGAAAGAAAATAGTCCCCCCTACAACTATTGATGTCAGTAGAATAATCCCTAATTTATAAGTTCTCAAATCTAAAGGATATAGCCGATGCCAGATTGTATGGCTATCGCTTATGACATATAAAATCAGGCCCACATATTAGAAAAATGACCATTATAAAAGGTGCATACAATCCAAGTGCGTACTATTTTGTACGAGACATTTCTCTTGTTTTCTTTTCTTCTTTTTTTAGGAGGGGGGTGTACACGAAAAGTTTAAATTCTGTGCGTTGAAACATACATTCTTGCTTGGTGGTCAACCTTAAACTTTTACTAAGAAAAATCAATTAAGCGTACCTTTTAATTTTAACCATGCGAGCAAGATGCAAATGAGCACCAAAACACCACTGCCCAAAACGGGTAGTACAATCCAGACTGCATTGCTCTTTGTCCTTTTACCTGCGTCATACATACATATACCATAAAAATGGAAATGGTAGAATTAGGAATATGTTAGCAAATTCAAAACCAGCAGTAGAAAGTGGCGGAAATGACAAAGCTAGTAGTAGAAAGAGGGAGATATTAATACTTGTTGATTGCCGGGTTTTCTCTGTTAGCGACCCACACGACAGTAAGCTCGGGAATGTTGTTGTACCATATGCCAAGGTACAGCTTGGTGGGAGTGGAGTTGGAAGGGTTGAAGAAGCCCAGGACGAAGGCTCCACCATCAGAGACGATGGTGCTGCCAGGGAACAGCGGCTTGCCAGGGACAAGCCGGTCGTCAGAAGTGCCCAAGGGAAGGAATAGAACGATGAGGGCCGTGGTGCAGCAGGCAAGAGCCAGCGAACCCATCGATAGCTGAGACCAAAATCTTAGCATTACGTACTAACTAGCTATGTGCTATATACTGAATATACTGATTCTGCTGTATGGGAGAAAGTATTTGCATCGAACCTTCTTGTTCTTCAAGCTAAAAATGCTTTCACCAGTGCAGCACCCAGGAATGTTCAATCGCGGAAGCAGATGACTAAATACTGCAAGTGTTTGGAATTGTAGGAGGGTTGGTTTTGGAGTTATATTTCAGCTATCCAATCGGTGTTGGGATGCCACTGTCACTGTTGATTAGATAGCTCCAACTTGCTCATTTTTATTTAGAGAAATACCAAGGATGGTAGATATGCATATAAGTACACCATCATATGCATGCACCCACGCAATGACTACTGAGTCATGGAGATTTAAGATTAACAAAAATCAGCACAGCTATCAACGAGCGCATCATCTCTCAAAAACAATTGTGTTAATGAGACACACAGAGTCAAATCTATGTTTGGTTCGGATCCTAGTGGGTTGTTGTTCCATACATAGCCCCTTACCCCACTAAGCATCTCTAAAAATGGCACTTTTGTGCAAAATAAACTTTCAGATAGATGAAGTACTCACCAGCGGTGATAGATTTAAGGACTCTAAAATAAACTTTCAAACATGGCATAAAGAATGTTAAAGCAATGGGCACCTTCTAGCGCTTGCATGCATCTACTGCTCCCCAGATCAGCCAAAAAACAAAATTGTACTGTAAATTCAAAAGATGGACTAATTTCTATCGGTTACAACCAAAGGTACAAGAGCTAATTTTACCTGAGTAATATTCCTTCTTTCGTTCAAGCAAATAAATCTACGATAAGGGCATATCTTCACATGAATACCTCGTCCATTCCCTGGCAACACCCAGCAGACCAGAACAAATTTCAAATAGAAGATTGAATGCACCGACTTACTAGCACCAAATTAAAATACACACTAGACATGTACAGTGGACCTCAACCTTAAAATATACCCTTATCTTATTTTGAGAAAGTGCACAATAAGATATTGATGTCGTCATGTCGACAGTAACAAGGTAAAAGTTTAGAAAACCTCAGACCTGAAGTTATGTACAACATCACCTAAAACAATGGGGTTGTTGCTGGTCAGTATGTTTACACACTGTCAGACACACTGAAACTAGGATATTCAACAAGGGCGTTAACACATAATTATCAAAATATTATAGTATACTAATTCTATTTCTATATAAACTCCTTGCTGGCCACTCATCTGCAAGTTTTTTTTTATAGCCATCTAACATGTGCAATGGAAAGTAGCAAATCTGTTCTGTAAAAGATATGACAGCTCTTCGTAAACTATTTTCTAGCAGAAAAAATAAATAATACAGGAATCAAGTTGATCAAAGCACCTTTTGGTAGACTGATGAATAGATTAGTGTTTACAAGGAATCCATACAGAAAATAAATGGTTAACTGAAAAGCAAAACTATTTCTTGGATTAATCACAAACCTTACTCCTATATCTTCTTCATGGTCTTCAAATTCAAAGAAATATATTAGAAAGTGATCTTCAATGGTAGAAGAGCTCAGAGGTCACCTACATAGGGCTCTCTCGGTAGCACTCATTGAATACAAAACACACAAACATCAGTATGAAATATTGACAAAAGGCACTTGCAGGAAAAGGAGATGTAGGACTATAGGAGGCAATAATGGAAATATGTAGCCTATATCATGTTCACTTACTCACATGGAGATGGCTCCCAGCTGTAGGTCTAGAAGACCACAAAACATTCAATGCAAAGACTCAAAAGACCTAAGCTAAAATAACAGAAATTCCCAGCTTTGCAACACGAGATGTTCCCAGTTTGTTATTCTGAAGTCAAAAGTTCAGAGTTATCAATGTGTTAGGCAGCAAATACGTAAGAAGGGTCATATCAATCACAATAAGTGGTTTCCAGTGTTTTTGGCATGTATTTTTGTAAGGACATGATTACTTCTCTGCACCCAGATATAACAAATACCCAGATTGAGAAGCCCCTTGAAAACAACAGTAGCTGGCATTTAGCAAATTATATCTCAACTACTGATGTTCTAATAGTAGCTTGATACTTCAATAACATCCACAACTTTTTATATATTTCTCAAAATGGGGAAATTATAAGCTAAGTAAGCCAGTAAGGGTGTGTCAAATCACTGAGTAACTCTAAAATGAAGGCATCGTTCTAGAGGCTACAGTGAGACTGGATAGTGATAATAACTGCATCAGCATTCTTAACATTTCCACAGGTTGGTGGATCTATTGAATGGCGATGTGTCCATCGCATGGTAGAGAACTGTTTCCCTTAGTGGAGATGTCAGCTATGTGTATGGGAAAAATTTGCTTGTTTGTACCTTACAAAAAATTGTACAAACAAGTTTTGTTATCTGAAGAACTTCAATGATACACTTATAACAGACTAATAGTTCTAATTACAACATTCGTAAAAAGTATCACCGCCAAAACACTGACCCGAAATTAACAATTCATACTGACAGCATTGCCAAAGGGCTGATATGAGCAGTACCATACAATATATATTTAGAAACGTACTGTTCAATGAGACCCTGGTCAATTAAGTGCTCAAAGGAAGCATGTCTCTATAAAAGGCTCAGGAGTGGGAATGTGATACCGTAAAAAAACTGAAAGTTGCGAACAACTTGGTCACTAACCTCTTATATATGTCTACCTGCCTTTTGCCCACGACCTGACCCTCACAGCACCAACTGGATCTGCCCAACCATCACCCCAATGAGCACAACGTAAAATCTACCAGTCGTGGCCTCAATCTGCAATGCCCCAACCCAAGCCTTTAGTTAGCAACGCCAAAGTTGCTCCCAGTCCCACATCAACTATAGTACTCCCTCCACCCCGAAAGACGGAGGGAGTAATATAATTAATGATAAAACATGAGGGTTGCATTAACAATATTTAAAAAGAGTGAAACAGCACTAAGGGCAATGTATTAGACATCAAAACATAGGAATGGTTGTAGTATGAACATAAAGTATAACACTATGCTACCTGATTGCTTCTCAAGCTAATCCGTGGAGAGCACGGTAAGAAAATGTTTGCTTAGTATGGCAAGTGTTGTTCCTCTGCCAGAACTGATTTGCCCTGTTCGATGCCATACCTAGAAAGCAAAAAAAAAAAAAAAAAAAGGACGTACCCAGTGCTGAGAGCTCCCGCACTGTGCGGGGTCTGGGGAAGGTGTTAGTGGCAAGCCTTACCCTCACGAAGTGCAATGTGAGGAGACCGCGACTCGAACCTGGGACCTCTCGGTCACAGGCGACCGTTGCACCAGGCCCGCCCTTCTTCATACCTAGAAAGCAGGTGCAGACAAAAGCATGCCAGTTAGCTCCTCATTAGTCATGACTAGGCATATATATCTGATTCTCCGATCAATCAATTCAGTAAAACATCTCAGCTGGATCCTCTTCAATGATGGCATAGCGTGAGATAATACCATCCCCAGCTTGATCCCCAGTTAACTGTGCTCAATTGAGTGATAAAATGGGAGACAGATATTGGCATAATTGACATTCTGGTCAGTTTTCTGCTCTAATCGTATACAGGAAACATGAGCCACTGCCTTCCCTACTGGAGTAACTACAAAGTAATCATCTCACGTGAAGTCCAAATCTCAACCAGAACACTAAATTATTAGACAGCACCAGATGCTGGCTAACTTTCGCAGCTCATCTGGGCAGCAGTCCGACCATTGAGCAACCGGATCAGGTGACCCCGGATTCCCGGTAGAAGACCGAGGCCCCAAACAAGGCGAAGACGGCAGTCTCCCAGCAAAAAAATCCTTAGCTTCGACTCGTCGGGCCAGATGATCCGCCACCTGTGGTCGCCGGGCACAACCTTCTAGTACACGCTCTTGCGCACAGCCGCTTGTAGTCCTCCTCCAGGCGCGGCAGGGTCTTCAGAAACTCCGCCGCCCTCTCCTCGCCGACCAGCTCCGAGTCGATGAGGTCGTGCATGGACCGCAGCCACTCCCGGTAGTTCACCTCCAGAGACGTCGGGGCCTTCGCGCCGCCCGCCCCTCGGCCTTGGCCTCGAAACCCATCTGACAAACAGCTAATACAGGATTGGTGTACACGATATTAAATAGCTTTCTCTTAGCCTCCCTCTTGATGAAGAACACAGAAAAAGAGTGTCCCATGGTGTCAAAGAATCGCACTACACCATTTTTGGAACCCAATGGTCATGATGTCATTTACCAGCAGAAATGACTCATTGCAAGGAAAATCTAAAGCATGCCTTTTAAGGGTTCAAGTTCATGTCAACTGTGGATGTCCCCTTCAAAAAACTGATACCTAGCTGGGAGCAAATCTTTGTGCTTATGGTATATCCCTTGACTTGAAAAGAGAGATATCAATTGGGAAGTAGTTGAAGCTTCAAGCGACATGCCCTTCCCATCAAGTCTGGACATATAACTGATGGCCCTGACTATTTCACCTTTTTTCAGTAACTTTCTGATAACAATATTTAACAGACGAGAGTCGGGAGCACAACCACTCGTCTCCATTGATGAAAATATATTGTCAGCTTCTTCCACCAATCCTTTTTCTATAAGGTTTGACATCATCGTAGTGTATGTTACAACAGTAGGTACCAATCCCTTGGCTGGTATTGCAGCAAACAAATTCTTAGCTTGCTCTGTTTTCCCAACATTAAACATTGCATCAATTATAATATTGAGAGTTCTAATATCAACCTTAAGGTTCATTGCTCGCAATTTCTTGAACAGCATGATTGCTTCATCTGCACAACCGTTTTTGCAAAGCCCGCTGAGAACTATATTGTATGTATCAATGGACAATCTCACTCCACTTTTGACTATCTCATGGAACTTTTCTTTTGCAGCAACGGTTCTACCAGCCTTAAATAATCCATCCATTATGATGTTATAAGTAAGAGTCTCCGGTTTAGCTGACATTTCTTTGAATAGAGTCAATGCAGCATCCACCATTCCTGCTTTAAAGTATCCATCAATAAGTGTACTGTACGTAATGGCATTAGGCTGAATGCCAACCGATACCATATCATCATGTACCCTGCATGCTTTCTGCATCTTGCCAACCAAGCAGTATCCATCAATCAGTGAACTGAACATGATAACATCAGGCTTCTCACCTATATGCTTCATAAAGTCAAAGATATCTTGTGCATCTGTCACCCTTCCTTCTTTGCATAGGCTGTTTATTATTGAGTTGAAGAACATAATGCCAAGATAACGGATGCCTTTTTCCTTCATTTCATGAACCAATTCTTTAGCTCTCACTAAATCACCATGTGTACAATAACCCTGAATCAGGCACCCGTAAATCTGTACATTCGGTGGTACCCCCATATTAATCATCTGGTTGAATTGTTCAATAGCATCATTCATCTTACCCTTTCTGCAATACACATATATCATGGCTAAATAGGTCACCACATCCGGCTTCACTCCCTGTTTCTGCATGTCTTGAAAGATAAGAAAGGCCTCATCCACCAATCCACACTTAGCTTGTGCATTGATCAATATGTTGAAAACATATTGGTTAGGTACAACACCTCTTCCTATCATCAAGTTGTAGAGGTTATTCATATCAACGAGGCGTCCTTCTTTAGCGTACCCATGAAGCATTGTAGAGTATGTCACGATATTAGGTTTGAGGCCCTTGAGAATCACACAATCCAGAATTTGTCTAGCTTCTCTGCTTCTTCCACGCTTGCACAACGCATCAATCATCGAGCTATATGTCACGACATCAGGAACAACACCCTGCTGCACCATTTCATGGAATAGGTTGCTTGCCGTGCTGAATTTACCCTCCTTTAAGAAACCATGGATAACCGTGGTATACGACACCACGTCAGGGGAGCAGCCAGCTTCTTGTTTTGCCATCATCCGGAGTAGCTCGAGTGCATGCTGGCTCCTGCTACCATCACATAAGCCCTTGATAACTGTGTTGTATGAGATGGCATTAGGCACGCAGCCCAGATGCGGCATCCTGTGAAGCAGCACGTCCGCAGCCTCGTCCGTCCGCTTTGCCTGGCAGAGGACCTTGAGGAGGGTGTTGACGATAAGGCTGTTTGCCTTGATGCCCGCCGTGAGGAAGCGGGCGAAGAAGGCGAGCGCTAAGTCTGGGTGCCGCGCGCGGCAGCAGCAGTCGAGCAGGATGCCGTAGGTGTGGACTGTGGGCGACAGCACAGGCGGGCCATGGCCTCGGGACATGCGGCTGAAGAGGGCGACGGCGAGCGAGAGGCCGTCGCTACAGGCGGCGGAGGCCGGCGCGCGGACGAGAGCGGCGAGAAAGCCGTTGAGGGCGCGCTGCGGGACTGGAGTGGCCTGCAGAAGCAATTCGTCGAACAGGCTGTGTGCGTCCTCAGGGGTGAGCGTCCCGGAGCGGACGCGCGCCGTGGCGGCGGCAAGGGCGACGTGGGGAGGCCGGTGTGTGAGCAGCGAGGTGGAGGTGGAGGAGGAGCGCCGGAGGAGGGCTTGCGCTGGTTCGCCGTGCGCCATCGCCATGGGGAAATTTTGGTGTCTAGAGCGATGTTTGCTTCTGTTCGATCGACTGTGCTGATGGGCTGCTACCTTTGTGGCCCAATAGGTAGTCCTACTGTACTACTCTACTTGGTTGCACTGAATATTTGAGCTGGATGTTCTTTTCAAATTAACACGACTTCTTCATGTCCTATAACTGCACCCATACTCTTTCCTTTTTTTCTGATTCTGAAAAATGACAAGATTTCTCTTTCTGAGGCAGAGCAGAGAGAGGTTCAAAATTTCAAATTGAATTTGTTGCACGTTTGCGGGATAAATCATTGGCTACAACATGATTTTTTGTTAAAAAAAATAGGACTCATAAATATGATTTATAAATTTTTTAAAACAGCAGGAGCATTGATGCACAGGAGCCAAAAATCCATGTCTTAACATCGTCCTCTAAAAAAATCTTCAGAAAAAAAAAGGTTTGAAATCGTGGCTTTCACTCCTTCGAATCCAAGGGCCACCCTGTAAGGTGCTGGTATGACACCACACAGACTTTCTCTATCTTTTGGATCAGGTCCATATATCTGGTGGTGGCTTCTTTGTAGATGCAATCGTTTTTTGTCTAGTTTTCGTTTTCGTCGGTTTTTCGGGGTTTCAAGCTGGTTTTTCGGTTTCCTGAAAAATGAACCGTACTTTTCCCAAATTTTGAACTTTGTTTAATTAGAATATTTTGGAATTTGAACATTTTTCAAAATTGCGCGTTTTTATTAATTGATTTTTTCAAATGTAAACATTTTAAAAAATATATTTTTAAAAAAAACCTAAATCATTTTACGAAACATGATTTTTTGTAAATTTGAACGAATTTTGAATGTGAATATTTTAAAATTTTAGAAAAAATAAACTATAAACAATTTTCAAATTTGAATAACTTTCAAATTTAAACATTTTTTGAATTTAAACATATTTGGATCATAGTAATTTTCGAATCTGAAAACAAAAAGAAACACAAAAACAAACAGGAAAAAACAAAATAGTAGAAAATAACATAAAATGTAAAGCTTGAAAAATCGAACTGGGCAGGCCCATATACCTGCGCGGGGGTGTGGGACGCCGGTAGTGGTGGCATATCGTGAAATGTGATCTATTAGGATTTTGTGATCTTTGTAGGTTATACAAGTTAAACGTCCCCTAGGTATTCGATTTGGTTCTGTTGCTTGTAGAACTTTTTATTTATGGTGTTTTTTTTTGAAAGGAATACGGTAGGGAAAGCTCCTACAGTGAATTTTTTTAAATAATAAGAACCCAAATTCGCGTCCCTGGGACTCGAACCTGGGTGGCTAGGTTGTGCATCCACTTCCCTAACCAAATGAGCTATGCTCACTTCTTTTTTTTTTATTTATGGTGTTATGTGCTATGATTTGTGTTTGTCATGGATTGAAGTAAAGTGTATGTGCCTAGCAGTTTTGGTCTTACCGCTTTCCCTCCACAACATATTGTCACATGATTCATATTCCATATTCTATACTACCTCCATCCCAAGGCATAAGGCCTATATTTTTTTCAGAAAGTCAAACGAAATAAAGTTTAACCAAATTTTTAGAAGAATTTATGAACAGATATGATATTTTGTAGGTACCATATGAAAATATATTCATTATCTATCTAATGATATTGATTCTATACTTTTCATGTAAATGATTTTTGATAAAAACTAAGTCAAACTTAACATAATTTGACTTTCTGAAAAAATATAGGCATTAAGCCTTGGGATGGAGGTAGTAGTATTGGAATGATCACATAGTATGTGCATTTTGTACTCAAAATCACAACTCTATTCGCCCACAAACTTAGGAAGGGGGGTTCTCTATATCTAGATTATAACGTCCTGGAAAATATTCCATATTAAAATTGCTTGTTTTCTTTTGTGCATCATCATGATATCATGATAGCATGCATATGTTTCTAGCATAACCACCTTAAATATACTATAAACATATTTTGTAAGCTCTCAATCATGTTGTCATCGACCATGAGAAGGGGGAGATTGCAAAGACATATTTCACCCATAAGTGGATTTTGTTGGTAATGCTCGATACTTTAGGAGACTGGATGATTTTCAAGTATGCAAATGATTTCAGTCCCAACGGTAATAAGAAAAAATAATAGATTGAAGGCCCTAAGAAATTGTTAGTGTTGCCATCGGCGCCCACCTGTTCCACTAGATACATGTGTGACCAACTTATAGAGTGTCACAATTCTTGTTATCCATGCACTAAATAAATGTAACATGCAAAGGGTGATGGTTACACGCTCCAGTACCACACCCATCTACATATGTCACACTTGGGGTTATCCACATGCATGTACAAAGTTTTATTCATCGTGAGCATCCCGCATCCCTCTCATCTACCTTCACTTGGGGTTATCCAACACCTCGTTGCGTGGGCAAACAATGTATTAACACTTACTATGATCGTAACCAATGCCATAGTCAATCATAATGTGCTTCCAGAGTGTGACAAGTTATAAAAATCCAAAATAAATGTAAATGCATACATGTATCTATCTCACACAACAATAACCACCAAAGAAATTACACCTTTAGCATTGTAATCATGATAGAAAGCTCATACGGATTACTATAATGACAATACATAGAAAGATTGGCTAAAGCTAGTACCACAAACCCCAAGTCATGGGGGCGAAATACTCCTCTCTTAAGGTGGAGATTGGCGTGGAGGTCTTGGTGAAGGAGGAGTGGGAACCAGAGGGGTGCCGGCTGAAAGAACATCTCTCACATTATGTTTTGAAGTGTTTGATATCAATATATGTGATACACTAATGTTTGATGTAGTGGTGCAGAGAATATATATACATGTATATGGGTGCCTTGCATGGAAAAACGAGACAAAAAGGACCAGACAGTTTTTCTCCAGGCCGGATAATCCGGGCCGGATATTTGCAAAATATCCGGCCCCCAAAAATCAGCTAAGGACTTTTGGCGATGCGGCTCAGTACATCCCTGAACATAGGCCGGATTTTTGGCCGGACTTGTGCCCGGAATTTCCAGGGGGCCGGACTTTTCAGGGGGGGGCGGATTATCCGGCCCCAACTTAGGCAGGATTATCCGGCCCTCGAAGATCTCCAACGGCTGGATTTTGAGAGGGGTATTTATACCCCCCCCCCTTCTTCCTCCTTCCAACCTGCTCAATCATTTCACAAGTTCATCCCCATTAGAGCCAACTCAAGCCACCTCAAGAAACACAAGAATCACAAGATCTCTTCCTCCATCCAACCAAAGCTCTTGATCTTTGGAGATTCGAAGGAGAAGACCCCGATCTACATCTTCACCGAAGCGATTTGCATTTCCCCCTCATATGCTTGAGGGCCCTTTGCTAGTGTTCCTCTTTTGAGAAACCCTAGTTATTTGTACTTGATATTGTTCATGTTGTTGTTGTTGTGTTGTTACAGATTTGGGAGCCGCCAATTTGGTTGTGGATGTGTGCCCCAAGAACTTTGTAAAGGCCCGGTTTCCGCCTCGAGGAAATCCCTTAGTGGAAGTGGGATAGGCCTTCGTGGCGTTGCTCACAGGAGACCTGAGTGAAGCCTTCGTGGCATTGGTCTGGCTTTCGTAGCGACCACACTGCTCCGAACGTAGACGTACCTTCTTGCAAAGGAAGGGAACTACGGGAATCAACTCCGTGTAGCCTAAATTGAAAAAGAACTAAAAATTGGTTAGCACCTATTCACCCCCCACCCCCTCTAGGTGCGACATACGATCCTTTCAATTGGTATCAGTGTTGGAGATATGCCCAAGAGGCAATAATAAAATGGTTATTATAATATATCTTTGTGTTTATGATAATGTTTGCATACCATGCTATAATTGTATTAACCGAAACATTGATACATGTGTGTTATGTAAACAACAAGGAGTCCCTAGTAAGCCTCTTGTATAACTAGCTTGTTGATTAATGGATGATCATGGTTTCATGATCATGAACATTGGATGTTATTAATAACAAGGTTATGTCATTAGGTGAATGATATAATGGACACACACCCAAATGAGCGTAGCATAAGATCAAGTCATTAAGTTCAATTTGCTATAAGCTTTCGATACATAGTTGCCCAAGTCCTTCGACCATGAGGTCATGTAAATCACTTACACCGGAAGGGTACTTTGATTACATCAAACTCCATTGCGTAAATGGGTGGTTATAAAGATGGGATTAAGTATTCGGAAAGTGTGAGTTGAGGCATATGGATCAATAGTGGGATTTGTCCATCCTGGTGACGGATAGATATACTCTGGGCCCTCTCGGTGGAATGTCATCTCGATTAGCTTGCAAGCATATGAATGGTTCATAAGAGATCACATACCACGGTACGAGTAAAGAGTACTTGTCGGTAACGAGGTTGAACAAGGTATGGAGATACCGATGATCGAACCTCGGACAAGTAAAATATCGCGTGACAAAGGGAATTGGCATCGTATGTAAATGGTTCAATCGATCACTAAGTCATCGTTGAATATGTGGGAGCCATTATGGATCTCCAGATCCCGCTATTGGTTATTGCTCGGAGAGGAGTCTCGACCATGTCTGCATAGTTCGCGAACCGTAGGGTGACGCGCTTAAGGTTCGATGTCGCATAAGTAGATATGGAATATGGTATGGAGACGAAGTTTGTTCGGAGTCTCGGATGGGATCCAGGACATCACGAGGAGGTCCGAATGGTCCGAGAATAAGATTCATATATGGGAAGTCATTTTCGGGGTTACCGGAAAAGTTCGGGATTTTTCGGTATTGTACCGGAGGTTCTAGAAGGTTCCGGGGGTACCATAGTGGGGCCCACCTATCCCGGACGACCAACATGGACCGGAGGGGTCGCATATGCCCACATGGGCCATGCACACCAGCCCCCCAAGGCCCATGTGGCTGTACCAAGTGGATAAGATCAAATCCCTTGAAAATAGGGGCTTAATTTGGGGGGGGGAAGTTTCCCCCCTTGTTTTGGCCGACCCAAAGGCTTGGAGGGGGGCCAAGGCAGCCCCCCACGCCTATATAAGAGGGAGGGGAGGGCTGGGGCGCAGCACATCATCCCCCAAGCCCTAGCCGCCCCTCTCTCCCTCCTCCTTCTTCTCCGCGCGAGCTTGGCGAAGCCCCGCAGGAATTTCTCCTCCACCTCCACCACCACGCCGTCGTGCTGCCGGGATTCCGAGGGGATCTACCACACCTCCGCTGCCCGCTGGAACGGGAAGAGGAAGGGCTTCATCGACACCGTACGCGCGACCGAGTACGGAAGTGCTCGCCGGATTGCAAAGACTGGGGATGATCGTCTACATCAACAACGAGATCTGATCTCGTAGGCTTTGGAAATCATCAAGGGTTAGTATATTATCAATCTCGTTGCTTCGATCTTGTAGATTAGATCTTGGGTGTTCCATAGATTAGATCTTGGATTTATTCGTCTTGCGGTAGGAAAATTTTTGTTTTCTATGCTACGAACCCCTACAGTGGTATCAGAGCCATGTCTATGCATAGATCTGTTGCACGAGTAGAACACAATGGTTTTGTGGGCGTTGATGCTTTTGTTGCTTTATTTTGTGTACTTTGCATCTTGCGGGATGGTGGGATGAAGCGGCCCGGGCTAACTTTACATGACCGCGTCTCATGAGACTTGCTCCACGCTTGACATGCAACTTGTATTGCATAAGTGGCTTTGCGGGTGTCTGTCTCTCCCACCATAGTGAAGATTCCAATTTGCACTTTCTATTGTCAACACTAGTATCACCGTTGTGGTTCCTGTTCGTAGGTAGATTGGATCTTACTCGAAAACCCTAAACCACGTAAAATATGCAAACCAAATTAGAGGCGTCTAACTTGTTTTTGCGTGGTTTGGTGATGTGATATGGTCATGATGTGATGATGATTATATTTGATGTATGAGATGTTCATTATTGTATTATGGCAACCGGCAGGAGCCTAATGGTTGTCTTTAATTTTTGTTAAAGACCTGCGTGTCTATTCATCATGTAATAGCTTTATTTCAAGTAGTTGTCATAGTAGCTATAAGTGATGGACAACCATGAAGCGGCGCCACGGACCTTGGTGCAATGCTGGTGATGATGGAGATCATGATCATGTGCTTTGGAGATGGAGATCAAAAGCACAAGAAGAAAGGCCATATCATATCACATATTATGAATTGCATGTGATGTTAATCCTTTATGCATCTTATCTTGCTTAGATCGCGACGGTAGCATTATAAGATGATCCCTCACATTAATATCAAGATAATAAAGTGTTCTCCCCTCGTATGCACCGTTGCTACGGTTCGTCGTTTTGAAGCATCTCGTGATGATCGGATGTGATAGACTCTACGTTCACATACAACGGGTGTAAGCCATGTTTGCACATGCGGAATACTTGGGTTTGCTTGACGAGCCTAGCATGTACAGACATGGCCTCGAGACAACGGAAACCGAAAGGTTGAACACGAGTCATATGGATGATATGATCAACATGTTGATGTTCACCATTGAAGCTACATCATCTCACGTGATGATCGGTTTTGGTGTAGTGGATGTGGATCGTGTGCCACTTAACAACTATGAGGGATGTTGTATTAAGTGGGAGTTCATTAGTAATTAGATTAAAACATGAACTAATTATCATGAACATAGTCTGAATAGTATTTTGAATTAAAGTTGTAGAATTGGCATCCATTATCTACCATGCGCTAGTCTTGTAATTGAGATAGAAAGTCTGACAAGTAACTCTACGGGCTGGTACCGTATTGTTAAAGAATCAAGAAATGATTAAGTCCTATTGCAAATTTTTAGTAAACTTCTCATTAATGATTCAAAGAACAATGGTTTCAATTAGTACCTAGAATCATCTTGCCTCCATGAAACTTGAAGTTCAAATCTGTTTGAAAAGTAAGGAGCTGGAAATTTTGTTTTTAGAAATAAGCAAGGTATGAGATATATGTGATATCTAAGACCTTATTGCAAGATGATAGAATATAATCTAGTGAGACTACATAAACTCATAAGTTTTATGGGAATGTACGAAGGTTGAAGACGCCAGACGTCCCAATCCTCCAACTAGTTGGGCACTAACGATATTCGCATATCCATGAAGTGATCGTCCTTAGTATGCACCGTTGCTAAGACTCGTCGTTTCGAAGCATCACGTGATGATCGGGTGTGATAGATTCTACGTGTGCATACAACGGGTACAAGCCAGATTTGCACATGCGAATATCGAGGTTAAACTTTACGAGCCTAGCATGTACGTACATGGTCTCGGAAAGTCGTCATGATATGATGGATAAAATTATGAGTGAAATTGTTCATCATATTACAAATTTACTAATAGTGAAATATGGAACACTTGTCATATGATGATCAACTTCAAAGTAAGAACCTCAAGGTTATTGGTATTTGACCAATGGATTTAGAAGTCATTGAAAGTGAAGTGTTTTCTGAGAATGAGGAAAACTAAAAGAGAAACTACAAAAGATATTTTGGCAGAAAGAAAGAAAATACTAGAAAGTCTAGCTCAGGTGTATATAGATGATATACATGTTATGAATGTATTCCTTGTTTGGTCACAAAATGGAATTCTTGGGTATTAGTACCATATTGGTTGGTATGAGGTGTCATACAAAACAACGCAATACAAGAATACATTGGCCTAAGTGATCGAAAAGGAATGTGATAGGAATGCACGTCCGGAACAAAAATAAAGTGTTATTATGTTCGCCGTTGGCATTCTGTCTAGCCATTCAGATTTATAATAAAGAACTTTATAATTGTTATTCTTGTTCTGGTTAAATGAAAACAATGAGTTGTTCAAATTGTAACAGCATTCCATGTACGATGGATAAGTTATTATAAATTATTATGGTGAAGCACACATACATAACACTGACGCTAAAATGCCATAAGGCAAATGATGTGAATTCCACTCATTAGTGGAACCGCCATTTAGGTCATGTTAGAAAGGAACGCATGAAGGAACTCCATTTGAATGGATTTTTGGAGTCATTCGACTTTGAATCGTTTGGCGCTTGCAAATCTCTTCTAAAAGAGAATGACTTAAATGTCGTTCATAGGCCAAGAGTTGAACGGGCAACTAACTTAGTGGAAACATACATAGTGATGTATATGGTTCACTGGGCATAGTTGTGTGCGGGAGATTCTTCTACTTCATGAAAACTTCTAACAATGAATTGAGTATATATATGTGGATATATTCGATAAGGAAGAAGTTTGAAACATTTGAATGGATTCAAATAAATTTCAGCATGAAGTGGAAATCATCGTAATAGAAAAGGCAAATATCTGTGATCGGATCATGGTGGAAACATTTGAATTACGAGTTTTAGCGAACATCTAAGAGAGTTATGAAATTGTTCTACAACCTCACGTTTCTTGGAGTATCATAATGATGACGGAGTATCCAAGAGACGTATCCAAACCTTGTTGGATTAATGATGAGATAATATAAAATGATGCCATTATATTTTTTGTGGATTATGCTTTAGAGACTATCGCTTTTACACCTGAATAGAGCATCATCATGATCCATTGAAATGACACCATATGAGTTATGGCATGGGTATAAACCCTAAATAGTCCTTTCATAAATTTTGGTATGCATAGCATAAGTAAATGAGTTTACAACCAAAATCGGATAAATGTCTTTGTTGATTATCCCATGAAATTGATTGGGAATTCTTTCCACTATGAAGTCAAAGACAAAAGTGTTTGTCAATGTTTCTTACTTATTTCAAAGAAATTGTTTCTAGCGAACTATTTGAGTGGGAGGACAATAGAACTTGATAAGGTTTATGAACCTGAGCATGATGATCGTAGTAGCACAACATCGGAAATGGTTCCGGAAGCAGCCTACGAAGATCATGGCTCCCATGTCTACAAAGTGTTATAGTCATGGAGATCAAAGTACTTATTGAACCTTGTAGATGTGGTTTATTTTGTAATCAAATAAATGATTTGTGGACAAAGGATTGTTTTTGAACAATGATAAACCAACTACATACAAAGAAGTCATGATGGGCCCTGACTCCGTTAAATTGGCTATGCGCCATGAAATCCAAGATAGGTGAATACTTTTTGAAAGTAAATGGATCTATAAAGTAGATGGACTTGGATGGAATATCCTTAAAGAAGCTCGACTTATCGAAAAGCAGTTTACGAAAAAGTTCAAAGAGTTGACTACGATAAGATTAGATCTTCCGTGGCAATGCTTATAGTCTATGTGGATTATTCTAGTAATCGCTACATATTTCTTTTATGAGATATGATAGTAGGATGGCAGAAATACATTCCTTACCGTAAGTGTGTATGAAGGATGTATACTAGATACAACCAAGAGTTTTGCTGGTCCGTGGAATACTAGATAGGTATACAAACTTCAATTGGATGAAGTGAGTATCACGGAGTTGGAATCTTCACTGGATGAAATAATCAAAGAGTTTTGATTCCATCAGAAACGATGAAGATGCTTGCATTTGCAAGAAATTAAGTGGGAGCGCTGAGACATATTTATAATACTTTATGTAGATGACATATCGTTGATTATAAATAGTGTAATTATATAATTGATTTAAAAGGTTTCATTGAGAATTAACATCAATGAAAGGATATGAATTGAAACATATTTAGTGTCAAGATCTATGAAGATAGATAGAAACACATAATAAGTTTAAGTTTAAGTACATAGAATAGATATTGAAGTAGTTCAATTAAGAAGGTGTTCTTTTCATGTGAAGGTTTAACAAGACTTGAGTGTATTTGACACTCGATGAGTAAATACACATGACTGATTTTAGATCATGAATAATATGTACAAAGTCAGAAGTCCTGTGCTCTAAAGTGTTACGAGCATGTACCAGAATGATTCATGTAATGATCATTGGACAACAGTAAGAATATCCCTGAGTACTTTAGAAGAACCAAGGATATATATATATATATAGTTTTTTATATGGGGTAATGACAAACAAATCGTCGTAAGGTGTTGCACCGATATTAGTTTGGTCACATATAAAAATAAAATTTCAATCTCAATTAGGCTAAGAGTTATTTAAAAGGTAGCACAATGAGCTAGAACAAGTCTATGCTAGATTTGGATGAGTTCTAAATATTGTGACGGATTCTACAAACGAAGCAGAGTATGTCATTGTTTTGACAATGACCGAGGATGTTAAGTCGAAGAGTTCTTGGAGAACTTGGTGTAGTTTCGACAGGTGTCGAATTTTGAAGCTATATTGTGTGACAATATTAGTGACTTATTTCAGACCGCGGAATTAAGGTTCCACCGAGAGGACTAAGCATATACAATTAATGCCGACTCATTTGGAAAATGAGTGATGCGTTGAGACGCAAATGAATTGCAAAATACATACGTTTCGAGCATGTCGATCCGTTGACTAAAACCTCTCCCGTGAGCAAAACATGATAAGCACCGAAGGCCAAGGTGTTATATCTTTACATATGTAAACTAGATTATTGACTCTAGTGCAAGTGGGAGACTGTTGGAGATATGCCCAAGAGGCAATAATAAAATGGTTATTATAATATATCGTTGTGTTTATGATAATGTTTGCATACCATGCCATAATTGTATTAGCCGAAACATTGATACATGTGTGTTATGTAAACAACAAGGAGTCCCTAGTAAGCCTCTTGTATAACTAGCTTGTTGATTAATGGATGATCATGGTTTCATGATCATGAACATTGGATGTTATTAATAACAAGGTTATGTCATTAGGTGAATGATATAATGGACACACACCCAAATGAGCGTAGCATAAGATCAAGTCATTAAGTTCAATTTGCTATAAGCTTTCGATACATAGTTGCCCAAGTCCTTCGACCATGAGGTCATGTAAATCACTTACACCGGAAGGGTACTTTGATTACATCAAACGCCATTGCGTAAATGGGTGGTTATAAAGATGGGATTAAGTATTCGGAAAGTGTGAGTTGAGGCATATGGATCAATAGTGGGATTTGTCCATCCTGATGACGGATAGATATACTCCGGGCCCTCTCGGTGGAATGTCATCTCGATTAGCTTGCAAGCATATGAATGGTTCATAAGAGATCACATACCACGGTACGAGTAAAGAGTACTTGTCGGTAACGAGGTTGAACAAGGTATGGAGATACCGATGATCGAACCTCGGACAAGTAAAATATCGCGTGACAAAGGGAATTGGCATCGTATGTAAATGGTTCAATCGATCACTAAGTCATCGTTGAATATGTGGGAGCCATTATGGATCTCCAGATCCCGCTATTGGTTATTGCTCGGAGAGGAGTCTCGACCATGTCTGCATAGTTCGCGAACCGTAGGGTGACACGCTTAAGGTTCGATGTCGCATAAGTAGATATGGAATATGGTATGGAGACGAAGTTTGTTCGGAGTCTCGGATGGGATCCAGGACATCACGAGGAGGTCCGGAATGGTCCGGAGAATAAGATTCATATATGGGAAGTCATTTTCAGGGTTACCGGAAAAGTTCAGGATTTTTCGGTATTGTACCGGAGGTTCTAGAAGGTTCCGGAGGGTACCATAGTGGGGCCCACCTATCCCGGACGACCAACATGGACCGGAGGGGTCGCATATGCCCACATGGGCCATGCACACCAGCCCCCCAAGGCCCATGTGGCTGTACCAAGTGGATAAGATCAAATCCCTTGAAAATAGGGGCTTAACTTGGGGGGGGGGGAGTTTCCCCCCTTGTTTTGGCCGACCCAAAGGCTTTGAGGGGGGGGGGCCAAGGCAGCCCCCCCACGCCTATATAAGAGGGAGGGGGGGGCTGGGGCGCAGCACATCATCCCCCCAAGCCCTAGCCGCCCCTCTCTCCCTCCTCCTTCTTCCTGCGCAGGCTTGGCGAAGCCCTGCAGGAATTTCTCCTCCACCTCCACCACCACGCCGTCGTGCTGCTGGGATTCCGAGGGGATCTACCACACCTCCGCTGCCCGCTAGAACGGTGAGAGGAAGGGCTTCATCGATACCGTACGCGCGACCGAGTACGGAAGTGCTGCCGGATTGCAGCACTGGGGATGATCGTCTACATCAACAACGAGATCTGATCTCGTAGGCTTTGGAAATCATCAAGGGTTAGTATATTATCAATCTCGTTGCTTCGATCTTGTAGATTAGATCTTGGGTGTTCCATAGATTAGATCTTGGATTTATTTGTCTTGCGGTAGGAAAATTTTTGTTTTCTATGCTACGAACCCCATCAATCAGAGCCTCGGCTCTTATTTCGGGCTTAACTGCCTAAGAGTATGCCGGATGACGCACCTTCGGAAGGGGCCGCAAAGCCGGTCTCCATGGATGATCTCTAGCCTATGGAAGCATCCTTGAGATCCGCCATGGAAATCCAAATGGAAAGCTTGATGAAAATGTTTTCCGACCGCTTTCCCGCGGCTACCCCCGTCATCCCCACCATTGAGGTAAAGGACAAGGGTGCGTTAGAAGAGGGAGATGCTTCGGCATTACCCTTCTCTACCAATCCCTTGAATGGTGATAACTTAACCACTATTAAAAACCCCATTGCTTCTCCTAAGGGAACTAGTGGAGGTGCTAGCTACAATCAAGTGGCTCCGCCTTTCCTATCTCCCGATATCCCGGTTCCTCATCCTCATATAAACATTCGGCGCGACCCACCTAAGTTTAATGATAAAGATTTCGATACATGGCAATTTGAGTTTCGCTCTCATGTTAGTGCCTCCAATGAACTTTGGAGAATCATCATGGAAGGCTTCAAGCCTTACAACCCTGACAAGTTGACTAGAAGAGAAGCGGTTGATAATCAACTCAATGACATTGCCTTGCACATGGTTCAAACTAGTGTGGGGACAAAGGACTTGTCTCGTGTTCGGAATTTCTCCACCGCCAAGGAAGCTTGGGATGGTTTGGCCGCTAGTTGCATGGGAAGTGATAGCATGAGAAGGAACAAGTATAATGCCCTTCTAAATCAAGCCGAAGGATTCATGAGGCTACCGGATGAAGATCATGAAGTCATGTATAGAAGACTTATCACCGTTGCCGATGCTTTCCGGAATGTGGGTGCCAAACACATTGATGACTCTTGGATCAAAGATAAGTATATTGACTGCATGATGCCGTTTGAACCCATTGATGTCAAGACTCTTGTTGGGAGAGAATGCTTTTCCTCTCTCACTTCTCAACAAGCGGTGCACGAGTTGCAAGATCTCAAGGTGCTCGAGCAAAACTCTCATGATTCTCGCAATCGTGCCATTGGAATGTCAAGAGGGACCAACCTTGCCTTGGCGGTCAATTCCGTGGAAGAAGTGAACCCTCAAGAACCATATAGGACATCTTGGAGTATGTCCTATCCGGATGATTTGGAATACCACTACAATGACCACATGGCATTCCATGCAAAAACCTTTTGGGTTGATCCATCCAAGGCCAAGGAAGACAACATCAAGAGAAACAACTCAAGTGGGTTCAAGAGCTTGGGCCCAAAAACAAGAACATGCTACAATTGTGGTGACAAGAACCATTTCATCTCCCAATGCCCCTATGAGCATAGGGAAACTCCTGATGGAAGGCTCATTCCCAAGGACAAGAGCAAAGATGTAACATCCCAAAAATTTAAAACAAAGAGAAAATGAATTTCCTTTTTCCAAAAATGAGAACCAACAAAAACTTTTATTAAATTCAGTTTGGTACCTAGTAAGCATGCTTATATGTTGGGATATTTCCCTGATTGCTTATTTATTACATTGAACCTAATTCCAAAGCCCTAAACCCTAATCTTCTCACAACCAAATAGTATCAAATAAGAAGGAACAACAATAAAATAAAATATGTGGGCATATAGCCCTAGCATGCAAATATTGACTAATGCCATTCTTACTTTTCAAAACAGAGGTGAACCATGGTGATACTCCACTAAACCCTAAACCTCACCCCTCTCGTTCATCATCCTAGTTAAAACAAAATAAAAGGAAATTAAATAAGATAGAGGCATATGTGCCTATGGCTATGTGTATAAATCTTGACCTAAGCACCTCTACCTTGCCCAAATGGTTTGAAAACCTTACTAAACCCAATCTAACACTAAATAAACCCTAAACCATGACCTTTGATCATAAATAAAGAAATGGAAATAAAAATATGAAATGCACTTATGTGCATATGGCCAAAAAAATACAAAGTTGAGCCAAAGACCATCAAACTTGTTTCCATTGCTTGGATTGTTTTCTTATATCATATTAAACCTCAACCACCTCAATGAGATCAAGAAAAACCAAATCAAATTGGAAATAAGAAGATTTTCCAATACACATATGTGGACATGACCATTTTTTTCCAAATCTTGAACCTAGACCATTAGGGCTTGCACCATTGGTTGTGTTTGGTTACTAAACACCTAATATTACCTTTGGAATCAAAAAAACTCAAAACAAATCAAATTTGAATGAAATATGAGCTCACATACACTAATGGTCATTTTGACAAAAGTTAACCTGATGCCTACTTTGAGCCCTATTATTTCAAGATTTCTAAACTAAACTTTGTCAAACCTTTGCACCTCATCCAAGACAACATAAAAGTGAACAACTTTGCTCAAACCACCTTATGAAAATTCTCTGTGGATTCAAATATATCATCAAGCAAAGTAGGAACCAGATTTGAAAATGAAGATCATATGCATTTTGGTTTTTTGCAAACCACTTCAAATTTGACCACAAACCACCACCAGTAGACTTCATTTATTATATGTTTACAACCCACCAAAATTCAATCAAAAATTCAAATCTTTTCTTCTTGCGGCCATTTCATCAAGCACCTTATGTGCAACAATCTACCAACTACACACATGCTATTATCCAGCATGTTTGAGCCTCCACCATCAAGCCTATCTCACCACCAGCTACTCCTTACACCCAGGGAACAAAGCCAAGCATCAGAGACCTTGGCTCATGCATAAAATCTGCTAGGACAACACCATGCCGGCCACCATTGACATCATCATGCCAACTCCATCTCTAACCCTCTCTGGTCACTCTCACTATGTCTACTGGAGCGCCCTCACCTCACTGATCACGCTGGTACACGCCAAGGACACAGGAAGCGTCGGCATTCGCCAGAACGTGACGTGCCCCGACGTGGTCACCACGCCCAGGACACGCCAGCGCGCGCACGAAGACACCCTGGACGCGCCAGGACATCTCATTGCCCCATCGCCTCCGACCACCCCTCGCTCTCTCCCTTCACCCACCTGCTCTCCTCGACGTCAGCAAGCCACTGGACATTGCCCTTGGACCGCTCGACGCCTGTAGACGACGCCACCATCGCCGATGTCCGCCGCAGTACCGTGAGCTTCCGTCACGCGCCCGCCCTCGTCACTGCATTGTTTTCCCCGTAGTCAAGCTCGTCGTGACCACGCTGACGTCGCCGACACGCGTGCGTCATCGCCCAACCCTCTGCGCCCCTGTAGACGCGTCGCCATGAACGACCTCACCGCTGCGCCACAGCCTCGCTCCGATGCTATAAAAGGAGGCCTTCCTCTCCCAAATTCTTCACACCACCGTGCTCCCCTCCCTCTTCTCACTCTCCTCGACCACCTCCCCTCTTCGATTAGTCACCAGCGCCGCTCAATTTTACCGCCGGAGCCGCCGGTACCCGCAGGTCATCGCCGCTGATTGGAGCCACCTCGAGCGGAGCTGCGTGTACCAGGAGCCTCGTCGTCAACGCCAACGCCGCCTCGCCTCTCTCCCTCAACCGCCGGCGACCTACAGCGCCCCCCGACCCCCTACCTCACCGGCGCAGCACGCTCCCCTCTCCTGTCGACAACGACGATCCACAGCCGTCTGATCGCTCCCTAATCCGACGGCTAACATCACCAGGTACCGTTTCGGTGCTTTTTAGCCACTGACGTGTGGACCCCCGGCGTCAGGCGGCCCGCTGCGTGCGTGGCACGCTAGCTGGGCTGGCCCAACTCCTTTTCCCCCTCTGCGGCCCAAACCCTTTCCCGCGCGAGCCCATGCGTTTGAATTTGGAATATTTCGAATTTATCAAATTACTTACTGCATACATTTTCCAATTTAAATAGAATCAAATCTACTTGGCCAAATTTAATAGATTTTATATATTTGGAAAGCTGAGGAAATTATCTAAACAACCTCACTGGTCTCAACCCTAGATTATTGATAGAAATAATGTGACAAAAATAACAAGGCAGGGACTTTTCTGCCTTAGATTAATTCTTAAAAATCAACCAAAAATGCTTTTGAGTTGATTCCAACTCCTATAATTCACATTTCACTTATACTAATTGTTTCTGCAAAAATATGCCATGCTTACCGTGAATGATCATGGCCTAGTTTAATTAAAGGACTTTATGGCTATTTCTAGTCAAAGATATTGTCCAAAACTATTAATAAATCTTATGGGAGTATTTCTCTCATTTAAATCTGGTCATGAACAATTCAAAATGAGGTAGAGACTCTGGTCATTTAGGTTTCATGTGAATTGTTTAATGATATTAAACCTTTACCATGTTAGGATTAAATTGCATGAGGTGCTTCACCTCATTTAAATAATTTTCCTAGTAGTATTTAAATTGTTCAAAACTACTTATTAAATCATGTGAGATGCTTTGGTCTCATTTAAATCGTGTCTCAACTAAGTTAATATGAGGTAGAGACCATGGTCAATTAAAACTCATATTAAATTAATTGATGATATTAAACCATTGCAATGTGTATTAAAATGGTATGAGGTGCTCACCTCATTTAAATCATTTTCTTAAACGATAAGTGTGAAGAGGTTGACTTTAGTCAACCTAGGTCCCATCTTATTCATGAGGGAAATTAAATCTTAGTAATATTCAATGAGAGGAAATTATTTCCTCTCGAAAAATAAATAGAAATTAATATTTATAATGAGAGGAAATTATTTTTCTTAAGAATAAAATTAAATCAACTCACCTAATAAGCATGTTGATTGATAGCTTAGTAGAAGTGATTTATGTGTGTGCTTAGTATAGTACTTAGGTTTTGTGTGGTAATTGTGTGTATCGTACTCGTATTTAGACGCTAGTACCGAGGAGTACACCGAGGAGGAGGAGGTCTACCTTGAAGAGGAAGAGAACTTTGATCACTACTCCAACCAAGGCAAGCTATTATTAATGCAAGCTAACACTAATGCAAGCTATACTCTTGCAAACTAATACCCTTGCAACGTGCAAAGCTCTCCAAAAGCAAAGCACCCCACCTTTTCATTTCATGTTTACTAAGCCTATCCCAGTTTTATTACAAGTGTTACTTTCAAGTTTTATTACTTTATTTAATTAAGGTACTTTTTGATTCATGATTCACTTGGTCTAGAATAGAACAAGGTCATCGAAGTTATTCTATGGCAATCAAGCTAAGTTAGTACCCCTCATGACTAGTTGCTAGTGCTAAATAAATAAAAGTGACTACACTAGATGGGAACTTAGGAAATGAAATGACTTTGAAAACCTTGGAATGATGAGTCATTCTATTGAGAGATTTTGAAGGTGAATATGACTGGTGAATGACAGGATGAATTTTACAAAAACTGATGGTTGGGTTCAGATGCGATACCATTCCAATTTTGCAAGTACCCCCACAATACCTGATATGGGTAGGGCTTAACTAGAAGTTTATGTATCTTAGTATGGGTTCCCTCTAAACAAGCGTCATCGGGGTTATGCCAAGGGCTGCCTCCAAAGAAATATGAAATGATGTGAAATGACGTGAAATGAGGTGAATGTCCGGCCCAAGCCCTGTGCAGTTCCCATGCTGACTGTTTGTCTTCACTGGGAGGCCAAGCTCATGGGGAGAGGTGCCTATACTAGGGTATGTAAGTGAAAGGTTATGGTTGGTAGTCCGCACACGGAGTGTGATAAATCAGTGGCTAGTTAACCCCGACGGATTATTGCAAATGTTGTGGCACAAGTGTACGACCTCTCGCAGAGTGTAGAACTATTCGAATAGCCGTGTCCACGGTTACGGACGATTGGAAAGGCCATACTTGTTCCATCAGAACTTTTCAAAAATGTGACATGTGAAGGGTGACTTGTGATTTGAATTTGAAATGGTGACTTTGACTTGAATAACAACAGAGTTGTGGGAATGACACTAATGTTCCCACTTGAGTTAGTCTAGCGATTCAAGCATCTTTACTAAATGTTTATGAAATAAACTTGGCTTTATGCAAATAAACCTAGAGCTTAGCATCCCCCTTACTATAGTTGATAGTGCTTACATTAGTATTAGTTTGCGAGTACTTTAAAGTACTCATGGCTTTGTCCCTGGCTATTCAAATGGCCAGACTATGAAGGAGAACAGCATCACGAGGAAGATGGACATCAGGACGTCTACGACAACTAGGACTACTCCTGACGTCAACAGTTGCCTGTGGAATAGATGGACCACAACCGTTACTTCGCTTCCGCTATGTGTTTTGTAATAGGATCTCTAGATCCACTATGATGTATTAAGACTGGATCATGTGATCCCTCTATGTAAGACAATTATGTGATGTAATGAATGATGTGTTGTGATATCAATCTATTATGCCTCGCAAAAACAATATTCCGGGGATTGCGATGAATGGCATAATAGGCATCTGGACTTAAAAATCCGGGTGTTGACAAGTTGGTATCAGAGCCATTGTTGACCTTAGGAGACCCTAGTTAGAATGGACGTCCTGAAAATTTTAGTTTCAAAAACAAATGAAGTGAATATTTCTGAAAACTTATTCTCACTCTTACCCTTGAGATCTTTTCCAAAATAAGAAACCCCTGCTCTACCTTCATCTGTAATCCTACATAAAATTTTGCACACTTGATCACTTCTCTAACTTACTTATCCTAATTGCTCACAGATGGAATACCAATGGGAGTGCTATCAGCTTGGTCACGGAGGAGAACTGAAGTTCGAAAAGGATTTGAAGCAACTAGTGGAATACCTAGGCCACCCGTACCCCGAGTTCTTCGGAACACCCCGCAATAATCAGTTGGGAGGACCACCTCGGTGGGAAGTTTCTGCTGATTTAGGAAGAAAGCTTGGAGCCCCAGTATGGGAAACCATATGGTTGTCTGTAACGGGAAACACCTGGAAGGAAGGACTAGTCAGAGCTATGCAAGAAGCAATCACCCGTCTGTGTGGACAAAATGAGAACAAGATCCGGAACACTCGTTTCATCTACTACCCAAGACATGACTCCATGGAAAGATCGATGACCATGCCACCACACACGAAGATGAACCCCTATGTAGCACACCAGGACTTCAGGCTGTACAAAACCCGCAGGGATTTGGACAACGCCCTCGCCCTTCGCCAAACACCACAACAGTGAAGACGAAGAATTCCCCCCTGAAGAGTAGTATCATTAAAGCACTTAAGTAGGTGTGAGTTGTATCAGGATCCCTTGTATCGTAGAGCGAATGAATGGTTCTTAAAACCAACGGTGTGTTAGATTTGTAATGTGTGATGCTTGGTATGAATGAAAAAGTGTTGTTGGTTTCTACCCCCCTCAACACTACTCAAGTTTTGAAACTTTTTGAATTTAACTCAAACAAACCATAGAAATTTCCCTCTTATCTTATCATTTACTCCAATGATCAGATGGCCCCACCCAACCGCAACGCCAACCAGGACGCAATGATGCAGATGATCCAGATGATGATGGAAGATCGCGAAGTCGCGAGAGCTGAACGACAAGCCAACCTTGCCGCACTGCAGCAGATAGCTCAAAACAATCAAGGCCACGGAAACCATGATCACCCAGGATCAAAGCTAAAGAACTTTCAGAACACCAACCCTCCGATGTTTAGCAAGACCGAAGAGCCACTTGACGCATATGATTGGCTCCAGACAATGGAGAACAACCTAGAAGTTGCGGGAGTAGAAGCCGCCGAGAAAGTACTGTTTGCCACCCACTACCTGTCAGGACCTGCCAGAGCCTGGTGGACAAGTGCCCGCGCAATGAATGCCGGACAAATGATGAACTGGGAAGACTTCAAGCTGAAGTTTAGCAAATATCATGTGCCCCAAGGACTGATCAAGAAAATGAGAGACGAGTTCCGTGAACTCAAACAAGGAAGGATGTCTGTGGTGGAATACCGCGACAGGTTTCTTACCCTGTCAAGGTACGCCCCGGATGAGACCGGCACCAATGAAAAGAGAAAGGAAAGATTTCTGAACGGACTGCATGACGAGATGCAAACTGTGTTAGTGAACATTCCGTTCGCTGACTTAGAAGCCCTGGTAGATTCAACCATACAGATGGAAGGAAAGCTGCATCAGGCCAATGAGAACCGCAAGCGCAGAATGATGAACCAGAATGGACCCCACCATACCCAGAAGTACCGCAACAACTCCTCTGGAGGATTTGCCTCAAGAGACAACAAGCCCCCTGCTCAGAATTATCGTCCCAACCACACCAACCACAACGGAGGACCCCCGAAGCCCGGAGGCAACCACAACAACCACAACAACAACAACAACAACAGCAACCCCAACAACACCAACAACCACCCCAATGGTAACAACAACAACCCCAACACTGGCCCGAAGACTGGAAGCAATGCCATTCCCGTCAACCCCAAAGATAAGTCAACTGTAAACTGCTATGAATGTGGAGTTGTGGGTCACTACTCCAATGAGTGCCCCAAGAAGCTGGCCAGGATTGCTGCCAACACTACTGCACCTGCCCAGCAACAGCGCCGCTTCGCAGGTAGAAGGAACCAGAACAACAATAACGGCCGCCTCTACCACATGAATGCAGCAGAAGCACATGAAGCACCTCAGGCCATGCCAAGTATGTCTTCCTGTTAGTCAAAAATTCTCAATCTCTCTTAGGAACCTAACTTTTCTTAAAATCTCGGGACGAGATTTGTTTAAGGGGGAAGGGTTTGTAACATCCCAAAAATTTAAAACAAAGAGAAAATGAATTTCCTTTTTCCAAAAATGAGAACCAACAAAAACTTTTATTAAATTCAGTTTGGTACCTAGTAAGCATGCTTATATGTTGGGATATTGCCCTGATTGCTTATTTATTACATTGAACCTAATTCCAAAGCCCTAAACCCTAATCTTCTCACAACCAAATAGTATCAAATAAGAAGGAACAACAATAAAATAAAATATGTGGGCATATAGCCCTAGCATGCAAATATTGACTAATGCCATTCTTACTTTTCAAAACAGAGGTGAACCATGGTGATACTCCACTAAACCCTAAACCTCACCCCTCTGTTCATCATCCTAGTTAAAACAAAATAAAAGGAAATTAAATAAGATAGAGGCATATGTGCCTATGGCTATGTGTATAAATCTTGACCTAAGCACCTCTACCTTGCCCAAATGGTTTGAAAACCTTACTAAACCCAATCTAACACTAAATAAACCCTAAACCATGACCTTTGATCATAAATAAAGAAATGGAAATAAAAATATGAAATGCACTTATGTGCATATGGCCAAAAAAATACAAAGTTGAGCCAAAGACCATCAAACTTGTTTCCATTGCTTGGATTGTTTTCTTATATCATATTAAACCTCAACCACCTCAATGAGATCAAGAAAAACCAAATCAAATTGGAAATAAGAAGATTTTCCAATACACATATGTGGACATGACCATTTTTTTCCAAATCTTGAACCTAGACCATTAGGGCTTGCACCATTGGTTGTGTTTGGTTACTAAACACCTAATATTACTTTTGGAATCAAAAAACTCAAAACAAATCAAATTTGAATGAAATATGAGCTCACATACACTAATGGTCATTTTGACAAAAGTTAACCTGATGCCTACTTTGAGCCCTGTTATTTCAAGATTTCTAAACTAAACTTTGTCAAACCTTTGCACCTCATCCAAGACAACATAAAAGTGAACAACTTTGCTCAAACCACCTTATGAAAATTCTCTGTGGATTCAAATATATCATCAAGCAAAGTTGGAACCAGATTTGAAAATGAAGATCATATGCATTTTGGTTTTTTGCAAACCACTTCAAATTTGACCACCACCACCACCAGTAGACTTCATTTATTATATGTTTACAACCCACCAAAATTCAATAAAAAATTCAAATCTTTTCTTCTTGCGGCCATTTCATCGAGCACCTTATGTGCAACAATCTACCAACTACACACATGCTATTATCCAGCATGTTTGAGCCTCCACCATCAAGCCTATGTCACCACCAGCTACTCCTTACACCCAGGGAACAAAGCCAAGCATCAGAGACCTTGGCTCATGCATAAAATCTGCTAGGACAACACCATGCCGGCCACCATTGACATCATCATGCCAACTCCATCTCTAACCCTCTCTGGTCACTCTCACCATGTCTACTGGAGCGCCCTCACCTCACTGATCACGCTGGTACACGCCAAGGACACAGGAAGCGTCGGCATTCGCCAGAACGTGACGTGCCCCGACGTGGTCACCACGCCCAGGACACGCCAGCGCGCGCACGAAGACACCCTGGACACATCTATTGTGCTATCAAATCAAGAAGAGTATACCTCCGTAGATGATGATGTTGATGATGAAGAAGATGAAACCTCAAATGGATTGGTTGCGATTGCCTCCCTCTCCACCAACTCTTCATCACCAAGTGAATTCCTCAATGAAGACATTCATATGGAGGAAGAAAGTTGCATCATGGCTAAATCTTCCGAGGTATCATCTCCTAACCCCTCTATGCCTAACATATCAAATGATCTAGGGGTTGGTCTTGCTAGTCTAAAAGTGAAACAAGAAATGCTTGATTTTGATGAGTTCATTCTTAACTTACAAGGTGACACTAGAAAGCATGTTTCAAATCTCATGATTCGTTTAGCACAACTAAATGATACTCTTGAGAAAAAATGTCAAATAGAGAGAGAGAAGACTCTCTTGAAATACATGCTCTTAAAAATGCTCTTGAGGAAAGTCAAGAATCTATAGCTTCTCTTGAAGAGAGGCTAGAAACTCTTGAAGAGCCTCAAGATAAAATTAAAAACCTCACTAAATCTAGAGATCTTGGTAGGGCTAAGACTAAAGTCCTTAAAAAATAAAAAAGGCCAAATTTGGTGTTGATCATGAGAAACTTGTGAAGGATCTAGATGAACTAGACAAGGCTCACAAAGCCTTGAAGAGTGAATACTCTCTCCTCTCCAAGTCAATAAGAACCTATTGGAGTTGATGTGCAAAGCAATGGATATAATAAGAAGATGGTGACTCTTTCATGATCAATGTTTTCAACCCCTTAATCTCACCCTTCGTGTTGCTAGCCCCATCATATCCTTGTCCACGGATTTGAGTGGGAGACAAATGATGATATTTTAGCAAAGATATAATTGCAACCTTAAGAGACAATGAGGTAGTATCGGAAACATGAACTACTCCAAGGAACCTCTCACATATTCTTCCCACTTTATCAACATAGCGCAAGCAAAGAGCAAGTTGTTATTTGTGTAACATATCACTAGACTCATCGGCTACCATCTACCACGGGGTTTCAGCCGGTTAACGGCGTTAACTGACAGTTAACGGCATCTGCCACGTGGCAGTTTGCATGATGTCAGCAGTCAACGGCCTCTCGAAAACACTTCTGCAACGGTCTGATTTTCCGTGGCGGAAGGGCGCCCAACCGCGACGCACCGAAAAATCCGCATATGGTCGGCTTATGCCCATATGCGACAAAAAAGGGGCCATACCTGACGAATATTGGACGTTGAGTATTAGAACTTTTCTTGTAGTGGATGCACGAGTAGAGCTCATACTCGGTACAAGTGAAGGCTAGCAAAAAACTGGGAGCGACCAACTAAGAGAGCAATAATGACCATAATCATGCATAGCGACAAAACATTATTAATCAAAGCATAGAGCGATATTACAAGTCAAAAACTAAATGATCGTAGAGGCTTGAGGTGACTGATTTGTAGTCATAACATGGTGTAAGCATGTCCTATGTCAACCCAAATAAAGCATCAAAGGAGAATACCACAATATTATGCTTTTGTATGATGGAAACAACACATGATTCTTTAAATGACACATTAAGCACTCTTAGCTATTTGAGACAAGTCATGCTACAACAATAATTACTAAGCATACAATTAAAATAACATCTAACATGACATGCTAAAGTCTAAGCCACAGTCTAAACAAGCTTACTTTTGCAGCACTATAAACATGAAATATTTTACTCTTCTTCAACACCAATCTATTTATTTGAAACAACTCTCATAAATAATAATTAATAAAGACCAGAGAGCTAATCATACATAACTAAAGAAACCTAACAAGCTCTGAACAAATATGAGTTAGGCATCCGTTTAGCATTTTGTAAACATATGCTATTTCGTCGTATTATGCATGCACATGTGGGATGTGAAGTTAGATGTCTCCCAATTTAACTGGGTAGGCCCATAAGTGATATCGGACACGACTTTGGACATAGTTTTGACGTATGCGGAAGCAGATCTAGTGGTAGTTGGTTACCATAAATAAGCAAGCACCATTTTGTAGTCCCGTCGTAGATGTACTCATTGTACTTGTTTAAAGCCACGATTTTGGGTTTTTTACTTACAAGACGAGAAGGGAATGTAGGTGCATACCTCCATTTTTTTTTTGTTAATATGAACTAGAAGAATTTAGTGACTTGTGTGACGACAATAAAATTTCCGGAAATTGCAAGATGGTTGTCATAGTAGAAGTTTGGCGGGAACCATGGAGATGGTGACACAAAGTAGGAAATGAATGGGAGAGAGGGGATGTGAGTGTAGCATTGTTCCGCTGTTCATGGCATGCTCAAGAGTCGGCGCATCATATATATGCACCAAGGATGGGTGGCTGCGTCATTTTCATAGTATATTCATACGTTCTTTGAGCTTGAGCAATGCAAGTAGTCCATGGAGATGTACATGCTTACTGGCCCAACTGTCCAAGGAGTGAAGTAGAGTGAAAACAATATTGTATTTGGAATGTTCAGTTTTTTTTGAATTGCCCTGTTTTTTTATTTTTTGAATTGTTATGTAGACTGCCTCGGGTATGCGAAGGATATTTTCATCCAAACTGCACATTCCTGCTGAGACACCTAGGGTCTGTTCGGTTTGAGAACCAAATGGAATGGAATGTCATGATCTCGTTCTTAAAGAATGGGTTGGTTTCATTCCTATGTTCGGTAGGCGTAAAAAGTGGAATGGGTTGATTACATCCTTGCGTTCGGTTGGAGATGCAGAATGAGAAGTAATCAAGAAAAAAAATCTAATTTAATTCCCATCTGCAAATTGACCGCTATGGTCAATCGACATGCAAATTGATTGCTCGGCGTCGTTCCGCTGCCATGCGCCCAGCCGCTCGCCGCACGCCGCACCGCCGCTTTTCCGGCCGCCGCCGGCCCAGCCGCTCGCCGCGCCGCCGTTCTATCGCGGCGGGTCCACCGTCCACGAGGTGGTGCCGATGTCCTAAACACGGGGTGGAGGACCTCGATCACGGAGCTCGGGGCGGCGGACATGGTGGCCGAAGCGGGATGGGGAATCTTGGGAGGCGGGCAAGGTCGTCGGGCGGGGCGGGGTAGGAAGCTCGGAGGGAGACGGCGATGCCACGGCTGTCTGCGACCTTCTCCACGCCGCCGCGGATTATCTGTCGTCGCCCTGTTGCTAGGCGGCCCCGCCGGCCGCCGGTCTAGATCGAGACAGAGGGCAGGTTTCTGCGAGAGAGAGGGACGAGAGGACAACAGAGTTTGTGGAGAGAGAAGCAGAACCAGGTAATTCTTTCGATTCGGTGGAATGAGGAAATTCCGAATCTGAGGGGAATATTCCATTCTGGGAAACGAGTGGATTCCGGTTCCAGTTTCTACCGGAACGCGAGAATTAGGTCCAGGTGCAGGTCCGACCCGTCCCATTCCACCCCGTGACTCAAACCGAACACACCCCTACATGCTTTCGTCCGAGGAATACGTATGTCCCAGAATACAAGCCCGTGGCCATCCTTTCCGTCCAATGACGTTTTCACAAAAGCTTCTAGTACATCCGTAGATTCACCCGGAGTACCCAAACTGCCCCTCCCACCGTCCTCCAAAGAAGCACAGGCGCGCACAGAAAACACACCGTAAAAACTTCCTCCTTGCACATAAACGAAACTACCCAAAACCCCAACAAGCTCAATGACAAGTGGGCCCAGAAAGCCCTAACCGCGCGGGTACCGTGAGAATCGCGTCGCTGAACCGCCGCGAGGCCGCACAGCCAATCGGAGGCTAGTGGCCGGATCGCTGACGTGTCCCGAAAATTTTCGGGAGATCCCGCGCAAACTCCCGCCTCCGCCGCCCATAAATGCCGGCCCCGGCCCGCCTCCCTCCTCCTTCCCTCAACTCCCATCCCACCCGCCGCACCGCACGACGAGCTCGCCGGAGAGAGAGCCAGCGCCGCCCGCCTCCTCCACGCCCCGCTCGTGCTCCGATCCCAAGGTGCCGTCCGTTCCTTCCAATTCTAGATCCGTTTCGTCGTTTGATTCTGGTGCTGCCGTGGTTCGGGTTTGTGGTGGTGTTTCTGATCTGTTTCGGGTTTCGGTGCTGTTTCAGGTTGCTGCGAGGATGAAGGCGAAGGTGGCCTCCCGCGCCGGCGGCGACAGGTGAGACCCACCCCGACCCCGTCGCTCCCCCCTTCTCGTGCTTTCGCTCGCCCGTTTCTCTCGCTTCCCGTCGGTTTCTGATGCGATCTGCTGTTGGTGGTGTTGGTGCAGGCTCGCGGTGAAGAAGAGCAAGGCCGAGAAGGACCCCAACAAGCCCAAGCGCCCCCCGAGCGCCTTCTTCGTCTTCATGTAAGCGCCCCGCCCACAGATCCGCCTCTCTGCTCGCGATTCGGCTTTCGGTTTGGATTCCGTGGTGGGGTTGCCTGCGTCGCGTTCTGACGGAGCGAGTTTTTCTGGTGTCTCGTGCAGGGAGGGCTTCAGGAAGGAGTACAAGGAGAAGAACCCCAACAACAAGCAGGTCTCCGTGGTAAGCGCCCGTTTCCTCTAGACCCATCTCATACCCGTCGTTTGTTTCGTCGTTCGAATCTGCTTGCGATGCTTCTGTTGCGTCCTGATTCGGGTTCGTGTTTTGGCTGCGATTCGCAGGTTGGCAAGGCCGGTGGTGAGAAGTGGAAGTCCCTGACCGATGCTGTAAGTTCCCCAGCCCCCTCTCCAACTGCTGCTTACTCTGCTGGTCTCGATCTGAACTCATGGCTATGCGATTTGAAGTTGAACTCACTGCTACAGTTTTTGAATTGGTGCCATGCTATGCGTTGGGTCTAATTTTGGGGATTCCTGCCTGCTGGGGGTGGGCTTGTTCTAGTGCCGTCACACTACATCGTGCTGCTGCTGCTGCTGCTAGGCTAAACATCCTGCTCGATTTCGTATAGCTAGTTGTTATTCCTGTTCGAATTCGAGTTTGCATCGTCAGTTAGGCGGCGATGCATTCAAATTTTGGGTCGACATGGTGTTTCAGATTCGTGGTGGTCTTGTGCTGGCATGTCTCTCAGTTCAATTTCCGCATCTCTGCATGTTTTGTATTCGAATTTGGGATGCACGTGTACAGTTTCCGGTCATTGCATCAGATCTGTTACTCAGTTCCTACTCTGCAATGCTCTTCTGCTAGTTGTGCTCACCGATTGGTTTCTGCTTGCTTCTCCCAAGTAACTTTGTGCTGTTTGAAACTCCAGGAGAAGGCTCCCTACGTCACCAAGGCCGAGAAGCTCAAGGCCGAGTACGCCAAGAAGATGGATGCCTACAACAACCCACAGGTACTACCTCCCTCCACCCTGCTTCTGCTCAAGCACTGTCCTCAGACTCGCAACACCCTGAATGAACATTGCACTGACCTGTGTTGTTCCCATGTCTTTGAGTTGCAGGAGGCGTCTGGCGACTCTGACAAGTCCAAGTCCGAGATCAACGACGAGGAGGACGCCAGCGAGGTGAGGCCATCGATCCCCACCCTCTCAATTTCCCTTGGCAGCAGCTCAACTTTCTCAATCCGGCTCTGATTCGTTTCTCTGAAACTTGCTGTGTGTGTGCAGGGCGACGAGTGATGCGTCCCAGCAAAGCAGCCGCAGCGGAAGGGGAAGGAAGTCAGGTCTCTGGTGTCCCCGAACGATGGATGCTGGTTGCGGTTCTGTTGGTAGTGTAGCTTTCGTAGTAGTCCCTCCCCTTGTCTCAGGCTGCTGCTGCTGCTGTTGCTAGGACTGAACGGAATGGTAGTGGCTCTAGTCTCGTCAGTGTCGTCTGCCCTGGATCGGAGTGGGGAAGTTCCTAGTCTAGCTCTCCTAGTAGTTTTCTTTATGTTGCTGTCTCTGTTTGTTGGCTGTATCTATCGATGTACCCGTGGCTTGTTTTAAAACATCATCATCTCAGAGATCAATACATGGTAGTAGTCGAAAATGTTGAAAGGAAAATGGTGCTTGAGCCTTGTGTTAACTTGGTTGATCTTGCTTGTGGAATGTGTTGGCGTTCTCTGTTTGCTTGTGGATTGAGTTTCTGAATGTTCCAATTGTCAGCCGGGATCGGCACATTGGCTGGATCAGGAAATATTGCATACAATGTTCAGTTGTTTCTCTGGATATGGAAATATTGCCTACAATGTGCAGTTCTTCTATGATCCTTTTTGTCTGCCAGCTACTTCTCGAAACTGCAGGAGTGCATCCAGTGTTGTCTCCTGGTATGTACTTTGGGATCTCTTCATCGTTTTCCTTGTGGAATGCACTGCTGTTCAAACTGACGTGAGCTTCCTGAAAGTATGGTGCCTTTCTCTGTTGTTGGTTCTCAACCTTTTCGAGGAGATTTTGTCAGCAATTGGAGAATGTGATCCTGGGAAGATGCAGTGTTCTGGTCCTTGCAAGTACTACGGCAGATGATGTGACACTCTGTATTATGTGTATATTTCCTGGATTGTCTTGTGTTTTGTGCTGTCCTGTCACTGTCATGCCAAGTATATGATGAATATTCAGAGAGTCTTGTCAGCTGATGCATTAAGATTCTGAATCTTCACCATGTTTTGACTACCTCCCAACCTTTTTCTCACCTGTGTATTGTCTGAATCTTGGATAAATTGGCGGATTGGATTGTGTGGATCGGATGCCCTCTTCATGGGATCATGCATGCATGCATGTGTCAGGCATCCCTTGTGGATCGGATGCCCTCTTCTGTAAATAGTTTTGGATTTTGCCTACAGTCTGCTTGTGGGATAAATATGATGCCCTGCTGGATCAAGTTGTGAGATTGCCACCAATTTTGAAGGATCTCTGCACCTTGATGGCCACAGCAGTCTGATTTTTTAGACAATTGGGAGGACAATTTGAACTTTTTCTTTTCTTCGCATAATGTTCTTTTTGGTTGCCCATTCTGCCTTTGCTGTCGGCGTTGTGCAGAGCACTAGCTAGAACCGTCCAAGGCCCATGGGCGTGACGCGTGGTGCACGCAGCAAACCTACGCAGCGTCAGCGGTGAGCCCCGTCAAGATTCGGTCACAGCGAGCACCAACGATCAACAAGCGCGACGCCTTCGTCACAGGTCGAAAGAATTTTTTAGCATGGCGTTGAAAATATTCCCTTAGGGCATCTCCAGCGGCGCGACGCATTTCGGACGTCCGAAATGTCCGTTTGCGTCGCGCGACGGACGCGAGACAGACCGTTTTTGTCCGCGCGTCCGTTTGCACCCTGGGGTGGCTCCAGCGGCGCGACGCATTTCCGCGTTTGCATCAAATATGAAGTTTTGAAACAACAAATAGGATTTCAACGAAGTCATAGTTATTACATTTAAATTTTGAAAAGTCTACATCAAAATAAGATACTAGTCCTCTAGGCATGATCTTCATGGCCAGCCATGGTCCATTGATGCTCAATCAGATCCGTCTGCAGCTGTTTGGAGACGGTATCGTTTGTGACTTCTACATTCATATGTAGATAGTCGGCCCAAGTAGAAGCTCCAGGAATTGGCGCAACCAACTCACCTTGGAATTTTCATTGGTGCTCATTGCGGCCATCAGGACGCTCGTTCTCAACGATCATGTTGTGCATGATCACGCAGCATGTCATCACCTCATGCATGGTCTTCAGCGACCATGTTCTTGCCGGGTGACGGACAATTGCCCACCGAGCTTGGAGCACACCAAATCCACGCTCCACATCTTTCCCTGCAAGCCTCTTGCATCTTGGCAAACCTCCTCGTCTTCTCGGAGTTTGGATTACGGACAGTCTTCACCAATGTGGCCCGGTCGGGGTAGATGCCATCGGCAAGATAATACGGCTTGTCATATGCATTTCCATTGATCTCATAGCTCACCCGGGGAGCTTTGCCTTGCATGAGCCTTTCGAAAACCGGTGATCGGTGCAACACATTGATATCATTGTTGGAACCGGCCATGCCAAAGAATGAATGCCAAATCCATAAATCTTGAGATATGACAAGCTTCAAGAATGACAGATCCGTCCCTCCTCATGCCCGCATGACCGACCTCGCCATCCAAATGGACAGCTTTTCCACTCCCAGTGCATGCAATCTATGCTGCCAATCATTCCCGGGAAGCCTCTAGACTCGTTGATAGATAGGAGGCGCCTTGTATCCTCAACGATTGGCTCCCTACAGTAATACTCTCCGAACACGCCAATCACGGCTCGGCAAAACCTGTACATGGACTCAAGGCAGTGCTCTCACCCATTCGAAGATACTCATCGAATATATCGACAGACATTCCATATGAGAGCATGCGAATAGCCGCAGAGCATTTTTGGTAGGAGGTGAAGCCTAGCGCACCTGTGTGCATCGGCCCGCATTGGAAGTAGGGGTCGTAGTTCCCGACGCCCGTAGAATGACCAAGAACAGGTCCCTTGACATCCCGTATCGGCGCCGGAACATCTTTTCCGGTAGATCGGATTGGTGAGGTGGAAGTAGTCCTTGTGGAGGCGGGCCTGCCCCGCCACTCGTTGCGCGGCAGTGTTTTGGAGCGCCCTTCACGGAGCTCCCGGTGCTGCGGCCCCGGGTTTGAGGTGAACTCGTGGATCATGGAGGCCGCAATAGTTGCCAATGTCTCGCGACGACCGATCGGACTCGTCGTCCGAAGAGGAGTCAACGATCTCCGCGCGGAACTTCTCCACCATATGCCACGCGTCCATCCGCGCCGATACGAACCGTTGATCAATGGCCGCGCACAAATCGCGCCGAAAAAGGAGAAGGAACCTAGCGGCGCAATAGGTCGAACAGTGTCGTGGGCGGCGCGGAAGGGCGGCGCAACCGACAACGTTTCGCCCGAAACAGCCGGCAGTGTTCGCGCTGGAGCCAACCCCGAGCACGATCCCGCTCTCTCGCGCGGCGACAACGGTGCCGGCGGCGAGTACTGCGGCGCACTAGCGGCGGACGGCGGGGATTGGGGCGGGGGCGTCGCACTAGGGCACCAACGAGGGTGAAAAAAGAAATCAGGTCCAAGCGGTCGATTTTGCTCTCGCTGACTTGCGGGACCGGGTAAGAAATGGAGGACGCTCGCCGCGTCCGCCGAGCGTCCGCGGAGACGCAAACCTGCCGCATATTTGGGCCAGGTTTGCGTCTCCGCGGACGGGCCGGTCACTTTGCGTCGCCCCGCTGGAGCAGGGCCCAGACGCATTTCCGGTCACGGCGGACGAAAACGGTCGCTCAGCGACCATTTGCATCGCGCCGCTGGAGATGCCCATCTCCAGCGGCGCGTCACAAATGGTCGTTTTCGTCCGCCGTGACCGAAAATGCGTCTGGCACCCTCTCCAGCGGGGCGACGCAAAGTGACCGGGCTGTCCGCGGAGACGCATACCTGGCCCAAATATGCGCCTCGGATGCATCTCCGCGGACACTGCGCGGACGCCGAAAGTGTCCGCTCGTATCCGGCGGACATTTCGTCGGGCCCGCCTGGCAGCGACCCTGCGTCGATGCGTCTTCTCAAACACGCCAGCGACTGGCGCCGCTGCGTCGCTTCGGCAGTCTGCGCCACGTTAATGGCAATGCCTCGGCTGCCGAGCGGCCGCAGCCCACCTCCGCCAACCACGTTAATGGCGTCGCCACGCGTCCCGCGGCCACCGCATGCCTCCGGCCTATATAATGGGGCCGCGCCTTCTTCTTCTTCTTCCTCATCCACTCCTCCATAGAAACCCTAGCCGCCACAAAGCTCCAGCGTTCCGCCGCCTAGGTGTTCATGCGACGCAGCCAGCCCCGCGAGGAAGACCATGGCGGGTCCTGGTGGCCGGCGAGGCGGTCGAGGCCGCGGCCCTGGACGGCCCCGGGGACGGGGCCGCCGTGGTGGAGCAGCTACGGCCCCACGCTTGCCGTCGCCTGCGCCCTCTTCGTCTTCCTCCGACGTGGAGGGACGCTGCTTCGAGTTCCTCCTCCGCATCGACGACGACCCGCTCGGCATCAAGCGTCTCCCGAACAAGTTCGCCGAGTTCGTCGACGGCGTCGAGCCGGCGCGTTTGCAGCTACGGGAGGCCAGCTGCAACTTCTGCCGCTGGGCCGTGGAGGTCCTGTTCGACGGGCATGGCAAGATGTACTTGCACACCGGGTGGGGCAAGTTCGCCCGTGACCTGGCGCTCGAGCCCGGCTGCCAGCTCACCTTCCTCTACGAGGGAGACGGTGAGATGGTCGTCAAGGTCTTCGACGACACGGCTCGCCGCAGTGCACTATCACACCGGCGAATCCGAGTCGGACTCGATAGTTAGAACATAGTGTTCTTTCTTTGCAGCGAATCCGGCTACGACTGGACGAAGCTAGTAGTGGAAGGTTTCGTGCCTGTTTCGCCTCATCGGTAGAACCAACAAGGGCACCGTCAATCCTCCCGCTGGATTTTCCAGCTTGGGTGACTCGAGTGTGCCCTCGAATGTTCTTTCTTGGCAGCGAACATACGGAAATCAACACAACTGGTTTCTATTTTTAAAATATTTATATTTGTGTCCACCATGGTACAAACTATGTATTAGTTTGTGTAAAACTTGTTCCAAACTATGTATTAGTTTGTGTAAAATAATCTTCCAATTTGTAATATTTGGAAGTATGTTGAAATGAAAAAGAGAAAAAAAAAATGCGTCGGGCCGCAGGAGCCAACCCCAGACGCAAACGGACACGCGGACGAAAACGATTATTTCAGCGTCCGCTCCACGACGCAAACGGACGCGCACGGACACTAAAATGCGTCGCGCCGCTGGAGATGCCCTTAGCAAATCGAATCGTCACTGTACCATAGCGTAGTACAGCAACCAATAGTACTATATATCTTTTTCTTGAGGCAATTTTTTTTTGTACTGCCAAAGTGCCAAGGCATATAATGTCAAATGAAGTAACAACAAACGTCGACGGCCATCTTTCTAGGAAAAAATAAATAAATTCTCGAGGATATATTTTTTACCGGAGGGCACCGAAATTATCCCTTACAACGAATCCCGTAAATCCTGCTAATTTACTGTCCGTGTTAAGTCCAACAAATATGGAATTCAATGTTTTTTATGCCAAAAAATTAAACTATATTAATCATATAGACAAAAATGGTTAAGATTACCGATACAATACCAAGAGGCTACAACTGCACACATACCACACGACACGATCGTTGCCAAGCGGCAAACAACACACCCGTGACCCGCTTTGCGCAATATCCAATCACGAAAGCGTTCATGCCGACTCGGAGGCTCTCCAGTTTCGTCGGAGTTAGCTCCCACCTCTACGTCCCAAGTGGTCCCATCCCCGGCGGCGTAGAGGTTGACTCTAGCGAGCTTCGTCGCGGTGAACAAGGAGCTGGACCTGATCGCGTTTTCGTGTTTTACTATAGGGTCCTCAGTGCAATTTGTAAGAGCCAGGTTGTAATTTGCTTGTTTCCTTCAGGCCTTCTCTGTAAATTGTACTCCACCGCATATGGAATGAAGCCCTAGGTCCTTCGGGACCTTTCCTGTTCAAAAAAGAAAAAACAGCAAGGAGGGGCACATGGGTTCAGAAAAGTAATTGACTTGGATTTATTTGTTTTCGAAGAGAACAGAGGAAGTAGCAGGAATGCTGTAAACGATGCAGAGTAGTATGTTCTGGTCCTTTGTGCACTCAGCTGGTGCGACTCACTGTCACTGAGAGACATCATCTCTGACGGAGATGCCCTAAGGTTCACTGTCACTGAGTAGTTTGCTTTGGCCGTTTCTGTCGGCGTTGGGCAGAGCACGACCGATCGGGACGTGAGACGCTTTCGGCACGAATTATTAATGCAGTGTCATAAATTAAATCCTCCTCGGGAACTTCAATGTCGTGAGCTGCTTCCGTAGCATAGTGGTATTGCGTTCGCTTCGTAAGCGAAAGGCCGCGAGTTCGATCCTCGCCGGGAGCTTTCCGTTTTTTAGATGTCCGGCAGTCTGGCATTCTTAGGGCATCTCTACCAAAACTTAGAACAATTTTCCGACGGATTTACCGGTTCGGATCAAAAAGTGGCCAAAAGTGCGCATAACGCGAATCGGTGGGCCGGTGACAAAGGATTAACTTGTCAATGCCTACAGATTGTAGACTAGGGTTTTGGTAGAAGTAGAGGGCAAGTAGATCTCGAAGGTTTAGGCGGAAAGTACTCGACGATTATGAAAACTAGGGTTATGTTGACAATAGATTCGATCCTTTTTTGTCCCTCGACTCCCCCTTATATAAGAGGCGGAGCCGAGGGTTTCGTTTCGTACAAGTTACGGAGATCGGGACGGTTTCTAACTCATCCCGCCAGCATTACAAACAACACTTCCTATTACAATTCTAACTTTCCTTAATATATCTTGGGCTCCCGAATCTTCTTATTCTTCGGATAGTGGGCCTTCGCAAACCCCGGTACTATCTTAGGCAGTGCCCATTTGGGATGCCTATGTCGATAGCTCCCGAGATTTTGCTTGAATCGCGAGTCGGGGAAAATCTCCACCGTTTATTTTTATTCGAGAGCTTTATCTTTTCTATACTTCTTCACATAAAATTCTATATTGTACAGGGATAATGGTAGTTGGGGCTAGTTCATCCGACGGATCGGGTACTAGTTAACCGCTCTAGTGGCAATCCGCAAAAACCTACTTCAAGATCACGTCCCCGACATGATCTCGGGATACCGGTGTAAACTTCGACAGGTGCCGCTTAAGGTCTTACCATTCTGTCGAGTCCCGAGTCAAATTTATCGAGTACCTAACGCGTCCGTTAGGATTTTTCTTCGTATCTCGTTGATACGGATAAAAGTAGCAGAGCGCAGTCTTTGGCGATGCCACGCCCAGCGAACGGATCTGGGTCTTACCTTCGCAAATTTGCGGCATTCGAAATTGATCGCAACTTTGGCGTTCGAGAATATATTGTCGAGTGCTTTTCGCCTTTGGAATAGCACATTTTATCGAGTCATATTTGATGACTTATTTTGTCTTCCCGATGGGAGTATATGCGAGTTATTTGTGTAACTCGAAATATACTCACTTCGTTTCTTTATTTTTGATAAAAATTCATCGGGCACGCGAACAGGCGTTCCCGATGGGAGTAGCTCCCGAGGCTACATCCAAGAACTTGTGCTTGGGTGTAGGCTCCACGATTACTATCCATTGCCGCTATATTTATAATCTTTCTCGGTAGTTTTGTATTTATCGGGTGCGCGACCAGCGCTCCCGATGGGAGTAGCCCCCGAGGCTATGGACAAATGCTTGCATTTAGTCATAGGCTCTCACCATTTCTATCTTGTCATTCTCTGAATTTTCTATCTTTCCAAAGTAGCCCCCGAGCATTTGGGCAAAAACTTGTATTTGATCAAAGGCTCCCGAGATAACCTTGTGTTGTCGATAAACTTCTGAAACCTCATAGCCGAATTTTTCTTTATCTTTGACGACGTCATTGCTGATGATAGCCACGATTTCTATTTTGGAAACTGACCATTATCACTTGTTTCGCTGCCTTGTGGGTCCCAATTCCTGTTCTGTCGGACACGTCGTGCAAGTGGGGGACACATGTTCTCCCCTTTTTCTGGCACACGTTCTGTAACCTCGTTAATGTTAAAATACCATTGTGCCCTTGTATCCACGTGGCGACCATCTCGCTGCACTCTTTTCTCATCCAACGGTTCCGTCGGTTCACCGCACCCGTATATAAGGTCTTCTTCTTCTTCCTCGAACACTTCCGCTCGCGCCGTCCCCCGCTTTCCTCTCGCAAAATTTCCTTCCGCGCTCCTCATCTCTCAAAGCTCTTCCCTTTGTAGCCGCACCCTCCGCCATTGTTGATGCCACCGCGTCGATTAACCAGGCACAGCACACCTGACTCATCAATGGCTGCCGCGGATCTAGGAGCGGCGGAGTGGGAGAGGTCCAAGATCACGAACCAGGACCTCAATCTGATGAAAAAGCTGGGGATTATGATGTCTACGTTCCCCCTCCTTTCCTGTAGACAGTGTTGGGCCTCCAAGTGCAGAGGTTTGTAGAACAGCAGCAAGTTTTCCCTTAAGTGGATCACCCAAGGTTTATCGAACTCAGGGAGGAAGAGGTCAAAGATATCCCTCTCATGCAACCCTGCAACCACAAAGCAAGAAGTCTCTTGTGTCCCCAACACACCTAATAGGTGCACTAGTTCGGCGAAGAGATAGTGAAATACAGGTGGTATGAATATATATGAGCAAGTAGCAATGGTGCCGGAAAATAGCTTGTCTGGCGTGTAGTTGATGGTGGTAGTATTGCGAGCAGTAGTAACGCAAGTAAAACAAGAACAAGCGACGATAGCGATATTTAGGAACAAGGCCTAGGGAATAGACTTTCACTAGTGGACACTCTCAACATTGATCACATAACGGAATAGATAAATGCATACTCTACACTTTTGTTGGATGATGAACACATTGCGTAGGATTACACGAACCCTCAATGCCGGAGTTAACAAGCTCCACAATAATGCTCATATTTTAGTAACCTTTAGTGTAAGATAGATCAAAAGACTAAACCAAGTACTAGCATAGCATGCACACCTGTCACCTTCATGCATATGTAGGAGGAATAGATCACATCAATATTATCATAGCAATAGTTAACTTCGCAATCTACAAGAGATCATGATCATAGCATAAACCAAGTACTAACACGGTGCACACACTGTCACCTTTGCACACGTGCAGGAGGAATAAAACTACTTTAATAACACATCACTAGAGTAGCACATAGATAAATTGTGATACGATGCACATTGCAATCATAAAGAGATATAAATAAGCGCTTCACTACGCTCTTCAACAGTGAATAAGTACTTCGTGAAATATAGCCTAAGAGACCCACACGGTGCACACACTGTCACCTTTACACACGTGGGACAAGGAGTCTCCGGGAGATCACATAGGTAAAACCCACTTGACTAGCATAATGACATCTAGATTACAAGCATCATCATATGAATCTCAATCATGTAAGGCAGCTCATGAGATTATTGTATTGAAGTACATAGGAGAGAGATGAACCACATAGCTACCGGTACAGCCCCGAGCCTCGATGGAGAACTACTCCCTCCTCATGGGAGCAGCAGCGGTGATGAAGATGGCGGTGGAGATGGCAGCGGTGTCGATGGAGAAGCCTTCCGGGGCACTTCCCCGCTCCGGCAGGGTGCCGGAACGGAGACTCCTGTCCCCGGATCTTGGCTTCGCGATGACGGCGGCTCCGGAACTTTTCTCGTATCGTGGCTTCCTCCGTAAGGGTTTTCGATGCAGGGGCTTTAAATAGGCGAAGAGGCGGCGCAGGAGGGCTGACAGGGGGGCCACACCATAGGGCGGCGCGGCCCCCCCTCTGGCCGCGCCAAGGTATCATCTGGGGGCCCTGTGGCCCCTCTCTGGTAGTTCTCGTGTGTTCCGGATGGTTCCGGGAAAAATAGGAATCTGGGTCTTGATTTCGTCCGATTCCGAGAATATTTCGTTACTAGGATTTCGAAACCAAAAACAACGAGTAAAACGAGGAACTGGCACTTCGGCATCTTGTTAATAGGTTAGTTCCGGAAAACGCATAAATTTGACATAAAGTATGCATAAAACATGTAGGTATCATCAATAAAGTAGCATGGAACATAAGAAATTATCGATACGTTGGAGACGTATCGGCATCCCCAAGCTTAGTTCCGCTCGTCCCGAGCGGGTAAAACGATAACAAAGAAAATTTCTTAAGTGACATGCCATCATAACCTTGATCATACTATTGTAAGCATATGAGATGAATGCAGCGATCAAAACAATGGTAATGACATGAGTAAACAAGTGAATCATAAAGCAAAGACTTTTCATGAATAGTACTTCAAGACAAGCATAAATAAGTCTTGCATAAGAGTTAACTCATAAAGCAATAAATCAAAGTAGAGGTATTGAAGCAACACAAAGGAAGATTAAGTTTCAGCGGTTGCTTTCAACTTGTAACACATATATCTCATGGATATTGTCAACATAAAGTAATATAACAAGTGCAATATGCAAGTATGTAGGAATCAATGCACAGTTCACACAAGTGTTTGCTTCTTAGGTGGAGGGAGATAGGTAAACCGACTCAACAATAAAAGTAAAAGAATGGTCCTTCAAAGAGGAAAGCATCGATTGCTATATTTGTGCTAGAGCTTTTATTTTGAAAACATAAAGAGAGCATAAAAATAAAGTTTTGAGAGGTGTTTGTTGTTGTCAACGAATGGTAGCGGGTACTCTAACCCCCTTGCCAGACAAACCTTCAAAGAGCGGCTCCCATTTTATTTTATTTTTGAGTGGCACTCCTTCCAACCTTTCTTTCACAAACCATGGCTAACCGAATCCTCGGGTGCACGCCAACAATCTCATACCATGAAGGAGTGCCTTTTTATTTTAGTTTAATTATGATGACACTCCTCCCCACCTTTGCTTTCTCAAGCCATGGCTAACCGAATCCTTCGGGTGCCGTCCAACAATCACATACCATGGAGGAGTGTCTATTTTTGTTAATTAATTTGGGACTCGGGAATCCCATTGCCAGCTCTTTTTGCAAAATTATTGGATAAGCGGATGAAGCCACTAGTCCATTGGTGAAAGTTGCCCAACAAGATTGAAAGATAAACACCACATACTTCCTCATGAGCTATAAAACATTGACACAAATTGAGAAGCATTTTGAATTATTTAAAGGTAGCACTCAAGCAATTTACTTTGGAATGGCAGGAAATACCACATAGTAGGTAGGTATAGTGGACACAAATGGCATAGTGGTTGGCTCAAATATTTTGGATGCATGAGAAGTATTCCCTCTCGATACAAGGTTTAGGCTAGCAAGGTTATTTGAAGAAAACTCAAGGATGAACAAGTGCAGCAAAACTCACATAAAAGACATATTGTAAACATTATAAGACTCTACACTGTCTTCCTTGTTGTTCAAAACTCAATACTAGATATTATCTAGACCTTAGAGAAACCAAATATGCAAATCAAATTTTAGCAAGCTCTATGTATTTCTTCATTAATGGGTGCAAAGCATATGATGCAAGAGCTTAAACATGAGCACAACAATTGCCAAGCATCACATTATCCAAGACATTTTACCAATTACTACATGTAGCATTTTCCAATTCCAACCATATAACAATTTAACGAAGAAGAAACTTCGCCATGAACATTATGAGTAAAGCCTAAGGACATATTTGTCCATATGCAACAGCGGAGCGTGTCTCTCTCCCACAAAGTGAATGCTAGGATCCATTTTATTCAAACCAAAACAAAAACAAAAACAAACTGACGCTCCAAGTAAAATACATAGGATGTGACGGAATAAAAATATAGTTTCACTAGAAGAAACCTGATAAGTTGTCGATGAAGAAGGGGATGCCTTGGGCATCCCCAAGCTTAGATGCTTGAGTCTTCTTAAAATATGCAGGGATGAACCACCGGGGCATCCCCAAGCTTAGACCTTTCACTCTTCTCGATCACATTATATCACCCTCTTCTATTGACCCTTGAAAACTTCCTTCACACCAAACTTCAAGCAAACTCATTAGAGGGTTAGTGCATAATCAAAAATTCACATGTTCAGAGGTGACACAATCATTCTTAACACTTCTGGACATTGCACAAAACTTCTGAAAGTTAATGGAACAAAGAAACTCATTCAACTTAACAAAAGCGGCAATGCGAAATAAAAGGCAGAATCTGTCAAAAACAGAACAGTCCGTAAAGACGAATTTTAAGATGGCACCAGACTTGCTCAAATGGAAAAACTCAAAACTAATGAAAGTTGCGTACATATCTGAGGATCACGCTCGTAAATTGGCAGATTTTTTCGAATTTTCTACAGAGAACTGTGCCCAGATTCGTGACAGACAGCAATGCTGTTTCTGCGCAGCGATCCCAAATATAACATCAACTTTGACATAGAAACTTTACTTGGCACAAAAACATGATAAGGAGAGGTTGCTACAGTAGTAAACAACTTCCAAGACTCAACAAAACAAAAATTGCTGTAGTAAAATAAACACATGGGTTATCTCCCAAGAAGTTCTTTCTTTATAGCCATTAAGATGGGCTCAGCAGTTTTAATGATGCACTCGCAAGAAATAGTATTTGAGGCAAAAGAGAGCATCAAGAGGCAAATTCAAAACACATTTAAGTCTAACATGCTTCCTATGCATAGGAATCTTGTAAATAAACAAGTTCATGAAGAGCAAAGTAACAAGCATAGGAAGATAAAACAAGTGTAGCTTCAAAAATTTCAGCACATAGAGAGGTGTTTTAGTAACATGAAAATTTCTACAACCATATTTTCCTCTCTCATAATAACTTTCAGTAGCATCATGAGCAAACTCAACAATATAACTATCACATAAAGCATTCTTATCATGAGTCTCATGCATAAAATAATTACTACTCCCAACATAAGCATAATCAATTTTATTAGTTGTAGTGGGAGCAAATTCAACAAAGTAGCTATCAAATATAGGAGGTATATTGTAATCATAATCAAATTTATCCTCCATAACAGGTGGTAACAAAAGACTACTATCATTATAATCATCATAAATAGGAGGCAAAGTATCATCAAAGTAAATTTTCTCCTCAATGCTTGGGGGACTAAAAATATCATGCTCATCAAAGCCAGCTTCCCCAAGCTTAGAATCTTCCATAGCATTAGCAACAATGGTGTTCAAAGCATTCATAGTAACAACATTCCCATTAGCATGCATATAAAGTTCCATGGGTTTCTTAATTCTTTCTTCAAACACATCATGTCCTAATTCAAGATAAAGTTCATAAAGATCTCTCATATTTTTGTTGTTTTCCATTATGCCTAACTAGTGTAAACAAGAAACCAAATGTCGCAATTGCGAGTCTAAAGGAAATAGCTTTGAGTACTTACAACGGCGCCGGAAAATAGCTTAGTAGCCGAGGTCCGGAGTGTGAGTACCTTTTACCTTTCCTCCCGTGCAACGGCGCCGGAAAATAGCTTGATGTCTACGTTCCCCCTCCTTTCCCGTAGACAGTGTTGGGCCTCCAAGTGCGGAGGTTTGTAGAACAGCAGCAAGTTTTCCCTTAAGTGGATCACCCAAGGTTTATCGAACTCGGGGAGGAAGAGGTCAAAGATATCCCTCTCATGCAACCCTGCAACCACAAAGCAAGAAGTCTCTTGTGTCCCCAACACACCTAATAGGTGCACTAGTTCGGCGAAGAGATAGTGAAATACGGGTGGTATGAATATATATGAGCAAGTAGCAATGGTGCCGAGAAAATAGCTTGCTTGGCGTGTAGTTGATGGTGGTAGTATTGCAGCAGTAGTAACGCATGATAAAACGAGTAACAAGCAAGCGATAGCGATATTTAGGAACAAGGCCTAGGGAATAGACTTTCACTAGTGGACACTCTCAACATTGATCACATAACAGAATAGATAAATGCATACTCTACACTTTTGTTGGATGATGAACACATTGCGTAGGATTACACGAACCCTCAATGCCGGAGTTAACAAGCTCCACAATAATGCTCATATTTTAGTAACCTTTAGTGTAAGATAGATCAAAAGACTAAACCAAGTACTAGCATAGCATGCACACTCGTCACCTTCATGCATATGTAGGAGGAATAGATCACATCAATATTATCATAGCAATAGTTAACTTCGCAATCTACAAGAGATCATGATCATAGCATAAACCAAGTACTAACACGGTGCACACACTGTCACCTTTGCACACGTGCGAGGAGGAATAAAACTACTTTAATAACACATCACTAGAGTAGCACATAGATAAATTGTGATACGATGCACATTGCAATCATAAAGAGATATAAATAAGCGCTTCACTACGCTCTTCAACGAGTGAATAAGTACTTCGTGAAATATAGCCTAAGAGACCCACACGGTGCACACACTCTGTCACCTTTACACACGTGGGACAAGGAGTCTCCGGAGATCACATAGGTAAAACCCACTTGACTAGCATAATGACATCTAGATTACAAGCATCATCATATGAATCTCAATCATGTAAGGCAGCTCATGAGATTATTGTATTGAAGTACATAGGAGAGAGATGAACCACATAGCTACCGGTACAGCCCCGAGCCTCGATGGAGAACTACTCCCTCCTCATGGGAGCAGCAGCGGTGATGAAGATGGCGGTGGAGATGGCAGCGGTGTCGATGGAGAAGCCTTCCGGGGGCACTTCCCCGCTCCGGCAGGGTGCCGGAACAGAGACTCCTGTCCCCCAGATCTTGGCTTCGCGATGACGGTGGCTCTGGAACTTTTCTCGTATCGTGGCTTCCTCCGTAAGGGTTTTCGATGCAGGGGCTTTAAATAGGCGAAGAGGCGGCGCAGGAGGGCTGACAGGGGGGCCACACCATAGGGCGGCGCGGCCCCCCCTCTGGCCGCGCCAAGGTATCATCTGGGGGCCCGTGGCCCCTCTCCGGTGGTTCTCGTGTGTTCGGATGGTTCCGGGAAAAATAGGAATCTGGGTCTTGATTTCGTCCGATTCCGAGAATATTTCGTTACTAGGATTTCGAAACCAAAAACAGCAGAAAACGAGAACCGGCACTTCGGCATCTTGTTAATAGGTTAGTTCCAGAAAACGCATAAATATGACATAAAGTGTGCATAAAACATGTAGGTATCATCAATAAAGTAGCATGGAACATAAGAAATTATCGATACGTTGGAGACGTATCAGATTACCAAGAAACCCAAAGCGGTTTGCTTCCCCAGTGAAGAGAGCTACCCAACCCCTCCAATGGGGTATCGGGTAAGTTTTGTTGATCATCTCATCCTCGGTCTTTCCGCCCCCATTCACCCTTTTCTTCGTGGGTTACTTTATGTTTATGGTCTCCAACTTCACCACCTCACACCCAACTCTATCCTTCACATTTCTATCTTTATCACCCTCTCGCGAAGCCTTCCTTGGTGTCCAGCCTAACCGGACATTATGGAAGCGCATTTTCTTTTGTCGCCGTAATGGCTCCGCCAATGTCGCCTATAATATAGGCGGCGTTGTTATTTCCGTTCGCTCCTCTGTCAACTACTTCGACGTCAAACTCCCTGACTCCGTTCAAGGATGGCGCAAGAAGTGGTTGTACATCCGTGAAGAAAACGATGGCTGCGCCGAAGACAACATTCCTCCTTTTGACGGTGCCGAAAAAATCCTTCGCCGCCGTTCCTGGGACGCAGAAGCTACCGAGGAAGAAAGAACTTCGACAGAGGCCCTGATGATTCGTATCCATGAGTTGCAAAATACTCGTGGAAAAGAATTATCAGGCATCCAGATTACGGCGTACTTCCTTAGGACTAGGGTGCAGCCTCTTCAAGCTCGCAAAAACCCTTTCTGGAATTACGCTGGCGATGAAGACGCAGATCGCCTGTCGACAAATTTGGAAGTCAAGGATTTGGATAGACTTATCCGTAGGATTTCATCTCTCAAGAAGAAAGACTCCATCCCTTCCACTTGTCGCGTAAAACCATACAGCGCCGCCCATGCGCTTCCCAAGGTAAACATTGTCGTGTTTTTTGTCTATTGCCTTTCTTTGTGTGTTGTCTGACAATCCTTCCCTCTTTTTATACAGGATCATCCAAATCTTGTTTCACTTCCTCCTCTTCCTGAAGGTGGGGATGTCGAGGAAAGGGCCGTTATCTCTGATGATAACCCAGATGCCCCCTCGTTTGCAAATGAACCCGCGCGAGTCTCGAAGATCTGCGGGATCCGACGAAAGGAGGATGTCTCGCGAAGCCACTGCGTCGGCACAATCTCTTCCTCCTGCTCTGTTTCTCCAAGGAACAAGAGGAAAAGGGATGATGTCGAAGATTCCGGCACCTCCAAAGTCGACGAAGCTGTTCCTTCGCACCAGAAGGCAGGCTATGATCCATACCTCGAGTCTATCATCAGTTCGTAAGTACCCTTTTTCTCGTTTACTTGTACTCAAAAATTCTTGTCTATCTTGCTTTTTTACATTGTCGACGCTTTCTTTTAGTGATGATGAAGAAGAAATACCCACTGCTGATGTGGCTGCTCGAACGAGCACGTCACATACATTAGTCGCTTCGGAAACGCTAGTCGAAGGAGAAGAAACGTCGCCTCCTCGACAAAATGTCGGCGCTGCTACTCCTCCGGCAAGCCCCCTTGTCCCTTCACCAAAAAGGGCAAGGGTTGAAATAAATCCAGAGCTCACTCTTCAATCGAGTAGCTCTTCTAACCCTCTCTTGGATGATGTAAGTTGCTAACACTCTTGTCGTTGTTTATATTTTCTCTCGGTTGCTCTATATGTCGCCATTTTTCTCATGCCAACATTTTCTTTCTTTGTCTCTCTTTAACGACCTATGATCAAAGAGCTTCTTCGCATCGGTGCCCAATTCGTTGGGTACCGTGATTACGCCGACAAGACTCGAAGGTAATGCTCGACTATTTTTTGCTTCCTTTCCGCATGACTTGTCGACGTTTATAGCTAATCTTGTCTTCCTTTTTTCGAGAGAAATTGATAGAAGCCAACGAACGTGCTCGACACGCTTGCTCTAAAGTTAGAGCAATGTGAAGAGGCTCGTAAGAAGGCCGAATCGGATGCAGTTGAAGCTAGGCAAGAAGCCGACAAGGCGAAGGCTGATGCTGCTGGTGTCGAAGATCTTCGGAAACGTCTGCATGACGCCGAGACTTCACTAAGCGATCACATAACTGCGCAATCTGCTCGCGAAGCGGCGATCACCAAACGCATTAAAACACAAAGTCGTCGCTTTGTTGGTAAGCATTTGCACCATTGCATACCCTTTGGATTTTCCTTTTTTTTTTGCACTTGTTTGTTGACACAAATTTCTATTTTTGTTTTGTCAGATAGGACCTCGCAAGAATTTGAGCTTGAGGATCCTGACAACGATGCTCTTCTGGACGCCGTTTCATTCCTTGAGTTTCATGGGTCGGAAGCGCGTGAAGGCATGGATGAAGCCAGGGCGGGGTTGTCGAAGCTTTTCCCCTACTTCTTCCCGAAGAAAGAGGAGCCTGCAACTTTTCTTGGCCTTGCCAAGTGCTTCAATCCTCCCGAAGATCTTGGTCTGAAGTTGCGCCATGAGAACATGAAGATTGCCGTGGAAAGCACTGTTGCCCTAGTTGCTGACAGTCAACAAACTATTGACTGGGCAAAAGTTGGCGACACGGAGCAAATAGAGCAAGCAAAATGGCGCTCCTTGATTAAGGCGGCAAAGCTTAACACGAAGAAGATCTCGGCCTATCTCGGGATCAAGCCATCTTCGACTCCTAGCTCTTCAAGGCCGGAGGTCTAGTTTTTGCTTTCTTTCTTTCCTTTGCTTTTGTCGCCGTTCTAGTCTTGGCGACAAGTTCCCTGCCAGATCCCTTAGGAGAACTTCTTTTGTAATGACCATGTAAATATTTTATGATCAATGAAATTCCTTCTGGTGCTATCATTGATTCGAGGATTTTCTTTTCCAGTTGATATTTGATAACTATTCAACAAATCCTTCCTCTCCCGATGCTGCTCCCGCGTCTTCCTTGTCGAAGAAAGTAAGAACCGATGACAATTACCTTGAAGGTTCTTCCAGCACACCTTTGTCAGAAGATTTACAAGAACTTCGACAACAACTTCAGTCCACGAAGAAACAAACTCTGGCAATGATGGAACAGTCTCGGAGAGTATCTGAACAAGAAAAACTTGCTCGTCGTCAAGCCGAAGAAGCTATGGCTGCTAAGGATGCTGCTATATTGGAAGCTAAAGGAGCTAGTTCCCGAGAAAATAGCATGCTCGAGCTGATGTTGGAAGCTAGCACGGATATGTTAGGTATGTATCTCGAATTTTCTGATGCCTTCTCTTTATTTTGCTGTGCTTTCTTCCAAGTTTCTTCCCTTGTTGTCTAATAGGCTCAGTTCTTGATGCTGCTGCCGAAGATATGAGAGTAAATGAGAGAACGAATCTTCTTGTCAACCTTTCTCTGAACCATGGTTCTTTATTTTGGGCTACTCCTGAATGAACCCGGCAGATTGTCAGGTTCCAAGATCGTGCTTGCCAAGTACGCGAATATCTTGACTTCTGTACCAAGACCCTGTCGATGGTTTATAACTCTATGTTTCCCCGAAACATTCAGCCGAAAACTTTTCCCGAATTAATGGAGAAGTTCAAGGATTCCCACAGTATTCATAACTTTGTCAGAGCTCAGCTGGTAGCTGGCGCCAGATTTGCCCTTATCATGCTTCAGATCTGTCACTCAAAACTTGATCTGAACCAAGTTGTCGAGAAAGTTCACGAGAAGGTACGGCGCCGAAAAGTTGGTATCGACCGCATCAACACGAAGGTTTCACCTGTAGCCGAGGAAATGATTGAAGACCTTCTTCGGATGGATGCCGACTTTTTGCGGATGGTCATTATGCTGATTTTCTTGGCGCTGCTCTCGAAGAAAACAGAGTTACTCTTGATGATATATTGAATCAGAACTGATTATTTTCCTTCTGTAGATAATTCTCCTTTGTAAATCATGATTATGATTCTATTGTGAAGCAAACAGCATATTTCTATATTTGTCTAGCCCCCGAGTATTTTCGGTGGCTATTCGCTGTATATGTATAATGCGAGGTTTTTAAACCAAGGCAAGATGATATACACTGTGTACTATTTTTGCGGGTGCAAGCCCCCGAGTCTTTTGTTGATCACTATTTTGTCTATATCTCTTTTTATTTTGGCGAGGTATTTTTACCAAGGCAAGATGCTTCTTTTGCGTTTGTCGACACTGTGTTTATATATATATTGTATCATGTAGGGGAAAACCCCTGATCTTGTCGGGAAGAAGATATATAATTCCACTATCTTTATTATATTGCAGCACCGCGAGCCCGCCTCATTAAAAACCTTCTCCGGCCCCACTCGGTGCCCCGAAAAAGGAAAAGAGTGCGTCCGAAAACTCGCGGGCGTTTCGAGTACATTGTAGCTTTACAAAGGAGGACTATATTTCGACATCTAGGCGTAGAAACGCCCGAGGCTGTGCCACGTTCCGGGGATTTGGCTCGTCAATCCCTGTCTTCTTGTCTTTGATTCCGTATGCTCCTCCTTCTATTACTTCGTGACGATGTATGGTCCTAGCCACGGTGACTCGAGTTTTTCATGGCTTTTTTGATTGAGTCGTAAAACCAGGTCACCAACTTGGAAAGATCTTGGCCGCAATCGTCGGCCGTGATAGTTTTTCGGGTCCTGCCGATATTTGGCAACTCGTGACAGGACTTCGTCTCGAGCTTCATCGAGTGCGTCGACATCATCCTCCAAAGCTTTTCTCGAAGTTTCTTCGTCATATTCTCGCGACTCGTGGAGAATCGTGCTCTATTTCTATCGGCAAGACTGCTTCAGCTCCGTGGACCAAAAGAACGGCGTTTCTGTGTCGTTGTATTTGGTGTTGTTCGAATACTCCACAAAACACTTGGTAGCTCCTCGGCCAAGTATGCCTAGCTTTTTCCAAAGGTCCTAGCAGGCGCTTCTTGATGCCATTGCAGATGATGCCATTGGCCTTTTCGACTTGGCCATTGGTCTGTGGATGTGCGACAGACGCAAAACTTAGTTTTATGCCCACCTCTGCACAATATGCTTTGAACTCCTTGGAAGTAAAGTTACTGCCGTTATCTGTGACGATGCTGTGAGGTACTCCAAAGCGAAAGACGATGCTCTTCACAAACTTTATTGCGGATGCTGCATCTGGTGAATTTATTGGCTTCGCCTCTATCCACTTGGTAAATTTGTCGACAGCCACCAGCAAGTACTCATATCCTCCTGGCGAAGCTTTGTGCAATTTACCCACCATGTCGAGACCCCATTGAGCAAAGGGCCAAGACAGTGGGATTGGCATAAGTTCCGCTGCCGGTGAGTGAGGTCTTGCCGCAAATCTTTGACACGCGTCGCAAGTGCGCACTATTTCCTTTGCATCCTCGATTGCTGTGAGCCAATAAAATCCTGCTCTGAAAACCTTAGCCGCGATAGCTCTGCTACTCGCGTGGTGCCCGCATACCCCTTCGTGCACATCTTTCAGGATGATTCTTCCTTCTTCGGGTGTGACGCACCTCTGTAGCACGCCCGAAATACTTCGTTTGTATAACTCCCCTTTGACCACAGTGAAAGCTTTTGACCTCCTGATTATTCGCCTTGCTTCAACTGGATCGTCGGGTATCGTTTTCCTTAGGATGTATGATATGTAAACCTGCATCCATGGAATTTGCACCATCATGACTAGCTCCTGCTCTTCCTCTTCTTCTATTGTGTCGCTGGTGGTACTTGATGATTTCTCTTTTTTCTCCTTCTTTGTTTTTGCTGGCTTTGTTGATCTCTCGCTTATTTCTTCCCAAAACACGCCTGGAGGGATTGCGAGACATTGCGACCCGATGTTTGCAAGAACGTCGGCTTCGTCGTTGCTCATCCTGCTGATGTGGTTTACCTCACAACCATCGAATAACTTCTCCAGCTCATTGTACACCTCTTTGTATGCTATCATACTTTCATTGATCGCATCGCATTGGTTCATGACTTGCTGTGCCACCAATTGTGAGTCACCGAAAATTTTCAGTCGGGTTGCACCGCAAGCTTTCGCCATCTTCATCCCGTGTATGAGAGCTTCATATTCTGCTTCATTGTTGGACGCGTTTGGGAACGTCATCCGCAGAACGTACTTCAACTTGTCGCCTTCAGGTGATACCAATATCACGCCTGCTCCAGCACCTTCCAATCTTTTGGACCCGTCGAAGTTCATGGTCCAAGTTCTCGATAAATCTGGGGGTCCCGTGTTTTGTAGTTCTATCCACTCTGCAATGAAATCTTGTAAGACCTGCGATTTTATTGCTTTTCTTTTTTCATACGTGATGTCCCGAGGGGAAAGTTCTATTCCCCAAAGGGAGACACGACCCGTAGCTTCTGGGTTGTTCAGTATATTTGACAAGGGAGCCTCGTTGACCACTATTATCGGGTGCGCCGAAAAATAGTGTCGCAATTTTCTTGCTGTCGTGAATACTCCATATGCCAGTTTCTGATATTGCGGGTACCGCTGTTTTGAGGGCGATAGTACTTCGCTGATGAAATATACTTGGCCTCTGAACTCCATGAAGCTTGCCTTCTTCTTCTCTCTCGACTACTAGGGCCGTGCGACCACCCGAGGTGTGGCCGCAATGTACAAGAGGAGAGGTTCTTTCTCTTTCGGTGCCACCAATATTGGTGGTGTCGAAATTGCTCGCTTGAGGTTCTCGAAGGCTCTATCTGCTTCCTCGTTCCATTGAAATTTTTCCCCCTGTTTGATCAATGCATAGAACGGCAGTGCCCTTTCTCCTAGCCTGGCAACGAATCTGCTTAGAGCTGCGACTCGCCCCGTTAACTGTTGTATTTCTTTCAGCTTTGTTGGCTTTCGCATAGTAACAATGGCACTGTATTTTTTCGGGATTAGCTTCAATCCCCCTTGCTGATACCAAGAACCCGAGAAGTTCTCCTGCGGGAACTCCAAAAGAGCACTTTGTCGGGTTTAGCTTGAGGCGAACTTGTCGAGGTTGTCGAAGGTTTCCTTCAAATCTTCGATCAAAGTCGACCCTTTCTTTGATGTTATTACGACATCATCGATGTAGACTTGTACATTTTTTCCAATCTGTGTTGCTAAGCACTTCTGCATCATCCGCTGGTATGTTGCTCCCGCGTTTTTCAGACCAAAGGGCATTGTTTTGTAACAAAACACGCCATAAGGTGTAATGAACGCTGTCTTGGCTTCATCTTCTTCTTTTAACCTGATCTGGTTATAACCAGAATATGCGTCCAAAAAGGAAAGACGTTCGCATCCTGCCGTGGAGTCGATGATTTGATCGATCCTTGGGAGGGGAAAGTGATCCTTAGGACAATGTTTATTGAGACACGTGAAGTCGACGCACATGCGAAGGACTATTGTGTGTTTTTTCGGCACCATCACTGGGTTAGCTACCCACGTGGCTTACGTCGATATTTCCCCGATGAAACCAAGCATCTTTGAGTCGATCTATTTCAGATAACATGGCTTTGCGACTAGGCTCCGAAAAACGCCGCAAAGGTTGCTTTACTCGGTCTTGCGAGAGGATCCAAATTGAGGTGGTGCTCGGCAAGTTCCCTGGGTACTCCTGGCATGTCAGCTGGACACCATGCGAAGATTTTCCAGTGCTCACGGAGGAACTCGACGAGCGCGCTTTCCTATGCGACATCCATGTTTGCGGCAATGGACGTTGTTTTCTTAGGATCTGTCGGGTGGATCTGTACTTCTTTTGAATCCTTGTTTGTGTTGAAAGTTGGCTCCTTAGAAGATCTCCCTACCTCTGGAAGTACATCATAATCAGTGAACCGTGGCGCCGCATATTCTGCTTGCATCCCGAAAGTTTCTGACAGTCGATGAAAATCCTTGTCGCATTTATCAGATAACGCGAAACTTCCTTTGATTGTGATAGGTCCCTTAGGCCCAGGCAACCTCCACAACAGATATGTATAATGCGGTACTGCCATGAACCTGGCATACACTGGTCGTCCCAACAAAGCGTGATACTGCGACGGGAAATCCACAACTTCGAACTCCAGATTCTCTATCCTGTAGTTTTCTCGGGTTCCAAACTGAACGTCGAGGTTGATTTTGCCCAATGGATAACTTGGCTTCTCTGGTGTAATCCCATGGAAACGTGTATCAGTTGGCTTTAGGTTTGCCAGGGATATGTTCATCTTCCTCAATGTATCTGCATACATGAGGTTTAAGCTGCTGCCGCCATCTATGAAAACTCTCGACACGTCAAAACCAGCAATTACGGCGGGTAAAATGAGTGCTGATTGTCCTGGTCGAGGGACTTGCTGCGGATGGTCTCGCTATTGTGAAGCCGATGTCTTGCCCCGACCAATTTAAGTACTCGACTGTTGGTGGAGGCATCTTCTCCGCCATGAACACTTGTCGAGAGATTACCTTCCGCGCCTCGTTGGATGGCCTAGCTTTCTGAATCATCGAGACCGCACCGTTAGAGTTAGGATCAACATATGGAGGTGGGTGTGGTGCTGCCGCTATTCTGAGCTGATGTCGATTTTCGTCGGTAATTGCGGGAGGAGGTGGAAGGTGGATCTCACTCCTTGGCTCCCGGGGGTTCGTTGTTTGCTTGAGCATTTGCAATTCCTGCGGCTCGTAGCATTGCCTGAAAATTACGGCAGTCTTTCTGAAGATGTCCTGACTGCCTTTTTCCATTGTTGTCGAGGTAAAAGTGCATTTGACATGGACCGTTCATCATCTCCTCGGGAGATACGTAAGGTCTTTGAATCCTGGGTCCACTATTTTGCCTGTTGCCGCGAAAATCACCTCTATTGTCGCCTTGTTGCTCATTACTCCTTTGATAATCATCTCGACTATTTCCTCCAGGATTTCCTCGAAAACCAGCCGATATATGGCCGGGAGCATCGTTGTTGTAGAACTGGCGAGAAAATCGCCTTCTATTTTGATAATTTCGACCACGATCCTCTTCGGCGACCTGTGTCGCTTGTTGTATATTGCGTCTTCACCATCTGCCCATTTATTGGCTATCTCCATGAGTGCTGATATGGTCTTAGGGTTAGTTCTCCCTAAGTCCTCGATGAAATCTGCTCGGCGAACTCCTGCCACAAACGCATCTATTGCCCTCTCGTCAGATATATCTTCTGCCGAGTTCTTTATGATGTTCCACCGCTGTATATATTTCCTCATCGATTCGTCGTGTTTTTGTCGACATGCCCTCAACTCTTCCAACGACGCAGGTTTCTTGCAGGTGGATCGGAAGTTTTTCACGAAGATATCCTCAAAGTTATCCCAGCTGTCGATGGAATTTAGGGGGAGTTTCTTTATCCAAGATCTCGCGGCACCGCTCAGGTGAACTTGAATACTTTGCATAGTCTGTTGCTCTGGTTCCTCCTACCAGCTTCACCATCTCGAGATAATCTACGAGCCAATCCTCAGGATCTTGCAGGCCGTCGAATTTCTTGAAATTTTTGGGTAGCTTGAACCCTTTTGGGACTCGAGTCTTTCGAACTCTTCTCGTGAAACACGGGAGCCCACACATATCTTCGTCGGCAACCTGCGGTGAGTGCCGACGCTCCCTTCTTTCTTGTCGTGCTCTCGTCCACCCTTACTTGGACTGTCGTGTCTCTCGCTCCACTTGTCCTTGGGGGATCTTGGACTGCTGTGTTGGGTCGTGGACTATTTTGCCTAGGATTTTCTTCGGGAGGCGTTGTTGCAAACGCTGTTCCCATTACGCCTACTCCAGCCATCGCCATATTGAACAATGGTTCTCTCGGGTCCCCAGGAGGTGGTCTAGACGCCAAGATGTACGCTTGTGTTGCCATGTAACCTGCTTCTGGTGTTTTTGGGATTATATTTCCTCTTTCATCAATCGACATAAAGGACATGTCGAGATTTTGGATTATGTTTCCTCTTTCTGCTTCGGGTATGTTTTGCAACCGAGACATTGCTCTCCTCCGAGCTTCTCTGTGACTATCTCCCGTATTTCCTGAAAGGCGACTTAAATCTGCTCGGCGTACGCTTGATGCGGAAGCTCGCTTCTTTCCTCCTATTCGGGGATGCTGTCTGTTTTTCCAAATCTCTGCTTACCCGAGCAAGTCTATATTGATATGCACTGTAACTCTTGTACGGTGGCAGTAGTATTCATTGGTTCTGATCCATCCATGGCTCTCGCAGCCCTATCCCACGCAGCTTGCGGGAGTTGGACTTTTGCGCGAGTTGAAGATCCGGCATATTTAGTGCCCAGGCCTTTTCTGAGATCAGCGGGATCGACGTATGGATTTCCCAAATCGTCGAAAGCCTCTGACGTTTGTGGTTCTGATGTACCCGTTTCTTCTATTGCACAGATCTGGTGGTATTTTGCGAATTGATTTTTGTCAAGGTTGGTGACACCATCATACAGAGTGGTGAAGACCTTCCCGATGGCGACAGATTTGTCGATGAAGTTGAAGCTGCCGACGCTTTCGGAGTCGCTGCTTATAAAGGAGTCCGCGAGACGACTCGAAGAATGTGTTGCTGAAGATCTTGGCGAGCTTTCCCTTCGCCTTGGTGTCGATGAAGTATGGCGAAGAAAACTTCTCGTCACTCGACGAAGAGCTAGAATCGACCGCTGAAAATTCCGACGAGATCGGATCTTCGAGACGGTAGGATCCTTCCTTGTTGACGCCAAATCGGAATTCTCCGAACGTCATGATGATGGGCTCCTCCAGATAGGCACATGCATCCATACGGGAGGGCGGGTGAGGAATAAAATTGAATATATCAGTTTTTCCCTTGTTACCTCGATCCATCGCGTTGCTTGCTCGTTGATGAAGTCGAAGATCTTGAACGTGCCATCGAGATCAGCTCCTTGCAACCTCTAATTCCCACGAGACGGCGCCAATTGACAAAGGATTAACTTGTCAATGCCTACCGATTGTAGACTAGGGTTTTGCTAGAAGTAGAGGGCAAGTAGATCTCGAAGGTTTAGGCGGAAAGTACTCGACGATTATGAAAACTAGGGTTATGTTGACAATAGATTCGATCCTTTCTTTGTCCCTCGACTCCCCTTATATAAGAGGCGGAGCCGAGGGTTTCGTTTCGTACAAGTTACGGAGATCGGGACGGTTTCTAACTCATCCCGCCGATTACAAACAACACTTCCTATTACAATTCTAACTTTCCTTAATATATCTTGGGCTCCCGAATCTTCTTATTCTTCGGATAGTGGGCCTTCAGTAAACCCCGGGTACTATCTTAGGCAGGCCCATTTGGGATGCCTATGTCAGCCGGCCTGTACAAATAGTTCGGGGGTTCGAAAATTGGAGCGTCGACCCGTATAAATACAGGTCGTGGAGGGGAGTTGGGTCCAAAACCCGCCGTCGTCGGCTTCTCCGCTCCGCCGCCACCACCCCTCCCACCGCAATGGGGCGCTTAAGACGCGTCGGTAGGGTAGGGGATGGGGCTAATCGGCGGCGGAAAGTCGCCACCATGTCCGCGCTTCGACGGAGCTTCAAAGCGGGCGGCTCGCAAGTGGCCGCGTAGGCCGACGCGTGCATCCCGCCGCGTCGTCGTCGGTGGGAGGGGCCGAATCGGTGGCGGAAAGTCGCCACCGTGTCCGTCGGGTGTTCGGTCGGAGGCGGACCGCGCTAGGCGGTCGCGCTTCGACGGAGCTTCGAAGCGGGCGGCTCGCAAGTGCCCGCGTAGGTTCGCGCGCCGACCTGCACGCTAGGAGACGGGCGAGGGGGAAGCCGAGGCACCGCCAGCCGACGCGTGCATCCCGCCGCGTCGTCGTCGGTGGGGGGGGGGGGAGGGGAGGGGCCGAATCGGCGGCGGAAAGTCGCCACCGTGTCCGTCGGGTGTTCGGTCGAAGGCGGACCGCGCTAGGCGGCCGCGCTTCGACGGAGCTTCGAAGCGGGCGGCTCGCAAGTGGCCGCGTAGGTTCGCGCGCCGACCTGCACGCTAGGAGACGGGCGAGGGGGAAGCCGAGGCGCCGCCAGCCGACGCGTGCATCCCGCCGCTGCCGGCTCTTCCGCCGCGAGTCGTCGTCGGTGGGGGGGGGGGAGGGGCCGAATCGGCGGCGGAAAGTCGCCACCGTGTCCGTCGGGTGTTCGGTCGGAGGCGGACCGCGCTAGGCGGTCGCGCTTCGACGGAGCTTCGAAGCGGGCGGCTCGCAAGTGGCCGCGTAGGTTCGCGCGCCGACCTGCACGCTAGGAGACGGGCGAGTGGGAAGCCGAGGCGCCGCCAGCCGACGCGTGCATCCCGCCGCTGCCGGCTCTTTCGCCGCGCGTCGTCGGGCTGCCGCTCACCTGCGGGAGATCGTCGGAAGCGGCGTCGGTCGAGGTGGCCGCGCTCGTCCTCGCCTAGGCGCCTCCGGTGAGCCAAAAAACCTTCCTCCGTCGCTAGCAAAGCCCCGGTGACAATCCCGGGGCTAATTTCTTAGTTTTTAGGGTCAAATTAGCGCGACGAATTAGGGTTAGTTAAGTATTTTGGTTGATATTATAAATTATGTTTCAATGTAGCTCGATCGGAGCAAGAATTCCTTTCATTTCGCAAGGATCATCGCACCACAATTCCCCGTGACTTTTGATTTCCCTTTTTCAGTTCGCGTTTTTTGGTTTCTATTCTGCGCCGCGACTCAAAACGTCAAAAAAAAAATTGGGGAGACCGAACTCCGTTTTTTCGCCACTTTATACGGCTTTGTTAGAGATACTCTTACTACGGAGTACTTGCAAATTTTGATATCGTATATGTTTCATACTGTTCACTTTTTTTCCAGCAAAAACATGCGCTGTAACTAATTTGGCTATAATAATAATAATTGAAAAACAGATTTTGTAATTAATTTTTCTATAATAATACAACAAATCATATTTTCCTGTTTTCATATCCACAACAAGGGCGGGGTAGCACATGATTTTGCCCTGTCTTACTTCTCCTTGATGTTCTAGCACAGCGGAACAACAATTAGTGCATCGTGGAGCGTACAAGAATTATATTGTTGTTTCGTCGCTGGCCAAAGGCATCCGGTTCAAACTACAAACGGGTGGTACTGGTTCGTAACTTGCCCACGAATATTCCTACATGCCTCCGTCCGAGGGGAGATAAACTTACCATCAAATAAATGAAACTCATTACCTTACCTAATCCCTTTTCCCAAATCAAGCACGGCAGTAAGCATGATCAGTCATCATGATCACGGACTCACAGAGGGTTTGAGACAGGCGCAAGTCGGCAAGAAATGGGAAGTATATGGGTCAACAGCAAGCTATAGGTAATTCTCGGATCACAAATTCTACCAGAAAGCGCGCTGACCCTACTTTGCTTGTTACAAATCAAAATTTCTCAATTCAGTGACAAAAGAATTGTGTTTATTTTCACATCACTTGCAGCCGCTTACCATTCCATTCTTTAACTGTTAGTTTGCTCGGTTTTTCCGTGAAGATAGTCAGCCTCGGTCATTTAGATAGCCTGATTTTGGAGTGTTTGAATTGTGCTGATTTGCTACAACATTCAGGTCTTGTAATTATATTTCCTAAAAATCGTCTATCTGGTTGTTAGAAAAGAAATTACAAAAAAATGAGTAGACAAGTTGATCGAATCCGAGAAGGCAGCAATAAATAGATTTTTGTTGAAAAATGACACTGATTAAAATTCTAAGCAATTAGATATCACCAATTGTAAAGAGCACTGATCAAGCTGAGAACATGGTTGAGGAAACCGATTCCAATAATTGATACCATCGGAACACAAAAAGTGAGAACCCTGAAAAAACGGATGAGCCCTGAAGGTCCATGCGCATTCCATTTCTCCTTTTTCTATGCGTTTAACTTCTATGATACTGCTAGTATTTAAGGGTTACTAATATGCAATCAAATTATTTTATCCGTTGGGCCCATTGATTGAGTTCGCCCTGGGGCCTTCGAAATCCTATAGTCGGACCTGCAAACTATGTGACTGAGGTATATTTTATACTAAACTTTTATACTTGTACTAAACTTATTATTGTCATATTATATTCTCATTGAGTACAAGTTTTTATTACTTAAATTGTAGGGCTAATGACATAACATTATTTCCGTCCGTTAGTTCTCTGTTGTGCAGCTGCAGTGAATACAAAACAAAGTATGTTTGTGTGAATTTGAATTTATGTAGTAATGAAAGTCTTCCATAAACTATTTATTGACATGTTGGTAAAATCATATGGTGTATTATATGTGCGTGTACATGTTAATATCCACAAATGCCGTCATGATAGAGAGATCTCTAGATGGACGGATATATTAGTTGTGGCTCTGGTTAATTGTTAGATACCTATGCTTGTAGAAATTTCTAGATTATAGATTGGTCCGTGAGAGTGCTCGTATATTAACTACGTACTATGCCCATGCATGTGAATAGTTGGCAGTGTCCTTCATGTGTATTTCACGGTATGTACATGCATCTCATGTATACGCCGGATCGAGCACGTACATGCATAATGTACCCATGCATGCACCCTGCACGTACGTACGCAAATTCGTTCGCAAATCGCAACGTACTTGCCGGTCACGATCGCCGGTGGGATGGACTAGGACTACTAGTGCCTCCGGGCTCCGGCCGGCGATGCAGGCAAATCCAGCAGGCTTTTTTAACCTCAAGGGATGTGCTCCTACACACCGGTCGGCCCATCGCGGTCACACTCACAGCGACACGGACGCGCGCTGCAGGCTCATTCTTTTAGAGCATCTTCGCCACGCGCGGCAAAACGCGCGAGCGGCAAAAAAAATCTTTAGCTAATTCGCAAAAAAAAAAAAATCTTTAGCTTGGCACGAGGACGCCCGCGCGAACCCCCAGCGGACGCGGGAAAAGACACGCACGGTTAACCCGTGCGGGAAAGTTGCCGCGCCGGCTGCCGCGCGCGCTATAAAGGTGAAGCGACGCGCGCACACCAACCGCTGAACTTTCCGCGTGTCTCCGCCTCCGTCTCTCTCTCCCTTTCTCCACCGCGTGTCTACCTCCCGCGCCGACGCTCCGCCTCCGCCTCTGGCAAGATGCCTCCGCGCCGCCGCTCCGCCTCCGGCTACCGCGGCGTCCGCGCGCGGCCGCTTCGACGCGGAGATCCGCTCCGGCGAGGAGCGTATCCGGCTCGGAACCTTCGACACCGTGCACGAGGCGGCGCGGGCCTACGACGCCGTCGCCTGGCGCCTCGGCCGGCCCCGCCGACAAATGAACTTCAACGACGTTTGGACGCGCGAGCATGCGGAGATGCTCGCGCCGCCATCGCCGACCGTCACGACCGAGCAACGGCGGCGCGCCCGCGAGCTCGAGCAGCGCCTGCGCGTGGCGGAGCAGGACGAGCGCTTGCGCCTCGAGTGGGCGCGCGCGTTCTCGGAGGACGTCGCCGCCATGGAAGCATTTTATGCGCAGAAGAAGGAGCAGAAGGCGAAGGCGGCGGGAAAGAAGAAGGCCGACCGCGACAGGCGCCGCGCTGAGTCGGCGGCGAGGAAGGCGGAGGGGGCGGAGAAGGCGGTGCGGAGGGCGAAGAGGGCGGAGGAGAAGAAGAGAGGCGCCGGACCGTCGACGAACATGCCCACCTCCTCCTCCTCCTTTGAGTGGACGACCACTCCGGTCTCCGACACGACTCCGACTAGCGGATCGTCGGACTTCGAGTGGGAGGACTCCAAGTAGATTAGTTTAGTTTAAATAAAAGGTCGGTATTTGTCGAACTTTTAATATATTTCGTAATTTTTAGTTAAATTTTCGTAATTTATTTGATTTGTTTGCTCCGTTTCAAACGATATACGATTAAACTAGCCGTTCGCGTGGTCGCGCGTGCTGTATTTTTGCGCGTTCGACGGAGGTCCAATTTTACCGCCCGCGCACGAGCTGCATTTTGGCGCGTCTGACGGGGCAAAGTTCGGCCAAACGCGCGGCAAACGTTTACAGCGCGTCGGAAGAGAGGTATAGCGTGCCGATTTTTTTGCGCGCCTGTTGGAGATGCTCTTAGTCCCACCGCTCCAACCCAGCCTATATACGCGTCCTTGGCTCTTCGCTCCAGATTAAAGAGCTGCGTGCGCTGCGTGTAACCAACCCTAAGACTGGTCATAGTGGGGAGTAACTTAGACTAGTAACATATGTCATGTTACTTGTCTAAATTACTACCTTTATAGTGAGTAGTAACTTATATGTAGTGTCATGCATTGTGTTATTTATTATATTGTAGACTCATCTTATCTTGAGGTGTGTGATGTTATGGTAATATAAGAGCAAGTACAATAAGTCCTAGTCAGCTGGCTATAAGGATTAAAATAATATATTGTTGCTTAGTTGGAAGAGAGAGAGGAGGAGAGAGAAGAGGAGTGGGCTCTTATGCAAGAGCCAACTCTAGCACGTGCTCGTAGGCACTATGTGAGAGTGAATGGTGGGCCATACATAGATAAAATAGTACAATTTTATAGCTCACTATTGTACATGTTGGCTCTACAATAACTATAGATGACATGACATTTGTCTTATAGCCAACAGTTGACTCTACTATTAAACTTGCTCTAACTAGTTACCACATCACTCTCTTTCTTCATTTATTGACATGGCATGTCACCAAAATGCTTTGAGATGTGTGATGTTACTAGCTATGTTACTCCCACTATGAGCAGTCTAACCCAACTCGCGCTTCATACTAATCGGGCGCCCCTCCCTTAAGTTCGTTCCTATCGCCGGTGGGTTTGCTGTGCTCCCCTATATACCCGCGCCTAGCAAATAGTACCCCTTTTTTGCTATTATTTTTGGATGTGTAATATAAGATAGATTTTTTTAAGGAGCAACAACCATTTCACATGGTAAACCGGAACAATCTACATTTTTAAAAAATATTTGAATGATAAGTCAATTAATTATAAAAGGCCTTTAATACACTTTTATAATTAAAAGTGCTTATAAACTTATTTTTGTGTGGAAGCTATTCTTCCTAAACCCAATAAAGTTATTTTGATTTATTTCATTTCTACCATAATTTAGGGATATTTTAAATATTATCCATCCATGTTTAATATAATTAACATGTGTGAGAAATAATTTGTTGGTCTTATCTGGATATTGGTCCCATATTTGGACATTTGGAAAAAAATTAAGAATTTAACTAAACATATATGCAATTTTGGGGATTTATAAAAGGCCTTTAATACCATTTTGTACTTAAAAATGTTTATACAATTATATTGGTGTGGAGAAGCCATTCTTCCTAAGGGCATCTCCAACGGCGCGACGCATTTCAGACGCCCAAAATGTCCTCGGGCGTCCGTTTCCGTCGCTGGCGGACGCTCAAATGGTCGCGCGGCCGTTTGCGTCTGGGCCTGGCTCCAGCGGAGCGACGCATTTTCGGCGCAGACCAGATTTAAAAAAATAGATTGTAGCCTGAAATTTGCACGAAATTACAGCCGCAAATTGAGGTCTGCAATATGTTCATCACACTTTGCACAAGGTACGACGCAAAGTGGAGCAAAAGGGCACAACAAGGCATGAACAACAATAAAAAACAAAAGGAGGCCAAGGTGCTGGGCGCATGGCGATGGCGATCAGGCGTCTCACGCGCGGATTTCGGCGCGCCTCTTCATGAACCATGCCCTGGTGTCGTCGTCGACGCCGCTCAAGTCAGCAAGCATGATCCTCCGGCACCTGGCGCGTCTTGTGTGTCGCGCCCGGGCAGGAGTCACCGCTTCTAGGCGTCCGGTTGAGGTCGGGAATCGCCGCCCGTTGAACTGCTCCGGCGCCCCGATCAACTGCACCGGCGGCACGCCGGAGGCGAACCACGACGCCGGGTGGACTTGCAAGGGAGCGGGAGTTCCAGGACGCAGCTGAGAACTTACCGAGCTCACCAACGAGGCCGGAGGAGCGACGCCGGCGATCCCCTCTCTCTTGACGAGCATGTAGCCCTCCGCTAAGGTCGGATGGAGGACTACTTGCGCGACACCGGCTTTGATCTGCATCTACCAGGCCTGCTGGTTGGCGGCCGCGGCAGTCTTGATCTTCTGGTTCTTGCGCCGGCCGCGACGCTTCGCGGCCTCGATGATTTTCTCCTCCGGGGAGAGCACCTTCTTTGCCGCCTTCGGCTTTGCCTCCCGGCCGCCGCCGGTGGCGGCCCGCTTTGCTTCCGCCGGAGCTGCAGCCTCCATTGTGGCTATGGTCGTGGCGGCGGCGGGTGCGAGGGTTTGCTCCGCATCCATGGCGGTGGCTGCGGCGGCGAGGACGTTCATCGCTTCTGGACTGCTCGCGCCGGTCTAGTTTGGTATTTCGCGCGGGGAATGGCCACTGGCGGGAATAATATCGGCCTCCCTGCCACTGACGCGGAGGTCCTACGTCTTTTTCGGCGGACACTCGGCGCGACCGTGGAGCGTCCGCGGAGACGCAAACCTGGCGCAATGCGCCAGGTTTGCGTCTCCGCGGACGGCCCGGTCACTTTGCGTCGCCCCGCTGGAGTAGGGCCCGGACGCATTTCCGGTCCCGCTGGAGATACCTTAAGACCAATCTAGTTGTTTTAATTTATTTGATTTCTGCCAGATTTTAGAAAGCAATTTCACATGTGTAAAATCCTAAACTATTTTCCAGCATTATTTCTACACACGAAAGAGTCCATCGTGCATCAAGCTGGCTGATTAAAATATTTGATCACTAGCCATAATGCGTCAATCGGGAATATATGTCCATCAAGAGTTCTTCTATAAATCAAAGATAAGTGATCGATGCCAATGAACAATTTTTGAATTTTGAACACATGCACGCAAATAAATTCTCAAACGTACTACCAATCCATACGTTACAGCTAACTAATTACCATGCGTGCCTGATCCGAGCATGCCCCGGCCGGCCCCTCAAAGAGCTAGTTTGGTCATTTCATTGCTTGCTCTCAGAAGTGCGTACTTAGGACATCTCTAATCGGGCGACCCAAACGGACGCGTTGGGCCGTCCGTTTTAGGCCGTTTGGGTGGCCCCGCGGTCCGCGTGTCCGATTGGGTCGCACGCGGCGCCCAACGCGGCGACCCAAAGAGACGCCACGTGGTTCGTCTTCCTTGCGCGGCGCTGCGTCATTGCTGGCCTCGACGGGACAGCCATGGTGGGCGGTGGAACGCGCGGGAATGTTCCCGCGCGCACCAAGTTTCCCGCGCGCGCGAAAACGCCATTGGCGCGCGCTCGCGCCCAAGTTTCCCGCCAGGCCGCCGGCTATAAAAGACGGCGGCGGTCTCACACAGACCGCATCACCTTCCTCTCCCCCTTCACCTTCTCCGGCGCCATGCCGCGCACCCTGCAGGCCACGTGGGCCAAGCTCTCCCTCGCCGCCCGGGACAGGTTCCCGCAGACGGAGGAGGAGGAGCGCGCGGACTCGTGGTGGGTCGCCGACGACGAGGCGCTCCGCGTCGCTGCCGAGGCGGCGGCAAAGAAGGCAGGCGACACGGAGATGGTGGAGGCGGCCGTGGACGGCTGGCACGAGACCGCGGACGGATGGTACGAGGCCGCGGAGGAGGGGGCGGCCGCCGCGGAGGAGCCCGTCAACGAGGAGGACCTCGCGCTGGCGAACATCAACGCCGCCATCGAGGAGCGTCTCGCCGACCTCACGCGCGTGACGAAGGAGCACGAGGCCACCTGGCGGGCCGGCCGTCGCCGATTAGGCGACCTCCTCGGCCAGAAGAACGAGCTGCTCGCTATGCGAGCAGCCCGTCACCTCATCCAGATGCCCTCACCCGAGCGGCGCGCCCGGGAGGATGCTGAGTCGGCGGCCGGCAAGAGCGCATGCGCCAGCGGCAGGTGAACCACGAGGCCCAGGCCCCCGCCCGCGTCCGCCTGGAGGCGCGCACCGCTGTGGAACGCGCCGCCCTGCAGGAGGTGGCGCCGCCCTGCATCCATGTTTAATATAATTAACATGTGTGAGAAATAATTTGTTGGTCTTATCTGGATATTGGTCCCATATTTGGACATTTGGAAAAAAATTAAGAATTTAACTAAACATATATGCAATTTTGGGGATTTATAAAAGGCCTTTAATACCATTTTGTACTTAAAAATGTTTATACAATTATATTGGTGTGGAGAAGCCATTCTTCCTAAGGGCATCTCCAACGGCGCGACGCATTTCAGACGCCCAAAATGTCCTCGGGCGTCCGTTTTCGTCGCTGGCGGACGCTCAAATGGTCGCGCGGCCGTTTGCGTACGGGCTCGGCTCCGGCGGAGCGACGCATTTTCGGCACAGACCAGATTTTAAAAAATAGATTGTAGCCTGAAATTTGCACGAAATTACAGCCGCAAATTGAGGTCTGCAATATGTTCATCACACTTTGCACAAGGTACGACGCAAAGTGGAGCAAAAGGGCACAACAAGGCATGAACAACAATAAAAAACAAAAGGAGGCCAAGGTGCTGGGCGCATGGCGATGGCGATCGGGCGTCTCACGCGCGGATTTCGGCGCGCCTCTTCATGAACCATGCCCTGGTGTCGTCGTCGACGCCGCTCAAGTCAGCAAGCATGATCCTCCGGCACCTGGCGCGTCTTGTGTGTCGCGCCCGGGCAGGAGTCACCGCTTCTAGGCGTCCGGTTGAGGTCGGGAATCGCCGCCCTGTTGAACTGCTCCGGCGCCCCGATCAACTGCACCGGCGGCATGCCGGAGGCGAACCACGACGCCGGGTGGACCTGCAAGGGAGCGGGAGTTCCAGGACGCAGCTGAGAACTTACCGAGCTCACCAACGAGGCCGGAGGAGCGACGCCGGCGATCCCCTCTCTCTTGACGAGCATGTAGCCCTCCGCTAAGGTCGGATGGAGGGCTACTTGCGCGACACCGGCTTTGATCTGCATCTACCAGGCCTGCTGGTTGGCGGCCGCGGCAGTCTTGATCTTCTGGTTCTTGCGCCGGCCGCGACGGCTCGCGGCCTCGATGATTTTCTCCTCCGGGGAGAGCACCTTCTTTGCCGCCTTCGGCTTTGCCTCCCGGCCGCCGCCGGTGGCGGCCCGCTTTGCTTCCGCCGGAGCTGCAGCCTCCATTGTGGCTATGGTCGTGGCGGCGGCGGGTGCGAGGGTTTGCTCCGCATCCATGGCGGTGGCTGCGGCGGCGAGGACGTTCATCGCTTCTGGACTGCTCGCGCCGGTCTAGTTTGGTATTTCGCGCGGGGAATGGCCACTGGCGGGAATAATATCGGCCTCCCTGCCACTGACGCGGAGGTCCTACGTCTTTTTCGGCGGACACTCGGCGCGACCGTGGAGCGTCCGCGGAGACGCAAACCTGGCGCAATGCGCCAGGTTTGCGTCTCCGCGGACGGCCCGGTCACTTTGCGTCGCCCCGCTGGAGTAGGGCCCGGACGCATTTCCGGTCGCGCCGCTGGAGATGCCTTAAGACCAATCTAGTTGTTTTAATTTATTTGATTTCTGCCAGATTTTAGAAAGCAATTTCACATGTGTAAAATCCTAAACTATTTTCCAGCATTATTTCTACACACGAAAGAGTCCATCGTGCATCAAGCTGGCTGATTAAAATATTTGATCACTAGCCATAATGCGTCAATCGGGAATGTATGTCCATCAAGAGTTCTTCTATAAATCAAAGATAAGTGATCGATGCCAATGAACAATTTTTGAATTTTGAACACATGCACGCAAATAAATTCTCAAACGTACTACCAATCCATACGTTACAGCTAACTAATTACCATGCGTGCCTGATCCGAGCATGCCCCGGCCGGCCCCTCAAAGAGCTAGTTTGGTCATTTCATTGCTTGCTCTGAGAAGTGCGTACTTAGTGCATCTCTAATCGGGCGACCCAAACAGACGCGCTGGGCCGTCCGTTTTGGGCCGTTTGGGTGGCCACGCGGACACGCGGACAGCGGCCCGCGTCCGCGTGTCCGATTGGGTCGCACGCGGCGTCCAACGCGGCGACCCAAAGAGACGCCACGTGGTTCGTCTTCCTTGCGCGGCGCTGCGCCATTGCTGGCCTCGACGGGACAGCCATGGTGGGCGGTGGAACGCGCGGGATTGTTCCCGCGCGCACCAAGTTTCCCGCGCGCGCGAAAACGCCATTGGCGCGCGCTCGCGCCCAAGTTTCCCGCCAGGCCGCCGGCTATAAAAGACGGCGGCGGTCTCACACAGACCGCATCACCTTCCTCTCCCCCTCCACCTTCTCCGGCGCCATGCCGCGCACCCTGCAGGCCACGTGGGCCAAGCTCTCCCTCGCCGCCCGGCACAGGTTCCCGCGGACGGAGGAGGAGGAGCGCGCGGACTCGTGGTGGGTCGCCGACGACGAGGCGCTCCGCGTCGCTGCCGAGGCGGCGGCAAAGAAGGCAGGCGACACGGAGATGGTGGAGGCGGCCGTGGACGGCTGGCACGAGACCGCGGACGGATGGTACGAGGTCGCGGAGGAGGGGGCGGCCGCCGCGGAGGAGCCCGTCAACGAGGAGGACCTCGCGGCCGGCGAACATCAACGCCGCCATCGAGGAGCGTCTCGCCGACCTCACGCGCGTGACGAAGGAGCACGAGGCCACCTGGCGGGCCGGCCGTCGCCGATTAGGCGACCTCCTCGGCCAGAAGAACGAGCTGCTCGCTATGCGAGCAGCCCGTCACCTCATCCAGATGCCCTCGCCCGAGCGGCGCGCCCGGGAGGATGCTGAGTCGGCGACCGGCAAGAGCGCATGCGCCAGCGGCAGGTGAACCACGAGGCCCAGGCCCCCGCCCGCGTCCGCCTGGAGGCGCGCACCGCTGTGGAACGCGCCGCCCTGCAGGAGGTGGAGCTATGCAGGAAGCGGATGATTCCGCCGCAGGAGGCGGAGCGCGAGCGCGCCCGAGGTGCGCGGACGGAAAGGTGGAGGATGAAGGCCTCCGCCGAAGCCGCCGCTGCCGCCGCGCCACCCAGCCCGTAAGCTGGAGTGGAATCCTCACGCGTACAGGCCGCCCGCGTCGAGTGAAATCCACGGCCCCAACGGCGAGCCGGCGAGGCCGCCCGCCCCGTACGTATTTAGGATAGAAGTAGTAGCTAAAAAAATTGTAATGAGTTCTTTTTAATGAAAAAAATTATTTATGTCTATGACACGCGGGCCAGGGGCGGACAAGGGGCGGACGCGAGCGACCAGCCTTTCGCGTCCGCGGCCACGCAAACCCGGCCCAGATTTGGGCTGGGTTTACGTCGATCCGAACGCCGCGGGCATCCATTTAAGGGATGGGTCCGCGCACTGGGCCGGGTTTTTGTCCGGCTGGACCCATCCGGACGCGCGGGCAGTGGTGGAGCCAGCTATCTGGCAAGCTATGGCCTTTGCCACACCTAAATTCCTATATTTTGCATAGTATGTATCCATAATTGTACATAAATTACTTAATTTTGCTTAGTACATGGTCATTGCGCCACACCTAAATTTTAATTCTACCTCCGCTACTGCGCGCGGGCGCGGGATGAGTCGCCCCGTTGGAGATGCCCTTACTACTACACCACACTACCAGCGGCTGAGATGTTTAGTTGCCTCCTTGATCCAAAGATGGCTTATTCCAAAATTCGTGCATAAGGGTAAGGAACTTTGGGAAGGTTATGACTTATGGAAGCAACACCGACTTGGGGAGGACTTCTCGTACATGTCATGTGTATGATCTCTGCTTCTTCGCTTTGTCCCTGAAGTCAGCCAGCATCCCCAGCAGCAGCAACATCAGATACTTCTTGGCTCCTTATTAATATACCAAGATTGATAGGCAAGAAACTAGAACAATAACAAAACGGAAATGCACTTTTGATCTCAGGTGCATATGCTCCTTTCACCTAGAAAATGTATTATTCCACTAACATTGGGAGTAAATTACTAGAAAGTACATTATGAGCACTTGAACTAATTAATGGAGTAAATAAATTATTAGTAGATCAAGCACATGAATCATTGAATTATTTTTGGATGTACTGGGTACAGTGCGCGCCGCAGCATAATGCCGCAAAGGCCACCGTCAGCCTCACGACCGCGCTTGATGCGCATGTAGCCCCTTTCTCCCCAAGACTCCCCCCATGAGTTCTTGACCACCCAATACTTGACGCTGGGATAGTTGGCATCATCACTTGGTGTTGTGCCGTAGCCCACAAGCAGGACTTGGTGGCCGTCCTTACCCTTGCAGGGGCCTCTGAAGATGCCACCACTGTAGCGCTTGAACCAGGTGGTGTTGAGTCCCACAATAGGAACCACGACGGGCCGTTGGGACACCGCGTCCATGAGCATCTTCTCGTTACGTTCATGCACATATTTATAGCTCTTGATGTACATGACGGGAGATCCCAGGGGAGTGATGCAGTGCGACCCATTTCCCACATACGGGTATTGCTCCGAGGAATGGATGCCATGCTTTTCGATGACGTATTCGAAGGCCTTGAAAGCCGAGCTGCCATTGCAACCATTGTTCCCGGAGCTGCAGTCAACTAGTTCTTGAATCGACAGGTTAGTGCGCTTCTTGTTCTTGATGAAGTGGATGCTCTCCATCGCCCCGGCGGCAGTAATGGCCCAGCAGCTTCTGCATTTCCCCTGTTTCTTCACGCTAGTGAGAACGCCATCCACGGTCCGCCAGTCGACGGTGAGTGGTAGTTTATCAGGGTAGTACTGGCTGGGCTGGTGAAGGTTGAGCATGATCCCGCCGCGGGGTTGGATCTCGAGGGGGGAGCAGTTGGAGAATGATTCGGCATACTCATCTTGTGTCATGTCAGCGAACAAGTTCAGATGATGTTTCACGTGTGCGCCACCCTCATTCAGCTTGTATACCGCGCGCGCCTCCTCCTTGAAGATGGCGAACCGCTTCTCCTTGTCGTTGGAGTCGCTATCGTGCCTGTAGAGTGCGTACCAGCGCTCATACAGGCCACGCATGCTCTCCTCCAAAGCAACATTCTCCGAGCTGACGTAGATTTTGTCCGCCACCGGCATGCTCGCCGTCGGGTTGCTCGACGTCGGTGTGCTCGCTGCTAGAGCCATTGCCACCAGTATGGCCACCATGCTGAGCAGAGGGATCAAGCATCTAGCCATTGAAACAATATACTATGTTATTGTCTGGATGGATTCTGGTGAAGTGAGAGTTCTATGGACATCCTATCCATCACCTTATATAAGAGAGCGCGAGACAACTACATGGTTGGGCGTGTCCTTTATTCTACCATAGCCTCAGGCTGGCAAGATTCAACCATATACCTAGCTAGCTCTGACTATCACAGTATATGTATAATAAGTAGTATCATTCATTATATGCATACGTAAAAGTTGATATATCACTAAAATTAATGACGATGAGAGAAATCATATTGGTATGAGAGGTAGATACCGTATAATAACACGTAGAAGTAGAAAAATAAATGTCAAATCGATCTTGTACACATATTTGCATTAAGATTTTACAAATCAATAAATATAAGAAGACTCTGATTGAACAACATGATACCATTCATTGTAGATGTAGTATCATACACTACTATCATATGAATGATACGGCTATATGATACTCTCATTGTGACTAATCTCGTAATGCATCTATTGTGTCACCACATCTGCGCATGGCAGTACGTGATGAAACAACATAATAAATGGGTGTTGCTATGGATAGATGTGTTTAGCATATGCATTTAATAAAACAATTATATTTGGTTATTAATAAAAACTAGCACAGGGCGCTCGCAAATGCGTAGTATCTATCTTCTTAAGTTATTTTATTTGCTCTTTAATTGTTTTAACTTTTCTCTTTAATTACTTATAACCATGTATATTCATAGTATATTTGAAGATAAGATTTTTCATAACCATGAAGGATATTATAGAAATAAATATCATAGCTGCAAGTAACATCTTCAATCGTATTTTACTTTTCATAAAAGTGATCTTTGTGATATTTCCTCGCTAATGATCATTTTCCTCATTTGTACGGGATACTTTAATCCACATTGAATTGAAGTTAGGTTGCTACCTATCTCGTAGTATTTAAATAAGTCATTTATGAAGTAGAGTAGGTTTTCGTTCCAAATTAGGTGTAATCTAGAGAATATTGTGTAAGATCATATTCTAGTCATATTGATCAAACATTTATCCTTACTCATGCTTTTTTTGGTAGTAAAGAACATGTTTTCCTTTATATTGAGTTTTAATAATAATATACACTTCTCTCGTGTGCAAGTGCATGACTAATTATCTACCGTGGAGACTCCTTGCACCTCTAAATCTATATCTTTCATATGAAAATAACTATGCTAATTGGTTATGGATCACAACCAAATTGCAAAACAATCATATAGTTTACCTTGTGAAATATTAACTTGTAAAAAGCAAAAAATATTGCACGTCCCATCATATCTTGTGTACCAAGATATCATTATGATTACTCGTTTAGAATTATGATGATCTATTTGGTGTGACCTCATTTGGATGTGGATATGAAATCATTGTGGTCTACTAATAAAGAAGGTCCACGCGATTAATGTTCCTATGATATATTTTTGCGAGAAATTTAGTGTATGGATTCTTGCAATATAATTAAAATTTTATGATACTTAATTAAGGAGATATATTTATTAGGATCAACTACAAAGAATGTCATATATATATTAGGACTAGTGAAAGTGAGATCTCGTAGTAAGTAGATGCATTTCATGCATGCAAAAAAACTAACATATCACTATAATTAATGATGGCAGATCATGGCGGTATCATATAGTAAGTATCATGCATTTCATGCATGCAAAATAGCTAACATATCACTATAATTAATGATGAGAGATCATGGTGGTATCATAGGTAGATATGGAGAACCGTATCTTACCACGTAAAATTGGAAAAAACTAGTGTCAAATAGATATTATACATAATTTTGCATTGAAATTCTACATAACATAATAATAATAATAATCCCATGATACCATATCTTTCTATTCTTAATAGGTGATCCTATTTCTCTTCACATGCAGCCTATCCACATCATCAAGCATCTCTGACTAATCATAACTTGCCATGCCATTTAAGCCTCCCACATCATCTCCACCACGTCATCCACCGCAACACATCAAAATATCTTTTATCTCTAATAAATAGGACTCCTCACTATCTCATTTTCCAGCTTTCTCCTGCTTCCACGTCATGGCTTATTATTCCATATCCTCACCCGTCGCTGGTCGTTGTGTGCATGTCTGGCATTTTCTCTAAATGGGCTGCGCGAGGCTTCTTCGTACGTGTGGCCTGGCGTCCTAATTGGCTGGAGGCGACTCGCTTTGCTCGCTCTCCCTTCGTACCGTACAAAATATCTTGGCCGCCGTTCGTCTTCCCTGAGGTTGCTCTCCACCTCCGCCGGTTCCTATGAATTCGGTCACAAATTTTCTCACTGCGACCTATGCCCTCCTCTCAACAAATGTTGGTGAAACCACCCCATGATGCCCATCAATATCAGCCATCATTTCCCTACAATTGCACAAGAAACTGGTAGGCTAAATTGATCCAAACCAGCCTCCACCTTTATAAAGCTCCCCGTCTTGACATGGACATCAAGGCGCGTCCGCCTGCCCGCATCCATCTCTGATAGTGCTCTCCACGTCCACGTCCGCTCCAGATTCTCCCTTTATTATTTATTTTATCCCCTCACTCATATTTCTCAATCTGATAAGGTTTATATCCTGCTGGAAAGCTGCTCGATGTTTTGCCTGCCCCGATCTGATTGGGATTTCAATGGATTCTTCATGGTACTTTGATTGGATTTCAGTCGATTCTAAGATGGTCGCTGAAGTAAGGGGGGTCATCTAAGTGTACGACCACGATGGGAAATAATACGTTGGTACAATTGTAAACAAGCTCTTATCTCTTGCAATTATTTTCTTACTTTACACTGAATCAGCCCATGGATCTTCCATTTTGTAACTCTTGCTGGTATTTTGGCTTGGTAAGCGTTTATAGGTAAGTCGATTCTCCTTTTGAAAAATGTCAATTTGATCTGCAGAGTTGCCAACTATTTGCACATTCATATTTCTCTCTTTTATATGCAGTGCATTGTGTTGCAACCAGTACCAACAACCCGAATGGTAAACATTTGACAACTTTCATCCGACCAGCTACACATGCCTTTACCAAGTTGCCTTCTTGTGGTCTCAGTTCACAACCGAGATAGATTTTCAAAGTGATGTGTAAGTGGTTTTACAAGTGTGATGATCTTATCAATGATAGTTCTGAAAAAGAGAGATATGCTTCAGAAGAAATTTCATTTAGTTATATCCATCTTCTATTCATTGAAAATTGTGCATTGTAATGTTCCACCGAATTTGGAATTATATACATGCCATCCTTTCCTACGGTTTGAATTTTGCAATAATTAGAGGTAAAAAAATACATGCTACGAATGCAAAAAAAAACATTTCTTTTACGCTTTTCCCTCTCTTTATTGTGCACCTCTCTCTAAGGTCTTTGTCACACTCTATAGTTATGTTCTAATTATGCTCCTCTACTGCAGTTTATAGAACTTTGGTTGGTAATGTGCTTTGGCATTCGTGAGCTTTGGTGTGTGCAGAATACAAGTATGTTTGTTATTCAGGCTAAATAACCCGCTGCCAATTAAAACATAAGTAAAGTAACCAATACTTATTATATGCTAGAAAATTTGCCTCAGATAATTCTTAGGTAAACGCCCATTTGGAAGCTGTTGTAGTAACCCCTTACCGAATTCAAGGCACAAAGCATACCTCTTTATAACAACAAGAATCCATTTTCTTTGTCGGGAGCAAAATCCAGATACAACTTTTGAACCACAAGATTCTACTATTTGTGAAGCAAGGCCACAACCATACATTCCTATTAGTATTTCACATTGCTATTTTCATATACATTTCTCTCTATCCATGCAGTACTTCCATCATCAGCTAATCGCCAAATAGAAGCCTGCAAGATATATACCAAGACAATACAAAAACTCAAATATACGAATAGACCATTGCATCTAACTTTACAAGAGGGGAATCTTCACGTGCTGACATGACAATCATACTTTATTTTAAACGACATGACAATCATACTTGGATCAGATCATACGTTCTTCACAACTGAATACATATGGAAAGACATGTGAGAGCCATCCTTTCTGGTGACAAACAAATTTTCAAAGACACTTCATTCATCAAGTTGTCAGATCATGTAATGAACTTTTTGTAAATGAATTGTTCTACTTTACATCAAAGTTTTCATAAAGCTATATATAAATATTTTTATTTGTACATTGCTAAAAAAATTCCGCCGCAACGCGCGGGGTATCATCTAGTATTACTATATGGTACTACCAACTTTTACAAGCCTAAGACGAGTCTGATTTTGAATATATATTTGTCTTCCGGCCATACCATGTCTTTAAATATACAATAACTTTGCAACAAATTTCATTATACTACCTTCATAGTGGTTTATAAGTTTGCATGTGTGATGCATGTAAAATACATACATGAATATGTAGTTTATTGCCCTATATTATAACATATTTGTATCATATGTGTAGTTATTATCAACGGATGAAGCCCGGTGATCACATGTATACGTGAGCACGCGGTTTCTACCCGACACGTGTCTAACACCGGCGCTGAAGAGGAAAGGCGCGGGCGCATCGGAGCTGTGGTTAGGAGACGACCTTCTCGATCTAGACTCATGTCTCGCCCGATCGATGGAGGGAAGGTTCGATTCCGGGTCGTAGGGTGCTCGGGTGTCGACCTCCGCCCCTCCTCTGGAGCAGGTTCTCATGCCGGCACGACAGAGGTAGCGGGAGGGCCGCGCGCGTAAGGAGGTGGTCCGCCCCTATCTTCACCTAGGCGGCTTGAGCCTGACCGCTGGAGGCGCTGGTTCACCTCTTCATGGCCGTACGGGAGAGATGCAGGGGCGATGGTGAGGTGTGGCCGCTCTGCTCCGACTCCGGCCGGCTCGATCTGGAGCGCCGCCCTGATTCCCCGAACTCTGGTTGACTAATTTCTCTCGATTCGGCACGCTGCTCTCTCTAATTCCAGCGGCAGGGCTGCTTGATTCAGCTCGTGCTAGGGAAGGTCGAGGGCGTCAATTCCGCGTCACGCACTACATGGCTGACGAATTGAAGAATCATGGCCATGACTGAATTCCGCTCGTGAAAGAAGACTCGCGATGTGGAGCGGCCCAAGGCTCGGAAGACTCCAGTTTCTCTTCTTCAGGTAATTTCTTCACAATTAACCTATGGTTGTTCTTTATTTCTTGGAGGTGTAAAAAGAGACTAGTTCCTTTTTTATATTCACTCTGCCTCTACTTGTTTTTCGAATCAGAAGTTCGTGGAAGAAGAAATTCCGGATGGAAGATCTCGCAGGCAGCCGCACTGCCGGGTCAAAGAAGCCGCATCCAGCTACGATCCTATGCCATCTAGAAACTTGTGTGGATTGGCCTTTATAAGCTGATTCGTGGTGTTGTTTGTCGTGCTTTGTATTGTAGAACAAACTCGATTCGTTCTTCATCTGTTAGACAACCGATTTATTAGTGCTGGAGATTTTATTTATTACCACATGGATACAGGAGATACTAATTAGCTTTATTCAGCTGATTTCGCTAGGGGAGCTTTCGTTCTGAGTTGCGGTGATTATAGTTTTATTATGTGTTTCTTCTTTTTGGCTTTGAAGTTAAAGTCGGAGGCCAGTGGTGCCTCATATCTTATTGGATGTTAGTTGTTATTCTACTACTAACATCCAATAAGAACAAAAAAAAGTTGCTATTCTGTTAATAGCGTTGCGTTTTCCAGACCATTTTGCAACCAGAACCTCATGTCTGTAAGATACTAAGAACAGCTGTTGCTGCAAGTAAAGCTGAATTTAGCTTCCAAACTGAAAATTTGGGAGGGTTTTAATTCATGTGCAGCTGTGGAAGAATTTGTTTATCTTCTTGACTCCACTTCCTCTTCTCTTCTTGGTGTCGCCCGTGGATCCAGAGCAGCCCAGCCAAACGAGATTCGCGGCAGCTCCATGGTCACGTGGATTAGACAACTGGCAGAAAAGTAGATTCCAAGATAGAAAAGTTGATTTCACGCCGTGGTCAAAAGGCTGGGAAATAGAGGGGTGGTGCGGCCCCCACCTAGGCTGCGCTACCTACCCTCGTTTCCACACCGTTGCTCAGATGTTTTAGATTCCACCGCTATCCTCTGTATTCACCTAAAACATTATATAAAAAAGGTCCCTGATACGATCTCAGAACATATAGAGGCGGATATTGAAAACAAGAAACAGAGAGCCAGAAGGTTCCGCTGGAAGGAGTTCGGAGGGGCCGGGGAACCGCTATTGGAATCTCCTTTGGTGGACTCCACCCCCTCTAGCGTGGTCATCATCAATACCTCCGGAAAGATCCTCCATCTACTTCTTTTGATCTCTTGGCAAACATGATGTGTGATCCAGTCTATTGGTTTCTCATGATCTATTGTATCTCTATGTCTATGTTTAAGTAGTGATTTGTCTATGGCAATTGTGAAATAGCTTGTTGTTGGTTGCATACAAGTATATGTTATCTTCTATGGGGATCTTATGTAGTGATATATGAGTTCACACATATGTTGGGGGATGCATAAAGTTGTTATCGTTGCATGATAATAGGAGGAGGGATAGCCGGAGCTTGACATAAACCGTGTCCCAAGTCATAAATATGCATGCTATATTAATTCATTGTTAACCAATTGGAGGTATAATTATGTGGACCTTGAAACTTACAATGATGGTTGGACTTTATGTCTTAATATCTCCCTAGTTTGCTCGGAAATGGCCCCGAAAATGGCCTAGTATGTGTTTGCCACACATTCTCATACCTAAAGGCATGCTTGCCCTTATTACCACTAGATTGGTCTTTTGTTGTCATCCGAATAAGCATGGCACAACGGTTTAACTCCACCACGCTTAATGCTGGGCTCTTGACACTATAAAGTTCTTATATAAAGCATCATTGCCAAAGCCACGATCTAGTCTTGCCTTTCTTCACATTCGATACATCCGGCTGCCTATTATCCCATGTGAAAGGTAAACCTAACCAGCCAAGATCAGTCAAACTGCAATCTAGCATTCTGAAACGCCCGCACCTAAGAGTCTAGGCGGTCAGTAACACTGAAGTGCTCACTTGCGAACATTGTTTCATTGTAGTGGCATGCACACAACCATGGATAATCTAGTGAATGAGATAGCCGCTTTAGCAACATCCAACTAAAATATCTATTTTCCTTCTTGGGTTCACCATAGAAACCAGTGAAGTGTCATGTTCTCTAATCATCACTCATAGCCTTGATCGACACATCCATATGGTTTAAATTGAAACTTCTCAAACTACCACATTTGTCATCCAAAATAGCCCAATGCCACCACTGAGCCCCTCACTATCAATTGCAAAACTCCCTCCAAAGCCCAGAGAGTTCGGCAACTTTTCTACTCTTTTACCTCCAATCTTCGTTTCCATCATGTAGAGAAGAGTGGATGCTTCCCGCTTCACAGCATTGCGAAGCTCTCTAACTGCCAGATGGTTCCCAAGCCCCCGACAGTTATAGCATATGCAACTCATTGGTCCAGGCGGGGTTGGTTCTCTGCCGCCGCCAAATTATCGGAATCAGATTGCTTTGCTTCATCACCCCCAGTGCCCTTCGATCTCTTAATTTGCTGTGACACTAACACTAGACCCTTTGCTTGGAGAATTAACTAAATGATTTCCTTTTTGCCCCATAAGATCATCTTCAAACATCACTACATCATTAGGTCCTTTGATCACTGGGAAATCAATATCCTTTGGCACTTTAGGAGTCTCCCTCCTCATGTACACTTTTTTTATTCAACTCACGGTCGCCTCCCATGGCCCTGAAGTTGCAATTCGAGACCACATTTTTCACATGGCTTGTAGAGGGATCATACAGGCGGTTTGGAAAATTCCCATTACCATTAACAACTCCATCACGTTAGACATTAGATTCACCCTCTCGATTTTGAGGATACTTCTTACAATCATCTCTATTCTTTGTTTGATGCCATTGTGTTTCCTGATTCCAGGGCTCCTGATAGCGCAACGAAGCATCATACTACAATTCACCTTCCTCGTCCCTTTCAGCAGGTGTCGGACAAAAGGATTCAGAGTGTCCAACACACCCACATGAGAAACCAAAATACGGTAGACGCTCATATTTAATTGGGTACCAGTCTACCGTCTTTCTTTTCCTGGATTCGATCGGGAAACCCCTCACAACCCTGGCATGCAGACTCTGTCCCCAACCAGAACTAGATCCATTGCCGCGTAAATCAAGACTGATAAAATCACCCACCTGGCATGCAATAGATTTTCCCCTCACTTCGTTCATCGTGTTGAAAGGAAGATCATCGCATCTCAACCATATCCGCAGCCGCTTGAACTTGGTCTCTGATGGTTTCATGCTCATATCAAAGTCATCCAGAACAACCACATGTTTTGAGACTGTCCATGGTGCTCTCTCCCAGATGCGCTTCCGATCTCTCTCGTTATCCATACTTGCTAAGAAAACGTTGTCACCTTTAGCACTAAAGGTCAGACCCCTAGGGTTGCCCCATTGCGCTACAAAGCACTGTGTCTAGATATGAAACTTTTTGCTACCTTGCCCACAACTGCAAACTTCAATGGAGTCTCTAGCTACATCATCCTTCTCATCCTCCATCCCTAAACCTTTTTCTCCTTGGCTGTGAGTCCAAGTTTAGCGAGTTTTTCCGTGACCATGAAGATCACTTTTCCCCCGCCACCATCTGCACCCATGCTCGCATCAGCCTACGTCTGCTCCTCTACCATTGCAGATCCAGCACACGAGAATCGATCCAAACATGGTGTAGATCACCCCGAGACACTGTGAAGGATCCGATCGCCTCATGCGCCACCCGAGCCCCTAGCCCTAAGAAAACGGTTCGGGCTTTTCTTTATAGTACATCCCGATGCCTCCCAACTCCAAATTTCATCCTATGAAATCGGCCAGTTTGTCTATGCGTTCCCGCTGGAACTTCATTTCTCAGCGAGAGTCTGCAACCTTCTCACTCACAGGAAACAAAGAGCTGAAACACTCGAACATCCTGGTATGCCTACACGTGCGTGTGGGTGTGTTGTGACTAGAATGGAGGGGCATCCAGGTGCCTTTTAAAGGTGTGCATGAGTTTGTAGATACGCACGATACAAGCATCTAATTATGCACAACGGTACCTGACTATTGCCACAAAATTTATTGGCAGTACCAACTCGATCAGAAGCCTTTTGCACTTCTGTGATACGCGGCCTATATTTGGAACAGAAGACGGCAACTGGAAAACAGAAAACCAAGCCAAGTCCCAACTGATACAAACACATGCACATGATCGTTTTGAGCATTCCTAGTTTGAATCATGACTATCAACACCGACTAACTTGTGAGGATATAAATACAGCTACATATGCAAGTTCACGTTTAGATTGTGTGTCTATACAGCTACATATGCAAGTTCACGTTTAGATTGTGTGTCTATACACTGAGAATGGAAGTGTTGCAAGTTCAGTCACCCTTCCCCATATTTACAGCTGCACCACATGACACAAAGCCAATAAGTGAATGTTCTTATGATTGAGTATTTACAACTTTACATCATGCATCGACTTCGAGAAAAAAAAGTTCTGTTCCACTCGAACTCAACTAGCCTGCAGTTGTGTTAGCATCTCAGTCCAGCAACATGTGTTGGTGCCGAGGCGAGCAACGAGCTTTTCACGGTGCCTCAGAGTAAAGAGCTCACCCCCAAACACCACCTTGTGGACACTGGACACTAGATAACTTCCTATGGATCCTACAAGGTCTTGTGGATTTGTTTGTAATAGTTAACCTAAGCTGCTCAGTGCTCAGAGAAGAAAAAAAACAGGTTAATCGAACATTACACCGATTGGGACTATTTTTTTTTTAGATTGGGACTATTCTTAACCTAAGTTGCCCACAGAAGACCCAAAAAAAAACATATCAGTTGAACATTGCACCGAATTGGGACTAATTCTCCAAAGAGTATTTAAGAGGTTTGTGTGAACGTGAGAATTGACATAGAAACAAGATGAAAATTACCCGAACATGACAACATTGGCTCCAGCTCTAATTTTAGTCAGTCCATCCATTTAGACCATTCGAACATGTGACCCATGTTCCAGCTGAGATCCTTCACAATATTAATAAACCTCATCCAAATTGTTCTAAATCATGGCACACAACTTAACCACTTGAAAAAATAAGAAAAAAGATGGGGTGGCCGAACCAATGTGAAGCTACAAGACCTGCCGATGGATGCCACAGTTGTGAGCAATACAGATCACTACAATAACAATGTATGTGTGCGTGTTTGTGTGTGTGTGTGTGTCGCGAGTGGAGATGTGCCGGGTATATAGGTGTTGGATGCAATTATAGGCAACCTAGTGACAGAGGGAGTTGGAGGGACATATATTGGCTGCAAGTGGCACCGATTCGGAAGATCTCCAAATTAACTTATGTAGTGGTGGTTGACGTGGTCAGCGGAATTAATGGGCGAAGTAACAATGCTACACTTACGGGCTGGTTTTACGAGATCTTTAGTTACGGGCATAGGATGAAGATCGTGGAGGATTTCACTTCTTAAAATCGAGGAAAATTTTCTGCACCAACTGAACGGCTCCAGGTCATGCCGTAAAACTTTTCCATAGGAAAGTCTCCGTAAGTGTAGCATTTTTGTGGGCGAAGTGTGTCATTGTGTTTCAGATCATGAAGATCCATGCTGGCATTTTGTGAGATGGTGATTGCACTCGTTATGCCCTTATTTCTTGGCAACGGGAGTTAACATCAATTTGGACGCTAATACTCCTAACAACCAATAACAACCAATGTCCTATAAACATGCTTAGAAGATTAGTGGATGAGTATTGAGAAACCATGCACAGGTCATGGCGTCGCGGGTTACAGTGTCCGGGCGGGCACACATCTCAGCTATTTTTATGTTTTTGCGTGATCTTGTGTACAATGTGCAGTTTGAATATTTAACCTATGGTTTTTCAAAAAAAAAATGTTGGTGAATGCAGTTTGTTATCCTCCAGTGCATCTGGTGGATCTTATTTTCACTAGGTTTGGGGTAGCCTTTTTTTTTTTTGAAGAGTACCCAGAAGCTTCAATTCATTCGGTGGATACAGATTACACGGAGAGGTCTCAGAGAACCTGAAATTACAACCAAGCCCTCTTTTTTTCTACAAAGGACCTTGACATGAAAAATAAAATGTGATTGAGTCCTTCTCCACCATCGGTGCTTGACCTCGATGCCGAAGCCGTCAACCATGCTGCCGGGGATGGAACCACTTGGGGAAAGGTTGCCGATGAACGCGGCGGTGAGGCGGATGAAGATCCTCCGCATTGGCTCACTGGCCTGGAGGAAGAAGAGCCCCAGGAGTAGGGAGCTCCGCGGTGTGAAGGGGCCCCTTTGGCCGGTTGGAGCAGCGGCGCCATGAAGCCGATGCAGAGTTCCTTCGCCAGAAGAAGCTTCAAAGATCCCCAGAACTCGAGATCTAGCCGCCGTCGAGCTCTGGCCTCCACCATGGCGGCCAGATTCGACAAAATCGGATCGAAATCGAGCTCCACCGAGCTTATTGGTTGGAGGTGTAGAAGAGATCTCCTCCGCTGCTTTTGCCTCTGACCACCGGAGCAGCATAGAGACGAGAAACGCCGCCACTGGCCAGCCCGAGCTGCTCGCTAGCTCCGGCCACCCAATCCTCCAGACACACGACATCTCGCCGGACCGGGAAACAGCCATACAAACTAGAAGAAAACCTAAGGTACTATGTACAGGAGGCCGGCCTCCTCTCCCTCGTCGCCTCCGGCCGGCAGAGCCGCTGGAGAGGAGAGGGAGAGGAGCTGGTGAGGTCTCAACGATTCTCAAGGTAAGGGTGAGAGAGGGGAGGGGGAGAATGAGCGGGGGTAGCCTGTTAGAGTTGTGCTAAGTACTACTACCTCCATCCCAAGGCTTAAGGCCTATATTTTTTTCAGAAAGTGAAACGAAGTAAAGTTTGACCAAACTTTTAGAAGAATTTATGAACAAATATGATATTTTATAGGTACCATATGAAAATATATTTTATCTATCTAATGATATTGATTTTGTACTTTTCATGTTAATGATTTTTGATAAAAACTTAGTCAAACATAACATAGTTTGACTTTCTAAAAAAAATTATAGGCCTCAATCCTTCGAATGGAGGTAGTACTGTCGATCGTAGTGTGTTATCCTCCCATGCATCCTTTAGTATCTCGGTGGAATGAAGGCTGATGCGATGAGTGCTTGAGTATTGAGAAACCATGCACATGTCATGGCGTCCCGGGTTACAGTGTCCGGGCGGGCACACATCTCAGCTCTTTTTTATGTTTTTACGTGATCTTGTGTACAAAGTGCATTTTGAATATTTAATCTATCGTTTTTCAAAAAACAAATGTTGGTGAATGCAAAATTTTATAGCGAACCAAGCAAGCCCACATACTGCTTTTCTAGTTCAAAATAAGCTACATTTCTACATTGATGTGACATTTGAGACGTAAGTTCATTTGACATCTAGTATCTTTTGCAGTGCATATATAATACCAAAAAAAAAGTTAGAAGCTCTAGACAATACTTCTTGAGCATGATCGAGTTTAGAGCAACTCTAACAGAGCCCGAAAAAACGTAAACTGAAAACGCCGAGTTCGGTGCACCGAAAACGCGAGTTCTGTCAAAATTCGCAGTGGCGCAGAATAAAAACCATATAATTGGAACTGAAAAGAGGAATTCGAAATGGCACGGGTAAAATTTAGCGATGATCATGGTTCTAGATGACATAGATGCTCCGATTGAGCTTACATAGGTACATAGTTCTTGAAATTGAAAATGTAATTACTGATACACCGGCAAGCGCAACCTAGCTAAGCAAAATGCGGCCTATATGACCTATGGCGCGCGGCGGTGCCGGTGCTGGCGGAGATGGTCGGCGGCGTGGAAGATCTTCACGCGTCATCCTTGTCAAGCTCGACTATTTCGAGCTTGACGCGGGCTTCCCGGCGGGCCGCCTCGTACTCCCTGACCTGGCGGACGGCGTCGGCTTCCTCCCGGCGGAAGCGCGCCCGAGCTTCCGCGTCGCTGATCGCCTTCGCCTGAGCGAGGACGGCGTCCTCCTCGTCGCTGCCGTGGACGTAGTCCCCGGCGGAGATGGTCGGCGAGCGCGCGGGGACGAGGTCGTCCTCCTCCTCGCTCTCCGCCGCGGGCAGCCGCGGTGCGCGGCTCGACTGGCCGGAGGAGGAGCCATCGCCGGCGGGGCCGTAGCGAGCGAGCTTCCCTGGGGGCGTGAGCCCCCAGTTCGTCCACCGGCGAGCGCTCCTCTTCCGAGCGCCCTCGCTCTTGTTCCACTTCCGCCGCTCCGCGTCGGTGCGGAAGACAGGCGGATGCGGCGGTGAGTCGTCGCCGCCTAATCCCGCGGCACGGCCGCCGGAGCCTCCACGGGAAGCCATCGCGTGGCGGCGGGCTTCGGATCGGTGGCTCGGGCTACGTGGATTGCTCGTCGGAGCTGGCGACTAGCGGCGGCGGAGGGAGAGGAACAGCGGAGGGGAGCAGGGTTTGCGAACCGAACTCCCCTCCGCGAACCCTTTTAATACGGGGCGGCCGCTCGATTTCTCGGGCCCCTGAACTTCGTTTACGGGCCGGCCCATGTTTTCAGGCTCTGTTCTGCGCACGTTTCGGCCCGAACCCGTGAAACCGCCGGAAAAGTTCAGTTCCGGTGGCTTTTACATGCTCTGTTAGAGATGCTCTTAAAATGGTGTCTAAAGGTATACGCCCAAAGGGTCATTATTGTTGTGAACGGGAGGGGGTACGTACATAGTGCCACGCAGCCAAAATCGCCATGTAAAATATCCTAGAAGCTTTATCTGAGATGGTTGTGATAGCAAGAGGGTGCATTACAGCTTAAAAAGGAGAGGGCGGAATACGGACTTGACAGTGTTGAATATGCATTTTTCGATCTGTTCACATGTATATATTTACGACAAATATGTCCCTGCTCGAGGTGTTACTCCAGTACCACATGGCATTCACTATCTAGGCGCATATGACAACAGAGTGAACTATAATGCTTTGGTGATGCATATGTCGAGTGGAATATTCAATAACATTCGAGGCAAAAAGTCTGTGCATATCCATGCCTCCTAACTACAAAGTAATCGGCCTGTTAGTCAATGCATTCCCGCTGGAACTTCATTTCTTGGCGACTGCAACCTTCTTACTCACACAAAACAAACTGAGCAAACAGTTGAAACACTCAAAACATCCAGGTATGCCTGCGCATGCGTGTGGGTGTGTTGTGACTAGAATGGAGGGGCATTGGGGTGCCTTTTAAAGGTGTGCATGAGTTTGTAGATACGTGTACAATCAAGTTGGGTCATCAGTATATCTATCATCTTTATGCGCACCAGTACCTGACTATTGCCACAAAATTTATTGGCAGTACCAACTCAAAAGTCCTTTTGCACTTCTGTAATACCCTATATTTGACACAAAGGACCGTAATTGGAAAACAGAAGATAAAGCCAAGTCTAGCTGATACAAACAAGATGCACATGATCTTTTTGAGCATTCGTAGTTTGAATCCAAGTTATCAACACTCACTAACTAGTGAGGATATAAATCCATATAAATACGGCTGCATTCGAAGTTTGTGTTTACATTGTGCATCTTTACACTGAGAAAGGAATCGTTGCAAGTTCAGTCACCCTTCCCCGTATTTACAGCTGCACCACAAGACACAAAGCCAATAAGCAAATGCTCTTATGGTTGAGTATTTACAACTTCACATCATGCATCAACTTTGATGAAAGTTTCCGCTTCATTCGTACTCAACTATCCTGCAGCTGAGTTAGCGTCTCCATCCAGCAACATGTGTTGGTGCCAAGGCCAGCAATGAGCTTTTCATGTGCCTCAGAGTAACAAACGGATGCATCCTGTGGACACGAAATCACATCCTATGGATCCTCAACTTTAGGCACCAGTTCTGGTCTTGTGGATTTGTCCGTGGTAGGTAACCTAAGCTGCTCACACAAGACCCAAAAGAAACAGATAAGTTGGACATTGCACTGATTGTGACTATCAACTATCTTCAGGGAGTAGCATCCTGTCTGAGTCTGACACCCACGAAGTTGGGTAGTAATGCAATAAGTCTACCACATAGAACTAGAAGCAAGATGAAATATATGCCAAACATGACTTCATTTGGAACAACAGGTAAATGAGCATTAGCAAAGGGAGACAGAAAAAAGCCACATCAACTACTACTGACCTTGGACCTCCTCGTGCTCAGTGGTACAGGATTCTTCTTCAATGGCTTATAAGCAAATGTCTCGATCACTGGTGGGGGTGACATGGGCTTAACAGCACCTCTCTGATTACTTGCGACCTTGATGTGTAAACATAAAACAGCATTTTCTTTTGTTAGTCATCTATATGTTGTTCATTAGCTTAGTATGTCAAAAATATGACTGAAGGGATACATGCATCGAAAGGAAAACCAGGTACCGGTTCAAGCTTGACATCACTCAAGGGTTCATGCTTGACATCACTCAAGGGTCCATGCTTGATATCCAAACGATCAGCAAACAAGAGCACCTTTGTTTGAAAGAGATGACAATTAGATTGATATGGAAATAGTACTAAATCAGAAGATGCATCAAAATGCAACGTACCTCGTTTAATGATTGTAGATTTGAAGCATCAGTTGCAAGAACTTGTGCTCCGAGCACCGCCGCAGAAGCATTTTCACAAGGGCAGAAAGGGCATGTTATTGGCTTGTATACACATCCATCCTTCTCAGACCAAACACCAGAATGGTGAGCAGAACCTTCACCATAGAATTTTCGAAGGATCTCTTCGTTGAGTGAAGAAACATCACATACAATAACATTTACAGCAGCTGGTGGTGATGAGATGAGATCTTGTGCGAAGTCAACACTTGATAGTCCATATCTCAAAAGATATGTTAAGTAAACTTTCGAGGGCGATGACAATGAGGATGAAACAAGAAAGCCATCCTTCTGTAATCCAAGTGGTGTTTGGCATCTGGCGCAATAAATACGGAGTTTTTTTCCTGCGCATCTATTTGAGGAAAGCTCTACTGGCTTGGGACATCTTTCAAGCTTAATATTTTCACACCTGGACATTTTCATACTTCTACAACACAGCCCATCAGTACTCTTCAGATCTCCAGGCACCAACCTGACAGCAGAATCAGTATTGCAAATAGATGTGCTTGAAGGATTCAAAGGATTAGAATGCTCTGTAACAGTGCAACAGCTCATAGGAATATTAAGCCTTCTCCTTTTCTGATGGTGAGAATTTACGCTTTTGTTCACTGAAGATTCATCATCCAACTGATATCCTCTATCAGCTGTTCTTTCAGGAGTGCCCGCTGATGTGGACACACAGGAATGATTTCTATTCACTGTTGAGAGTGAAGCAGACACGTCTACGACCTGATCTTCATAATCATTCATCGCTGCAGAGGTATTTACCTCAGAATGATTGCTGGGACTAGCAACTGGATCATCTTCAGAAGTTACTTCCACAAGAGTAGGCTCTTGCGACCTGTCTTGTGATGGACTAAATATAGTTAACTTTTGATACCTGCAAGGGGATAGCAAGAGTAATTAAATAAAAAACTTAATTAAACATAAGCCTCAGGAACAAACATGTCAAAATGATGATAGATTACCGAGGAACAGAATCACAATTCTCTAAGTCAATAACATCGACTTCATAATCCCCCCCAATGTTTGCCTTGTGTTTTGAATTGTACTGAACTTTGTGGGACGGAAGGAGATGGCATGTTGTTGTTTGACTTCTGGGTATGGGGGAGCTTTTTTTCTTTGCCAAATCAGAAGATTTTGAAGAGATCTGCCATGCTTCTGGTGATGTATAAGACATACCATGATTTTTGGGGTCTGCTCCTGCCACAGCATCAATGTTTGAAACCTCAACACAATTGTGTTCCTTCTTTACCTTCTGATTAGTTTGCGGCACTGACTGCTTTGAGAAATTTGATTCTGGCAATGGCAGCTTTCTTTTACCACTGTGTGTTGTAAGTATAGCATCAATGTTGGAATCCTTGGCATTAATGTCTTCCTTCTTTACCTTTTGATTAGTTTGCGGTACTGACTGCTTTAAGAAATTTGATTCTGGCCAAGGCAGCTTCCTTTTATCACCATGCGATGTAAGTATATCAGCATCCAATTTAACCTTAGGGAACATGTCTTGATGTTTGATCTTTATATGTTCCTGAAGAGTTCACCATTTATTTCAGATGTCCATCCACAATTAGAAAATCAAATGCATAATAGTATCATTACCTCAGCCTTTTGAAAAAACTTGTTCAATTCAACCATCGTCTCCTGGAAGCTACTATAAAGCTTAATAGAATTCTTAAGCCACTTTGAAATGTGTACAAGGTTTCTCTCTTCCTGATATCGTTCATCTGTTACAAATAACAGTGATCATAAGTAATTATCAAGAACAGCTTACCACATCCATTGGTATACAAATCAATCAAATAGGAAAAATACAAGAATCAACATTCTGTCTGGCCATGCAAACAATTGGGAGAGTGCTGAGTAGCGTACCAATCAAAATTATGCCTCCATAGTCAAATTTATGCCGAATACATCGACCTAGAAAAAAAAAACTAATTAGTCATTTTCAATGTCTTCATTACAGCAACAGATTTGTGGGCACATCAACAGCTTAAGTATCATACCAGCAGCTTGATTCAGAGCACGAAATGCTTGATGACAGTACCATTCACTCCCACTCAACAGATTCTTTGATGATTTGTAGGAATCATTATATCTCTTTTTCAGCTTTACTTGGACATCATTTCTGATCCATGAATTAACATCAGAATAAACACAGCAAAAAAAACTGCACTTTTGTCTAGAAGAAAAAGATAGGTACTTACATATTTGGAAAAGGAATGCCAACAATGACCTAATGTCTTAGTCAAGAAAAATTGTGGGGTATCAAATACAGATGTAGCGAATGAAAACATTAAACAGTTAGCTATGAGAAATCATGCTGCTGTTCGTAGGGCAGAACTTCGACAATAAACTAGGGCATAGCAACGAAAATAAAGGATACCACAACCCTAGCGTTGTCATCAGAGAAGTCAATTCCTTCAGATACCTGAAACAGAAATCAGCAACGACAAAACATGAGCTTCTGACAGCTGGTACACACAGGCAGCACTAAGAATTTCAAATTGGCACTTATGCATGCATATGTAGAAATTCATTTGAAGTAGCATGCATATAAATGTCTACAATTAGCACCTTCCCACGACAAACTGCAAGAAAAGCAGCTCCTCCTTTAGCAGATTCCTGTTGGGTATTCTTTCTCACTCGATTCTTCACGATTTGTTTTGCACCACCTTTGCCTTTCTTAAGAGGAACCTTACCAATGATTGCGTTGTAGTATCCATTTAGGACAGGCTCGAGTTCCTCAGTGCTCCCTCTAGGCTCTGAAACAAATGAATCTTAGATAAGCAACAAGCAAGAAACTGAAATGTGAAGAGTGTCTTTTGAAATTTTGAAGTACAATAATCTTACCAACAAAAACTGGCTTTTGAGCATTCAATCGTGCCCACTGACCTGTCTGAGTCCAACGCCCTTTCAGTTTGTCCAACAACTTATAGCTAGGAAAGAACACTAGAGCACCACCAGGCACTATTCTGCATATTTCTTCTATTGAAGCTCCAAGTTCATCCTATATAAAAAAGATAGCATTTTATATGGAGAAAAGGTTTCATGGTAGCACATGCAAAAATGATCAACAGATTACCTGGAAAGAATATGCATCTGCAGTTTTATAGCTAGCATTCAACCGATGTGTTGTTGGGCCAGATGATAGTACACTTGCAAAAACCTGCATCATGGTACGACATTGACTGAGAAAAACTACAAACGGGGTATAAAAGATTTTTGGTGATATCTCCATGCAAGCACCGTATCTTATCCAGGTCATGAGTGAATTAAGGGTTAGAGGCTTAGAGCTCATCAAGCCAAAGCTTTTGCTGTCCAGTCCAGGACAGAAACTGTATTTCAAGTGATGAGAAATCAGAATCAGAACTAGCTTTACCATGATTCAAACTGGTTAGATAAGCTGGGACGTGCACAGTAAAATCATGCATATCAGTTAGCTCAAAAAGTTAAGCTTTTAAATAGTTTCAAATCCGGCAACTCTTTTCAATTTTAATTAGTTTGCCTTGCCATTTATTAGTATGCACAATTTTTTATGGACTACCAGTATTCGTATTAATCATAAGAGATTCATTGCTAGTCACTATCAGAAAAAACCTTGGGAATCTATCATAACGTTGTGACTAAATTTCCTGTTCCATTAGAGTGGAGAAAATGAACAAAAAATATTATTTACAGAAATAGGGAACTATGTTTCCGATTTTACCAGCTTACGGTGTGTGGAACAAAAAACAATCGTAAGTGGGGATAGGGGAAGCTAGCACAGTTCCACTTTCCTCAACTTCATATCCAGTAGTTAGTAAAAATGCATTGCCACTTGGCTGTGCTGGTATTTGTAGCACAGCCTATTTGCAAGAGACAGACCTGAGAATCAGCATCGATCACGTGAGGAGCTTCCATGCAAGCATCAAACTGTACACCAAGTTCAGACGCAAAGGAGCCCATTGGAGAGAGTGTGCTGCAGAGATGTGAAGTTAAGAGTCAGCTGTGTATTATCTGTTGGTATGATAATGTACAGAAACTCTTGATGGGCTATTTCAGAAGACTCTAGAAGTGTGTAATCTAATTATTTAGTTTCGGAACAATTATATAGGTGCTGACACAAGAAGGCACCTACAAGGTGCTGAAAAGCCTGTTCGATCGAGCATGTCCATAGGGTGAAAATGCTACCCTCGGCTAAACTCCAATTCACAAGAATCTGCCATACATACATTTACAATATTTCCTATTATACATGTTTTGCCGCCAGTCCGTACATACACTTACATTCTCTCATATGTATTATTTTCAATGTAATACTCACCATCTTATCAGGTATGTGGATTCATCGAAGCTGAAACTGCTAGAGTGAACTTAACCACTTTTCTAACATTTTGATGAGATGAGAACTGTGAACATGGATACTTACCCAGATGTCAATATTACTGATTGGGTTAGATCTGCAATATCTTGAAAGACAACAGCAGGATTGAGGCACCACAAACTCATCACACATCTTGGTTCAGTGGCAGAAATGCCTGCAAATGGTATGATTCCAAGGTTATATGATGAAACTAAAGGTGTTAGATGTTGGAAAAGAACTGGATCAGACTGTCAGCAACTTGAAAGTTGATCAGCCAACTAGATTTGTAATTACAAGAACATCTGAATCTGATGCATCAGGAAAAGTTTCAGGGAGTAACATTGCTACCTTCTCTCTTAACAAACCGTTGGAAAGCAAGCTGGTAATCATACATATGGCGCCCATTCCCAGCGAAAAAGTGGCTCAATGAGGAGAATAGACCTATAAAATTTGTACCGTATCATTAGGTCATAATACTGGAGATTAATGGGGGAAAAGGTGCTGCTTACTCTCAAGTGTCATAGCATGACGACCAGCTAAGTGATCTCCATCTGACTCAGTATCCGAAGCAGCCTTGACTGCCTAAAACAAGAAGGTGATATTAAGAATCAAGGTGTATGTTGAAAATCTTGACACATGCCACAGAAAGCAAATTTACAGAGAAAAGAAAAAGAGAAAATGTTCCACAGCTACATTAAACTAGCTGACATACTCTAGAGTAACTGCATTTTGAAACTTAAAGTAGGAAGCACCTTGGTTGCACAGTCTTGCAATAGTGGGAAGTATACAGGAGTAATACCGGCCCTCTGTAGTTCCTTCAGGGCATTTTCACCAGTCCAACTGAAGATTACAAAAGGTTAAATAAAGTGGATTCAAGAAAATGCTTATTTTTGTGTTTTGTTGCAAGCACGAAATTACTCTAGTGAAATGTACAGCTGGAAGTTAATTATGAAGATGGAATACAATGCTTTTCAAAAAACAGGTCAACGTACTAAAAATAAATAGACACTGCACAAAATTATACAACATTCTATTATGTACTTCATGAGTAGTTATATGGCCCTTGAACACTTACTATACCGTCTAATGACAGGAAACAAATGTCCAGGATGCCTTAGTATGTAATAGCATTCCATGTCCAAATAATTTGTACTAGCTCCACAGGGTCATAGAAGCAAGTAAGTAGCCACGTTTCAGTAGTCCATGAAGTCCTGACATCTCAACTTGAAGCGGACATGAATTAACTTCTAAAAGTCTGAGTAGCTCTTCCAACTTTACATATCACAGCAAATCCATGTCGATGCGACGACCCTGACACGATTCTTTGGTTTAAGCTTTCATGGCCCATGCAGCAACAATACAGGTGCATGCATGGGCATCAGGGCGATATGGATACAGGGATACGGCATTTTTTAAAACACTGATACAGGGATACTTTTGACTATGTTCAAATTGGTAACAGACTTATGTCTTAGCAGGAACAGCAGATCAAAGACACATGTTTTACTTTGATTTTCCTAATGCATGCAGCATCTCTTCTGAGCTGAGGAAGTAAGACTATCAATTATTACCTTACATGGATGGATTCACCACAACTGTCTTTTTTTAAGAAAATGACTTTGCACGATTAGCTACTAATCATACTCCACCATTCTCTACCTATGGTTTGTAATTAGAAACACGCAAACACGGTATAAATTCCTTGGGGGTCATTTACTAGTGCATATTTATTCCAAAAACCCAAGTTTGGTTTGGTCGTAGAGATGGAGAAGCGAAAAAAGAAACATGGAGTGTGATCATTTGCACTTTTTCCATTTAGGGATGGTAAATCTGGGGCAACTAAGAGAATATATTTTTACAATGCCAATCTTACCCCTAGTAAATCAACTATTGGAAAAGGTTGGTGCCTGTCTAACGATCCTAGACTACTAATACCTCATGATACTTCTTCAAGCACCATAAAACCGTGTATATTCACAAAAAGGCAGGTACATCTTTCAAGGGTAGGAATATGAGATGACATACATTAGGTAGATAAATCAGGTAAGAAGCAACACAAGGTTCCATAGTACATACAATGAAGCAGGATGTTCAAACTCGTTATCGCGTACATTGCCTTCCTGGTCAGTAATCCAATTTCTAAGCCCCTGCATCAGTACTAGAGCTTAATCCCTGAGACAAGTTAAGGAGGAAGAGTAGGGATATGAATTCTTATCATCTCATAAATGTACCTCAATGACATCATGCAAGGGCTGGTATATCATTGCAACAGCCTGATTAGTGGCCAAGCTTGCTAGTTCTCCATCCAAACCTTGATCACAGAAATTAATAAATTTAGCTTAACATGAGTTGCAACGGAAAGATATTTTTTTCTGAAACATAAGATTTAACAGAACAGTGATAATTATCTTACTGTCAAGTGATTCTGCATCAACATCAACACTTCCAGCCTCACGTGATATGTCTTCTATGTTGCTGCAAGGCAAGGATTTGAAATGGGTATAACAGCTGGAGTTTACCGTTTTGTTATTACAACTGCTCCGAAGAGACAATTTACTAATAGAAAAGGAACTACAAGAAATATATTACTAGCTTGAGTAACCACTGAAGTACATCTATCAATTCCAGGCACAGCTGATTGGCTGAAAAAGAATCATGAGTCTGGACTTACTGTGCTTCATCAAGAATAACAACTGAGCCACGGATATCAATGTCCATTGCTCTCCTGACAATTGGACTAATTAGGTAGTTGTATGGGCAGAAAACCAGTTGAGCTGCTTCTGCAAGGGTTTGTGCAGCAAAATATGGACATCCTGCAGATAACCAAAAAAAAAGGTGCCAGTAGAATAGATGTGAGCATTCAGCAGTGGCATCACATGTCCCTCAGGATTCAAGAGAAGACCATGTAACCAAACAGATAGACAGACCCTTGACTTGTTTTCCAACTCTAAGAAGATCCTCAATATCATGAACTTCATAGGAGCCACCGGTCTGAAGGGATGGGTGACGACTTAGTTTCTGTGCATTCCTGCCAGCACATTTCACTAATCGTATTAGTAAGTAGTCAGGGGAGGGGGGCTGTTCCAGGTTAAACATATGATTTTCCATGAGAGAAGATAGGAAAAGCTCACTTGAATTCTGGGCATCCCTGAACTTTGTCATCTAGGAGCTTCTTGCTGGCGAAGGATAAAAATATCCACTAAACGATTAGCAATGACGAACACAGAGTCCGAGGATTAAAAAAATGGTTCTTGAAAAGTTTACCAATTCTCATCGATTTGGTCAGACATGCACACGTTCTGGTTTACACAGTAGTGCTTCCTTGAGGCCTGCATTGTATGATTACTAACTGGTCAAACTACATGCCGTTTAACTTTAGTACAGGGGATTACAGCTACAAAACCAGCCACGAGTAGATAATGATTGAACAGATGTCTTGGTGTTTATTTGTGCCGCTGCTACTTAACATTGGTTGGATAATGCATTTCCTTTTTACTAAGTGACAAGTACCGACTAGTACATTGGGATTGGAACATTGGTTACCAAGATGGCCATGCGTGGCCGGTACGACGTCTTGCGGAGCTCCCGGACCACCTGGGTGATCTGCGAGTGCGTCCTCCTACAGATGTACAGACAGACAGCCAACCGAACAAGAAATTAGTCCAGATCTCTGAAAGGGGAATGCAAAAGTGAATCAATCGAGATTCGATTCGAGAGAATCAGCCAAGAAACCCTTCAATCAAGGTTGGTCAAATTAGGAGGAGCGCAGCGCAGATCTTACGTGGCGTAGTAGATGGTCGGCGCGTTCTTCTTCCTGGCTGGACACCAAGAATCGCAGCAGGGGAAATGAGTAACCAAGAACCGGCGCGAGAGAGGGGGAGCGAGAGAGAAAGGGGGCGTACCGGGAGTGGGCTGCTGCTGCTGCTGCTGGGTATCGTCGGCGACGAAGCCGCCGCCATGGAGGAAGGGGTCGGGGGCGGCGGCGGCGGGGGGCGCGCGGAGCGGGTAGTGGCGCTGCCAGGCGAGCGCGGAGCAGAGGAGGGAGAGCGACTTGCCGGTGCCGGTGGGCGACTCGAGGAGCGCGTGGGAGCGGCCCTGGCGGCGGGCGCGGTCGAGCGTGGTGATGACGCGGCCCATGAAGGCCAGCTGCGTGCCGTAGGGCTTGTAGGGGAACTCCACCGGCACGCCGCCCACCTGGTACACGCCGCCGCCGCCACGCGCGGGTGCGGGGGCGGGCGAGGACGCGGGCCACGGAGGGGCGAAGTCGTCGGCGGCGGCGGTCATGGCGTCGGCGGCGGCGGCTGTCGACGGCGGGTGGAATTGGGCGGGATTAATTGGGGGGAAATGAAATGGCACTCTCCAAAACTGATGCCGCGCCGCATCAGTCAAAATAGAATATCACGACGACGACCTGGTGGGCTGACGTTTCTTAAGCCCATGTTGACCTTGTGAGGCTGGGCCTTGTGATGTATGCTCCCCTCTAGGTTTGTTTCTTGTTCTCCGGTGGCGGCGAGCTGGCGACATGTCAAAAAAAAGCTGGCGACACGTCAAGAGTTTTGCGTCTACCTCTCACACATCACCTCCGCCATCGGAAATTACTCTCGGGGTTTGGTTTGGTGGTGTCTATACGTCCTTGTTGAGTGTGCAACCTTGAGTTTCTCGGAGACGGGAGGGGGGGTTGGTTGCTTCTCGGATGGCTCATCAAGGTGGATCCAGTGATGTTGCTAAAGGAAAATATGAGCAGGTGGAGATGAGAAGGATGGTTTCATCTGGGAAGAGGAAGTCTCATATGCGTAGGAAAGTTCCAAGTGGTCGACAATAGTTAAGGTTCACACGCCGAAGGGTTTTAGACCTAGTGCGTTGTATGGCGATATGCGGTCTGCATGGAACCCGCAAAAAAACATAATCTAGAGGGAAATCGCAGTTGCCTTGTTGGTCGGGATAAAGAAATGAATGTTGGCCATTGGTTGTTTCGCACCCAAGCTAATATAATCAGGGACGGAGCCAGCTTCCCAGCTTTAGGGGGGCAAAATTGAGTTGTAAACTTGATGAGGGGGCTAAGCCCCAATCATGGGGGTGGCTAATCCCCCCCCCCCCTCGTCCCCCTTATCTCTATCCATGAATCTAATGAAAGAGTGCGATGGGTTCTAAAACCCTAGACCCATTGTTCTCGAATCTCGATAGACTAGCAGTTTGGGCCCATGTATTGAAATTGCCAGACAGTTATTTGAAATAAGATTTAATAAAAGGCATGTGAAGGATTGTTGACCAGGTGGTTGAAGTGGATACTAGACTCCCGAAGAAAAATAACGACATGTGCATCAGTCAAATTATCACGACGAGAGAGAGAGAGAGAGAGAGAGAGAGATAGAGAGAGAGGGAGAGAGAGGGAGAGCGAGGGAGGGCAAGAGAGAGAGAGGGAGAGCGAGGGAGGGAGGGAGAGAGACAGAGAGAGAGAGAGAGAGAGAGAGAGAGAGAGAGAGAGGGAGCGAGAGGGAGAGAGGGAGAGCGAGAGGGAGAGAGAGAGCGAGGGAGAGGGAGAGGGAGAGAGAGGAAGAGCGAGGGGGAGAGAGAGAGAGAGAGAGAGAGAGAGAGAGAGAGAGAGAGAGAGTCCTTGTGGGCTGACGTTTCTTAGGCTTGTCAGACCATGTTGAGCTTGAGAGGTTGGGCCTTGTGATGTACGCTCCCCTATAGTTTTTTTTGTCCTTCAGCGGCACAAATGCGTTGAGTGTTTCTCATCTACCCCACCGGTTTCCTCTGCCATCAACAATTTCTGTGTTTGTGCGTGGTGTTGGCAAAGGAAAATATGAGGAGGGTGGAGTTTTGGCTCCCGGGCTCATATGAACCCGTTATCTGGACCACGAACTGCGACTCCGAGATTGAGGAAAGAGGGCGAATAACAGGGTGTACGGTTGGCAGTAAATAAAGAATACGAGTCTGGACGTACGTGGTATCGGTGGGACAGTCGCGATTAATGAATGGACCGACCAGGAAGAACACGGCTTAACAGACGGGCACGTTAGCAGAAGAGAAGATGGACTCGCGGTACAGGAACTACTCGGCGTCATAGACGACGGGTCCAGGTTTTGCACGACTCGGTGCCGTCGACCAGAAGCTCCACCAGATCTCGGAAGCCACAAGTTGAGCAAAGCGACCGACACCCAGAAAAAAGGCGGCGCGTGGGGCGGGCGAGGAAGCGGCGCAAGAGAATATCCGAGCGGTGGTAGGCGGGGAGACTAGAGCACCGACATCGACGCAGGGGAGAATCGACGAGATGGAGTTCCCTCTGTGTCCAGTGAGCAGGTACGCCCCATCTTCTTCCACTGATTTGGGTGCGTGCCTCATCTGAACCTGCGTGGATGTTGCAGCCTTCCTATCTACGAGGGCGTGTCTGAGACTGCAGCGGCCGGTACCGGGGCGAACGAGGAAGGGGAATGCAGCCATGTCGGCTCCGTGGAGCAAGACCAGTCCGTGATTGGAATCGTGCAAGCCATTGCAGGGCGTGGTGAAATAGACGCCGACGGTCAGGCGGAGTAAAAGTCGACAGGGAACATGGATCCACAATCTCCAGGCTGGACAAAAAGGTATGAGCACATATCCATTGCACATATAGTAGTGTCAGTAGGTTCAGTCCAAAAACTGATGTGGTGATGGTACAATCCAATAGTACTGACGTAGTTAACATTAGCGTAAGCACATAAGGAAATCAAGTTGAACCGAGGAACCAGTGGAATCAGTGGAGAAAATTAATAAACTGTGTCAGTGTAACATCCCAAATTTCAATAAAATGAACAAGAGAGAAATTCAAGAATCCCAAAAATTAGAGTTAACAAAAACTTTTTCTCATCATATAGGTTTATGCATGTAGATCACCTTATTGATTATTTTGAGTGTGCAATTGCCATGATGCTTGCTTATGTGATCTCTCTCACTCTAAAACCCTAGCAATGATCACTTGATCACCCAAATTCAAATAAAAGTGAAATAGAAAAGAAATGCTAAAAATCAACTTCACATACACATAAGGCTTAGGCCATTTTTACAAATCTTTGATATAGACCATTTTGATTTGCACCATTGGGTGTAAATGGATACTAAACATATATTAACCACTTTGGAAACCATCAAACACATTTCAAAAAAAATTGAAGCAAATATGAGCTCACATAGGATTATGGTCATATGTGCCATTTTTACCCTGATGCTCACTTTGAGCCCCTGGCTTTTTATTTTTCACTTCTACACTTGGCTATTTCTTTGCACCTCATCCAAGACAACATCAAACACTCCAACTTTGCCCAAAGCCACCACCCCAAATTCATCACCAATTTCAAATGAGAAGCAAGACAAGTTGGAACATTTTCACATATGTAAGATCATATGCAAAATGTGATTTTGCATCTCAATTCCATTTTGACCACCACCACCACCAAAATGCTACATTTAATATATGTTTGCAACCCACCAAAAAGAATTTCAAAATTCAAACTTTGTTTTCTTTCGGGCATTTGATCGAACACTTGGCAGGCAGGGTATCACATTGTGCCCATACTGAAAATTGGTGAGGACTTGGTCCAACCTGAGCCACTACAGCAACCTCTGGACCCTCCTCTCACCTCACCACACTGGTTGCACCACTTGCACTGCCCCTTGCTTGGTCAAATCATCGAGACCTTGCCATGCCGTGGCATGGCATGTCCACTTCATGCCATCTCCTCACCTGGTCGATTCCAGCACGCACCACCATGTCTAGCAGCTCCCTCTCACCTTCCTGGACACGCCCGTGCCATCCCACGACCAAGGCCGAGCTCGCACGCGTCAGCACACGAGCGCCCAGACGCGCCCAGAACACGCCCATGCCGCGCTAGAGCGCGCATGGCGCACGCCCTGGACGCCCAGAGCGTGACGATGCCCCGCGTCCTCGCGTCACCTCGAGCCCTCCCCTCAGCACCAGTCGACGCACGACGGCTCACTGGACCGCCTGGACACACGCACTGGCCCGCGGGAACGCCAGGCGCGACGACCACGACGACGAGCTTCCGCCACGGTGACGCACGCTCCCGTCAAGCTCACCGTCGCCTCAGAGCCTCGTTTTCCTCACCGTCAAGCGCGTCAGCCTCGCCAGGACACCAGTAACACGATGAGCCCATCCCTTGCCCCTTCGCCGCCATGGAACGACGGCGACGACGACGACCCTAGCCGGGCGCCACAGCCACCTCCCGCTCCTATAAAAGGAGGGCTTCTCCCACCAAATTGAGCACGCCGATCACTTCCTCTCCTCTCCCAGCTTCTCCTCGCCACCTCAATTCCACCAAATAGTCGCCGGAGGCCCCCAATCGCTAGCTCGGAGCCGCCGCCAGTAGCCGGAGTCCGCCGGAGCAGGAGGCCACCCCAGGAAGCGCCGCTGCTACCAGGGGGATCCTCGCCCTCGACAACGACGCGGCGCACCTCTCCGATGACCGCCGGAGCCCTCAGGCGCCCTCCGACCCCCTACTGCCGCCGCCGGTGAGTTCCTCGCTCGCCGTCGACGACGACGCGTCTGGACCGTGCGATCGCGTTTTAATCGCACGGCTCTCCTTCCCCCGTACCGCTTCGGGCGTTAAGCCCCACTGACGTGTGGCCCCCGCCGTCAGACGGCCTGCTCGCGCTGGACGCAAAGTGGGCCGGCCCAATTCCTTTTCTCTCTGCAGCCCAGCTAGTTTTCCCGCGCGAGCCCACCAGTTCAAATTCGAATTTTCCAGAATAAATAGAATATACAATCTGATGCTAACTTTAAAATTGAATAGAGACAAATCTACTCAGCCAAATTTTACAAACCTTATATATTTGGAAACCTTAGGATTTTATCTATCCAATGCCACTGGATTGAAATCTATATCTATTATAGAATTAAAATAGGAAAATAAACAAGACAGGGACTTTTCTGCATTAGAATAATTATTAAAAATCAACCAAACATGCTTTTAAGTTAATTCCAACTCCTATAATTCACATTTCACTTATATTAATTGTTTCTACGAAAATATGCCATGCTTACTGTGTATGATCATGGCCTAGTTAAATTAAAGGACTATAAGACTATTTCTAGTCAAAACTATTGTCCAAAAATATTAGTAAATCATATGGGAGTATTTTCTTCCATTTAAATCTTGTCATGAACAATGTAATATGAGGTAAAGACTCTGGTCATAAAAATCTCATATGGTTTGTTGATGATATTAAGTCTTTACCATGCTAAGATTAAATTGTATGGGGTGCTACACCCCATTTAAATCATTTTCTCAAAATGATAAGTGTGAAGAGGTTGACTTGGGTCAACCTAGGTCACATATTATGCATAAGAGAAATTAAATCTTAATAAGATAATGAGAGGAAATTATTTCTCTGAATAATTCGAAGTGACATTCAAGATTAGTATGAGAGGAAATTATTTTTCTTAATTAATAAGAAAAACACCTCCACCAACATAATAGTGATATGTGATGTTAGTTTCAGTTGTGTAAATCATATGTGTGCTTAGTTTAGTAAATAAATTGGTGTGATGATTGTGTACCCCGTATTCGTATTTTAGACGCTAGTACCGAGGAGTATCCAGAGGAGGAGGAGGTCTACTGTCAAGGAGAAGAAGACCACTTTGACCAGTTTCCCAACCAAGGCAAGATAATACTCTTGCAAAGTGCTAGCTCATCATGAGCCAAGCACCACCCATTTACTTTATGTTTCTGAGCCTATTTCCCAGTTTTAATTCCAAGTTTTACGTACTGTTATTTTGTACTGTTGATTCATAATTCAATAGGGTTAATGTTAGATTAGTACAAGAGTATCAAAGTTAGCCTAGAAGCAAAGCAAATTACTTAGCACCCCTCATCCTTAGATGCTAGTGCTAAATTAAAAATGACTACTCTAGATGGGAACATGTGTGGTGAAATAATGATGATAAGGATTATGAAATGACTTTTGAAGGTGAATATGACCAAGAGAAGATAGTGATTTTTGATTAAAAACTAATATTGGTTTGGATGCGATACCTTTCCAATTATTGAGTACCCCCACAATACCTGATTATGGGTAAGGGCTTAACTGGAAGTTTATGTATCTTAGTATGAGTTTCCTCTGAACACACATCATAGGGGTTATGCCGAGGCTGCCTCCGTTGTTGAGAAATGATGTGAATTGAATTGTACGGCCAAGCCCTCGTGCAGTTCCCGGAGTTGACGAGTTGGTCTTCACTTGGGAGGCCAAGCTCATGGGGAGAGGTGCTCATACTAGGGTTAGTAAATGAAAGGTTATGGTTGATGATCCGCGTACTGTGTTACGATGATTCGGGGAAATCCCGACGGATGAAATCAAATGTTGTGGCACAAGTGTGCAACCTCTGCAGAGTGTAAATCTATTCGAATAGCCGTGTCCACGGTTACGGACGGTTGGAAAGGCCATACAGTTTCCAGTGTTAGAATTTGATCATGTTGTTAATATGAATGGTGAATGGTGACTTGAGTAGAGTGAAACACAACCGAGTTGTGGGAATGACACTAATGTTCCCACTTGAGTTAGTTAGCACATGAATAAGTCTTTAGTAAATACTTGCAAAATAAAATTGGCTTTATGCAAATAAACTAGAACTTAGCACCCTCTACTAGAAATGTTAGCACTTACACTAGTATTAGTTTGCGAGTACATAAAGTACTCACGGCTGTGTCCCCGGCTATTCAAATGGCCGGACTATGAAGAGGAGCAGACAGGTACGAGGAGGACGGTCAGCAGGAGGTCTACAACAACTAGGGATCCGCTAACGTCAAGCGTTGGCCTCGTGGACTTTAGAGTCCTTGTATCTTACGCTTCCGCTATGAACTTGTGTTTGTTCGTTGATCAGTTCGTTGATCGTTAGATCAACTATTTGTGTAATATGGATCATGTGATTCCAATTTGTAAGACTTTATGAGTTGTAATGAATGATGATCGTGATACTTAACTATTATGCCTCGCAACAACAATATTCCTGGGATTGCGATGTATGACATAATAGGCATCCGGACTTAAAAATCCGGGTGTTGACAAGTTGGTATCAGAGCCATTGTTTGACCTTAGGAGACCCTAGTTTAGAATGGACGTTCTGAAAAATTTAGTTTCTAAAACAAATTGAGTGAATACTTGGGAAAAACTGACTCATTCTCTCTTCTACTAGATCTTTTTAAAAAATGATGACCATGCTCTTCCTTTTAAATCCATCTAAAATATTGCCACACTTAGTCACATCTCTAACTTACTCATCCATTTCACTTTCAGATGGAGCCCTACGTCCAGACGGAGACCTACGATCTGGAGAACGGAGGAAGTCTGGTGTTCGAGCGCGACTTGTACCTGGTGTCCGAGAGGCTCGAACGCCCACCTCCCAGTTCCATGGAGTCCGGATCCACGACACCCCCACCGGGGAACAACGAATGGATGATCACGGCCGACTTGAAGGGAAGTTCGGAGCCTCCCATCTCGGAGAGGATCCTTTTCTCCTTCAAGGCATGCAACTGGCCGGACGGGCTTGCTCACGCTCTTCAGGAGGGACTTGCTCGGGTGTGCGGACAGAACATCACCGCACTCCGGGGAAGCCGCTTCGCCCACTTCGCGAGGCACGACACCATGGGAGAACCCATGGCACTCTCTTCGCACCCGGTGCTCAAGATCCATGTGCAGCATCTGGACTTTATGCTCCATGAGACCCGGAAGGAACTGGAACTGACGCGTGTTCACAACCACCGTGC